>NW_027590133.1:325760-651520 GCF_964213995.1 Mustelus asterias
CCCTGTTCCTCAACTCGCTATCACGTGGCACCAGTAGCGTACCAGAGATGACCACATGTTTTGTCTTTGCTCTCAGCTTCCAGCCCAGCTCCCGAAATTCCTGTTTTAAATCCCCGTCCCTTCTCCTACCTATGTCGTTGGTACCAATGTGTACCACGACTTGTGACTGTTTCCCCTCCCCCTTAAGAATCCGGAAAACACGGTCCGAGACGTCACGGACCCTGGCATCCGGTAGGCAACAAACCATCCTCGAGTCTCTTTTGCTGCCACAGAACCTCCTATCTATCCCTCTAACTAACGAGTCCCCAATAACCATTGCCCTCCCGCTCTCCTCCTTACCCTCCTGAGCCACAGGGACGGACTCAGTGCCGGAGATCCTCTCACTGCGGCTCACCACTGGTATGTCGTCCCCCTCAACCGTATCCAAAGCGGAATACTTATTGCTAAGGGGAACGACCACAGGGGATCCCTGCACGGACGGCTTCTTCCCAGCCCCTCTCACCGTCACCCATCTATTTTCATTCCGCGGAGTAACTGTATCCCTGAAGCTTCTGTCTCTGGCCATCTCTGCATCCCTAATGATCCTAAGTTCCTCCAACTCCAGCTCCAGTTCCCTTACACGGTTTTGGAGGAGCTGCAGATGGATGCACTTCTCACAGATATAATCAGCAGGGACGCTGACGTCGTCCCTCACCTCGAACATAGTGCAAGAGGAACATTGCACTGCCTTCACACCCATCCCCTCTAGATACCCTGCCAGTACCAGGTAGAAACAGCAAAAAATGAATTAACTCACCCCTGCTCGCCCTTTCTGCCTAAGCCCTGTGAGCCAAAGCCCTACAGCTTTCACTCTGCCTCCTGCTCACTCTGCTGCTCGCTAACGACGCTGCCCGCTCAAAAGTGCGGCCTACTTTTAAACCCTCCAAAACCTTCCCAGACTCCTGCTGGGCCCACTTCCTGTTTTGAAAAAACCTCCGATTTTTTTACACAAATTTAACTTAAAATAAATAAATAAATGTAGTGAACAAACAAACTGCCTTCTCCTCAGCCTGGTCCTGTGGAAGAGTCACTCCTAATTGGTAGGAACCACTAATTGACAGGGGGAGCTCAAAAATGACAAGGCGCTATCCTAATTGACAGGGGGCAGAACTAATTGACAGGGGGCACTTCTATTTGACAGGGGTCACTCCTAATTGACAGGGGTCACTCCTCGTTGACGGGGGCCACTCCTCATTGAGAGGGGGCAATCCGCATTGACATGGGGGACTCCTCATTGACAGGGGCCACTCCACATTGATGGTGGGGCACTCCTCATGGATGGCGGGGCACTGCTCATTGACCGTGGGGCACTCCTCATTGACGGTGGGGCACTCCTCATTGACGGTGGGGCACTCCTCATTGACGTGGGGGGGCACTACTCATTCATAGGGGTGCACTCCTCATTGACAGGGGTCTCTCCTCATTGTCAGCGGTCACTGCTAATCGATGGGGACCACGCCGAAATGTAAGGGGGAGCTCGCAATTGACAGGGCGCTATCCTAATTGACAGGGGTCACTTCTAATTGACAGGGTTCACTTCTAATTGACAAGGGGAACTCCGCTTTGACGGGGGGCTCCAAATTGACAGCGGACACACATCCTTGACGGTGGGGCACTCCTAATTGAAAGGGGGGCACGCCTAATTGACAGAGGGCAGTCCTAATAACAGGTGGCACACCTCATTGACCCGGGCACTCATTGACGGAGGGCACTCCTCATTGACTGGAGCACTCCTCATTGGCATGCGGCACTCCTCATTGACAAGGGGCACTATTCATTGAGAGGGGACACTCCTCCTTGACAGGGGGCAGTCCTACTTGACAGGGGTCACTCCTCATTGACGGGGGGGCACTCTTCATTGACGGTGGAGCACTCATCATTGACGGGGGAGAGGGGGGCGGGGGGGAGAGGGGGCTGTCCTCATTGACAAGGGGAACTCCTCATTGACAGGGGCCTCTTAATTGAAAAGGAGCACTCCAATTGACAGGGGCGACTCCGAATTGATAGGGGGCTCTCCTCATTGGCATGGGCCACTCCTAATCGGCAGGGGGCACTCGTAATTGGCAGGGGGCAGACTTATTGACAGCGGGCACGACTTCTTAACAGGGGCACGCCTCATTGACATGAGGCACTCCTCATTGAAAGTGGTCACTCCTCATTGACGGGGCCACTCCTCATTGACATGGGGAACTCCTCATTGAAAGTGATCACTCCTCATTGACAGCGGGCAATCCTCATTGACAAATTGCAATCCTCATTGACAGAGGGCACTCCTCATTGAAAGGGGGCACTCTTCATTGATAGGGGGCACTCCCCATAGACAGTGGGCACTCCTCATTGACAGTGGGGGCGCAGCTAATTGACAGGGGTCACTCCTAATTGAGAGGGGATACTCCTGACTGAGGGGGAACTCCTAATTGACAAGGGGCACTCCAAATTGAAAGGGGGTACTCCAAATTGACAGGGGGCTCTCCAAATTAGGAGGGGCAATCCAAAATGACAGGGGGCACATCTATGTGACAGGGGGCACTCCTAACTGACCGGGGGAGCTCCTTACTGACAAGGGGCCCTCCTAATTGAAAGGGGGTACTCCTAATTGACAGGGGGCACATCTATGTGACAGGGGGCACTCCTAACTGACCGGGGGAGCTCCTTACTGACAAGGGGCCCTCCTAATTGAAAGGGGGTACTCCTAATTGACAGGGGGACTCCTAATTGACAGGGGCACTCCTAATTGACAGTGGGCACAACTCATTGACAGTGGGCACACCTCATTGACAGGGGGCACTCCTCATTGATGGCGGCACTCCTCATTGACATGAGGCACTCCTCATTGACAGGGGGCACTCCTAATTAACATGGGTCACTGCGCTTTGACAGGGGGCACTCCGCTTTGACAGGGGCCACTCCTAATTGACATTGGACACCGCTCCTTGACAGGGGGCAAACCTAATTGAAAGGGGGCACTCCTAATTGACAGGGGTTAATCCTCGGTGACGGGGGGCACTCCTCATTGACAGGGGCTCTCGGCATTGATGGTGGGGCTCTCCTCATGGATGGTGGGACACTCCTCATTGAAGGTGGGGCGCTCCTCATTGACGGGAGGGCACTCCTCATTGACGTGGGGGGGAATCCTCATTGACGGGAGGGGCACTACTCATTCAAGGGGGGTCACTGTCATTGACGGTGGGGCAGTTCTCATTGACAGGGTGAAGTCCACCTTGACAGGGGGCTCTCCTAATTGATAGGGACCACTCCTAATTGACAGGGGGAGCTCGTAATTGACAAGGCGCTGTCCTAATTGACAGGGGGCAGAACTAATTGACAGTGGGGACTCCCCATTGACGGGGGGCACTCCTAATTGGCAGGGGGCTCACCTCGTTGACAGGGGGCACTCCTAATTGACAGGGGGCACTCCTAATTGACAGGGGTCAATCCCCGGTGACGGGGCCACTCCTCATTGACATGGGCATTCCCCATTGACGGGGGGGGGGGGAGCCCTCATTGACAGGGGGCACTCCTTATTGACATGAGACACTCCTCATTGGCAAATTGCAATCCGCATTCACGGGGGGCACTCCTCATTGACAGGGGCTCTCTTCATTGACAGGGGCACTCCTCATAGACAGTGGACACTTGTCATTAACAGTGGGGGTACAGCTAATTGACAGGGGCACTCCTAATTGACAGGGGCCACACCTAATTGACAGGGGGTACTCCGCTTTGACAGAGGGCACTCCTAATTGACAATGGCACCGCTCCTTGACAGGGGGGCAGTCCTAATTTACAGGGGCACTCCCCATTGACGGGGGGGGAGGGGTGTACCCCTCATTGACAGGGGGCACTCCTTATAGACAGTGGTCACTCCTTATTGACAGTTTGCACTCCTTATTGACAGGGGGCACTCCTTATTGACAGGGGACACTTCTAAATGCCAGGTGACACGCCAATCGAAAGGGGGCACTCTAATTGACAGCCTTGACTCCTCGGTGAAATGGGGGCACTCCTCATTGACAGGGAGCCCTCCTCATTGACAGGGAGCCCTCCTCATTGACAGGGGACTCCTCATTGACAGTGGGCACTCAAATTGACAGGGAGCACTCCGATTGACAGGGGGACCCCCATTGACATGAGGGACTCCTAATTGACAGGGGCCACTCCTCATTGGCAGGGAGCACTCGTAATTGGCAGGGGGCACTCCTAATTGACAAGGGCCACGACTAATTGATAAGGGGTCATCCAAATTTACAGGGGGCACACCCCATTGACAGGGGGCACTCCTCATTGACAGGGAGCACTTCTCATTGACGGGGGACTCCTCATTGCCAGGGGGCACTCCTCATTGACAGGGGGCACTCCTAATTGATAGTGGACTCTCCTAATTGATAGGGGGCACTCATAATTGACAGGGGCACTCCGAGCTGACATGGAGCCACTCCTCACTGACAGGGGGCACTCCTCACTGACAGGGGGCACTCCCCATTGACGGTGGGGGCATTGCTCATTGCCGGGGGAGCATTCTTCATTGACGGTGGAGCACTCCTCATTAACGGGTGGGGGGTGGGGGGGCTGTCCTCACTGACAAGGGGAACTCCTCATTGACAGGGGCCTCCAAATTGACAGTGGACACTCCGATTGACAGGGAGCACTCCTCATTGACAGGGGGACTCCAATTCACAGGAGGTACTCCAAATTGACAGGGGTCACTCCTACGTGGCAGGGGGCACTCCAAAATGACAGGGGCGACTCCTATGTGACAGCGGGCACTCCTAACTGACCCCGGGAGCTCCTATCTGACAAGGGACAGTCCTAATAGAAAGGGGGTACTCCTAATTGACAGTGGGCACGCCTAATTGACATGGGGCACTCCTAATTGAGAATGGCCACTCCTCATTGACAGGGGGCACTCCTCATTGACAAACGGCAATCCCCATTGACAGGGGGCACTCCTCATAGACAGTGGACAATCGTCATTAGCAGTGTGGGTCCAGCTAATTGACAGGGGTCACTCCGAATTGACAGGGGTCACTCCGCTTTGACATGGGGCACTCCTAGTTGACAGCGGACACCCCCCCTTCACATGGGGGCACTCCTAATTGAAAGGGGGGGACTCCTAATTGACAGGGGTCACACCTCGGTGACGTGGGCCACTCCTCATTGACAGGGGGCACACCGCATTGATCGTGGGTCTCTCCTCATGGATGGTGAGGCGCTCCTCATTGACGGGAGGGCACTCCTCATTGACGTGCGGGGGAATCCTCATTGACGGGGTGGGGGGGAGGGTGTACTCCTCATTGACGGTGGGGCAGTCCTCATTGACAGGGTGAAGTCCAAAGTGACAGGGGGCTCACCTAATTGACAAGAGTCACTCCTAATTGATAAGGACCACTCCTAATTGACAGGGGGAGCTCGAAATTGACAAGGCGCTATCCGAATTGACAGGGGGCAGACATTATTGACAGGGGGCACTCCTCATTGACAGGGGCACTCCTCATTGACAGGGGGGCACTGCTATTTTAAAGGGGGGCACTCCTGATTGACAGGGGTCACTCCTATTTGACAGGGATCACTCCTCGGTGTCGGGTGCCACTCCTCATTGACAGGGGCACTCCTCAATGATAGGGGCCAATCCGCATTGATGGTGGCGCTTTCCTCATTGACCGGGGGGGTGGGGCACTCCTCAATGACGTGGGAGGAATCCTCATTGGCGGGCAGGGGGGGTGGTGGCACGACTCATTCATAGTGTGGCACTCCTCATGGACGGTGGGGCAATCCTCATTGACAGGGTGAAGTCGACATTGACAGGGGGTTCTCCTCATTGACAGGGGTCACTCCTAATTGATGGGGAACATGCCTAAATGACGGGGGGAGCTCGTAATTGACAGGGTGCTATACTAATTGACAGGGGGTAGACCTAATTGACAGGGGTGCAGTCCTAATGACAGGCGGCACACCTCATTGACAGGGGGCACTCAGTGACGGAGGGCACTCCTCATTGACTGGCAGCACTCCTCAGTATCATGCGGCATTCCTCATTGACAGGGGAACTATTCATTGAGAGGCGGCACTCCTCCTTGACAGGAGGCAGTCCTACTTGACAGTGGGTACTCCTCATTGACAGGGGGCACTCCTCGTTGACAGGGGGCACTCCTCATTGACAGGGGGCAGTCCGCATTGACAGGGGGGTACTCCTAATTGACAGTGGACCCTCCTCATTGATAGGGGGCACTCCTCCTGGACAGGGGGCACTGCTAATTGACAGTGGTCACTCCGAGGTGACAGGGGGCACTCCTAATTGAAAAGGGGTAGTCGTAATTGACAGGGGAACTCCTAATTGTCAGGGGGCACTCCTAATTGACAGGGGGCACTCCTAATTGACAGGGGACACTCCTCATTGACAGTGGGCACTCCTCAGGCTGGGGGGGGGGGTCTGTCCTCTTTGACAATTGACATGGGGCACTCCAATTGTTATGGGGGACTCCTAATTAATAGGGGACACTCCTAATTGGCAGCGGGTACTCCTAATTGGAAGGGGGCACTACTAAGTGCCAGAGGACACTATTAATTGACAAGGGGTACACCAATTTGACAGCAGCCACACCAAATTGACAGGGGGCACTCCACATTGAAGGGGGTCACTCCTAATTGACAGGGGTAAATTCTCGGTGACGGGGGCCACTCCTCATTGACAGGGGGCACTCCCCATTGACGGTGGGGGGGGCACTCCTCATTGACAGGGGACACTCCTTATTGACAGTGGGCACTCCTTATTGACAGGGGGCAATCCTTATTGACAGGGGGCACTCCTCATTTACAGGGGGCACTTCCAATTGCCAGGTGGCACGCCAAAAGTCAGGGGGGCACTCTAATTGACAGGGGGTACTCCTAATTGACACTGGGCCCTCCTAATTGACAGGGTCCACTGTTTGGTGACAGCGGGGCACTCCTCATTGACAGGGGGCACACCCCATTGATGTTGGGGGCACTCCTCATTGCCGGGTGAGAACTCTTCATTGATGGTGGGGCACTCCTAATTGACAGGGGGCACGACTAATTGATAGGGGGTACTCCAAATTTACAGGGGGCACTCCTAATTGAAAAGCGGCACACCTCATAGACAGAGGGCACTCCTCATTGACAGGGGGCACTCCTCATTGACAGAGCGCACTCCTTATTGACAGTGGATACTCCTTATTGACAGGGGGCACTCCTTATTGACAGGGGGCACCTCTTTTTGACAGGGGGCACTTCCAATTGCCAGGTGGCACGCCAATTGACAGGGGGCACTCTAATTGACAGGGGGTACTCCTAATTGACACTGGGCACTCCTAATTGACAGAGGCCACTCTTAGGTGACAGCGGCGCACTCCTCACTGCCAGGGGGCACACCACATTGACGTTGGGGGCACTCCTCATTGCCGGGGGAGAACTCTTCATTGATGGTGGGGCACCCCTAATTGACAGGGGGCACGACTAATTGAAAGGCGGCACACCTCATAGACAGAGGGCACTCCTCATTGACAGGGGGCACTCCTCATTGACACGGCGCACTCCTCATTGACAGGGGGCACTCCTCATTGACAGGGGGCACTCCAAATTGATAGGGGGCACTCTTGATTGACAGGGGGCACTCCTCATTGACAGGGGGCACTCCTCATTGACAGAGAGCACACCTCATTGACAAGGGGCACTCCTCATTGACAGGGGGCTCTCCTCATTGACAGGGGGCACTCTTAATTGACAGTGGACTCTCCTCACTGATAAGGGGCACTCCTAATTGACAGGGGTCACTCCGAGGTGACATCAGGGCACTCCTCATTGACACGGGGCACTTCCCATTGACGGTGGGGGCACTCCTCATTGCCGGGGGAGCACTCTTCATTGGCGGTGGAGAACTCGTAATTGACGGGGGGGGGGGGGGCGTCTGTGCTCATTGACAAGGGGTACTCCTCATTGACAGGGGCCTACTAATTGACAGTGGGCACTCCAATTGACAGGGAGCACTCCAATTGACAGGGGGTCTCCGATTGGCATGGGGGACTCCTAATTGACAGGGAGCACTGCTCATTGGCAGGGGCCACTCCCAATAGGCAGTGGAACTCAAAATTTGCAGGGGGCAGTCCTAATTGACAGCGGGCACGACTAATTAACAGGGGGCAATCCAAAATGACAGGGGGCACTCCTGTGTGACAGGGGGCACTCCGAACTGACCGGGGGAGCTCCTAAATGACAAGTGGAACTCCTAATAGAAAGGGGGCAATCCTAATTGACAGGGGCACTCCTAATTTACACGGGGCACTCCTCATTGACAGGGGGCACTCCTCATTGACATGAGGCACTCCTCATTGACCTCAGGCGCTCCTCATTGAGAGTGGCCACTCCTCATTGAGAGGGGGCATTCCTCATTGACAGATGGCAATCCTCATTGAAAGGGGGCTCTCCTCATTGACAGGGAGGACTCTTCATTGACAGGGGGCAGTCCTCATAGACAGTGTACTCTCGGAATTAACAGTGGGGGTACAGCTAATTGAAAGGGGCACTCCTAATTGACAGGGGTCACTCCTAATTCACAGGGGGCACTCCGCTTTGACAGGGGGCACTCCTAATTGACAGTGGACACCGCTCCCTGACAGGGGGGGGGGCACTCCTAATTGACAGGGGTCAATCCTCGGTCACGGGGGCCACTCCTCATTGACATGGGGCACTCCCCATTGACGAGGGGGGGCACCCCTCATTGACAGGGGGCACTCCTAATTGACAGGAGGCACTGCTTATTGACAGGGGGCACTTCGATTTGATAGGGGGCACCCCTAATTGACAGTGGACACCCCTCCTTGACAGGGGGCACTCCTTATTGAAAGGGAAGCACTCCTAATTGTCAGGGGTCACTCCTCGGTGACGGGGGCCACTCCTCATTGACAGGGGGAACTCCGCATTGATGGTGGGGCTCTCCTCATGGATGATGGAGCACTGCTGATTGAAGGTGGGGCATTCCTCATTGACGGGAGGGCACTCCTCATTGCCGGGGGAGCACTCTTCATTGACGGTGGGGCACTCCCCATTGACAGGGTGGCTGTCCTCATTGACAAGGAGAACCCCTCATTGACAGGGCCCTCGTAATTGACAGTGGGCACGCCAATTGACAGGGAGCACTCCAATTGACAGTGGGACTCCAATTGACATGGGGGACTCCTCATTGACATGGGGCACTCCTCATTGGCAGGGAGCACTCGTAATTGGCAGGGGGCTGTCTTAATTGACAGGCGGCACACCTCATAGAAAGGTGGTACTCCTAATTGACAGAGGTCACTCCTAATTGACAGTGGCCACCCCTCCTTTACAGGGTGGCACTCGTAATTGAAAGGGGGCACTCCAATTGACAGGGGTCAATCCTCGGTGACGGGGGCCACTCCTCATTGGCAGCGGGCACTCCCCATTGACGGGGGGCAGCCCTCATTGACAGGGGGCACTCCTCATTGACAGGAGGCACTCCTTATTGACACTGGGCACTCCTTATTGCTTAGGGGCACTCCTTATTGACAGGAAGCACTCCTAATTGACATGGGCCACTCCGCGGTGTCAGCGGGGCACTCCTCATTAGCAGGGAGCACTCCCCATTGATGTTGGGGGCACTCCACATTGCCGGGGGAGCAGTCTTCATTGACGGTGGGGCACTCCTAATTGACAGGGGGGCTGTCCTCATTGACAAGGGTAACTCCTCATTGACAGCGGCCTCCTCATGGACAGTGGGCACTCCAATTTACAGGGCGCATTCCAATTGACAGTGGACTCCAATTGACATGGGGGTCTCCTAATTGACAGGGGGCACTCCTCATTGGCAGGGAGCACTCGTAATTGGCAGGGGGCAGTCCTAGTGGACAGGGGGCACGACTAATTGATAGGTGTTACTCCAAATGTACAGGGGGCACTCCTAATAGACAGGGGGCACTCCTCATAGACATGGGGCACTCCTCATTGACAGGGGGCACTCCTCATTGACAGGGAGCACTCCTCATTGACAGGGGGCACTCCTCATTGACAGGGAGCACTCCTCATTGACAGGGGGCACTCCTCATTGACAGGGGGCACTCCTCGTTGACACGGGACACTTCCCATTGACGGTGGACTCTCCTCATTGATAAGGGGCGCTCCTAACTGAGAAGGGGCACTCCTAATTGACAGGGTTTACTGCTAGGTGATATGAGGGCTCTCCTCATTAACACGGAGCACTTCCCAGTGACGTTGGGGGCAATCCGCATTGACAGGGTGAAGTCCAAATTGACAGGCGGCTCTCCTAATTGATAGGGACCACTGCTAATTGACAGGGGGAGCTCGTAATTGACAGTGGGCTCTCCTTATTGACAGGGTTCACTCCTAGGTGACATGGGGGCACTCCTCATTGACACGGGGCACTTCTCATTGACGTTGAGGGTACTCCTCATTGCTGGTGGAGCGCTCTTCATTGACGGTGGAGCACTCCTCATTGACTGGGAGGGGGCGTCTGACCACATTGACAGGGGCGGGGGGGGGGGGCTGTCTTCATTCACAGGGGCCTCCTAATTGACAGTGGGCACTCCAATTGACAGTGGGCACTCCAATTGACAGGGGGACTTTAATTCACATGGGGGACCCCTAATTGACAGGGAGCACTCCTCATTGGCAGGGGCCACTCCTAATAGGCAGGGGCACTCGTAATTGGCAGGGGGCAGTCCTAATTGACAGCGGGCACGACTAATTAACAGGGGGTACTCCAGATTGACAGGCGGTACTCCATATTGACAGGGGAAACTCTTAACTGGCAGGGGGCAATCCAAAATGGCAGGGGACACTCCTATGTGGCAGGGGGCACTCCTAACTGACCTGGAGAGCTCCTAACTGACAAGGGGTACTCCTAATTTAGAGGGGGCACTCCTAATTGACAGGGGCACTCCTAATTTACAGGGGGTTTTCGTCATTGACGGGGGCACTCCTCATTGACATGAGGCACTCCTCATTGACATGGGCACTCCTCAATGCGTGTGGCCACTCCTCTGCTCATTGACAGTGGGCAATCCTCATTGGCAAATGGCAATCCTCATTCACAGGGGGCATTCCTCATTGACAGGGGGGCACTCGTCACTGACAGGGGGCTCTCCTCATAGACAGTGGACATTCGTCATTAACAGTGCGGGTACAGCGAATTGACAGGGCACTCCTAATTGACACGGGTCACTCCTAATTGACAGGGGGCCTCCGCTTTGACCGAGGGCACTCCTAATTGACATTGGCCACCGCTCCTTGAGACAGGGGTCAATCCTCGGTGACGGGGGCGCTCCTCATTGACAGGGGGCACTCCAAATTGACAGGGGGCACTCCCTATTGAGAGGGGGCACTCCTTATTGACAGGGGGCACTTCCAATTGCCAGGTGACACGCCAATTGACAGGGGGCACTCTAATTGACAGGGGGCACTCCTCATTGACGGGGTGGGGGCACTCCTCATTGGCAGGGGGCACTCCTTGTTGACAGTGGGCACTCCTTATTGACAGGGGGCACTTCTAATTGCCAGGTGGCACGCCAATTGACAGGAGGCACTCTAATTGACAGGGGGCACTCCTCATTGACAGGAAGCACTCCTCATTGCCGGGGCCACTCCTCATTGACAGGGGGCACTGCTCATTGACAGGGGGCACTCCTAATTGACAGTGGACTATCCTCATTAATAGGGGGCACTCCTAATTGACAGGGGTCACTCCTCGGTGACATGGGGGCACTCCTCATTGACAGGGGACACTCCCCATTGACGGTGGGGGCACTCCTCATTGCCGGGAGTGCACTCCTCATTGACGGTGGAGGGGGGTGGGGGTCTGTCCTCGTTGACAAGGGGAACTTCTCATTGAAAGGGGCCTCCTAATTGACAGTGGGCACTCCAATTGACAGGGAGCACTCCAATTGACAGGTGGACTCCAATTGACATGGGGGACTCCTAATTGACAGGGAGCACTCCTCATTGGCAGAGGCCACTCTTAATAGGCAGGGGGCACTCGTACTTGGCAGGGGGCCGTCCTAATTGACAGCGGGCACGGCAAATTAGCAGGAGGTACTCCGAATCGACAGGGGGCACTCCACATTGACAGTGATCACTCCTAATTGGCAGGGGGCAATCCAAAATGACAGGGGGCGCTCCTAACTGACCGGGGGAGCTCCTAACCGACAAGGCGCACTCCTAATAGAAAGGGGGTACTCCTAATTGACATGGGGCACTCCTAATTGACATGGGGCACTCCTCATTGAGAGTGGCCTCTCCTCATTGAAAAATGGCAATCCCCATTTACAGGGGGCACTCCTCATTGACAGGGGGCACTCGTAATTAACAGTAGAGGTACAGCTAATTGACAGGGGCACTCCCAATTGACAGGGGACACTCCGCTTTGACAGAGGGCACTCCTAATTGACTGTGGACACCGCTGCTTGACAGGGGGCACTCCTAATTGAAAAGTGGCACTCCTAATTGACAGGGGTCAATCCTCGGTGACGGAGGCCAGTCCTGATTGACAGTGGGCACTCCTTATTGACAGGGGGCACTCCTTATTGAGAGGGGGCACTCCTCATTGACGGGGGCACTTCTAATTGCCAGGTGACACGCCAATTGACAGGGGGCACTCAAATTGACAGGGGTCACTCCTAACTGACAGGGGTCAATCCTCGCTGACGGGGGCCACTCCTCATTGACAGGGGGCACTCCTCATCGACGGGGTGGGGGGAACCCCTCATTGACCGGGGGCACTCCTTATTGACAGTGGGCACTCCTAATTGACAGGGGGACTCTAATTGACATGGGGGACTCCTAAATGACAGGGAGCACTCCTGATTGGCAGGGGCCACTCCTAATAGGCAGGGTCACTCGTAATTGGCAAGGGGCAGTCCTAATTGACAGCGGGCACGACTAATTAACAGGGGGCAATCCAAAATGACAGGGGGCACTCCTATGTGACAGGGGGCACTCCGAACTGACCGGGGGAGCTCCTAAATGACAAGTGGAACTCCTAATAGAAAGGGGGCAATCCTAATTGACAGGCGCACTCCTAATTTACACGGGGCACTCCTCATTGACAGGGGGCACTCCTCATTGACATGAGGCACTCCTCATTGACCTCAGGCGCTCCTCATTGAGAGTGGCCACTCCTCATTGAGAGGGGGCATTCCTCATTGACAGATGGCAATCCTCATTGAAAGGGGGCTCTCCTCATTGACAGGGAGGACTCTTCATTGACAGGGGGCAGTCCTCATAGACAGTGTACACTCGGAATTAACAGTGGGGGTACAGCTAATTGAAAGGGGCACTCCTAATTGACAGGGGTCACTCCTAATTCACAGGGGGCACTCCGCTTTGACAGGGGGCACTCCTAATTGACAGTGGACACCGCTCCCTGACAGGGGGGGGGGCACTCCTAATTGACAGGGGTCAATCCTCGGTCACGGGGGCCACTCCTCATTGACATGGGGCACTCCCCATTGACGAGGGGGGGCACCCCTCATTGACAGGGGGCACTCCTAATTGACAGGAGGCACTGCTTATTGACAGGGGGCACTTCGATTTGATAGGGGGCACCCCTAATTGACAGTGGACACCCCTCCTTGACAGGGGGCACTCCTTATTGAAAGGGAAGCACTCCTAATTGTCAGGGGTCACTCCTCGGTGACGGGGGCCACTCCTCATTGACAGGGGGAACTCCGCATTGATGGTGGGGCTCTCCTCATGGATGATGGAGCACTGCTGATTGAAGGTGGGGCATTCCTCATTGACGGGAGGGCACTCCTCATTGCCGGGGGAGCACTCTTCATTGACGGTGGGGCACTCCCCATTGACAGGGTGGCTGTCCTCATTGACAAGGGGAACCCCTCATTGACAGGGCCCTCGTAATTGACAGTGGGCACGCCAATTGACAGGGAGCACTCCAATTGACAGTGGACTCCAATTGACATGGGGGACTCCTCATTGACATGGGGCACTCCTCATTGGCAGGGAGCACTCGTAATTGGCAGGGGGCTGTCTTAATTGACAGGCGGCACACCTCATAGAAAGGTGGTACTCCTAATTGACAGAGGTCACTCCTAATTGACAGTGGCCACCCCTCCTTTACAGGGTGGCACTCGTAATTGAAAGGGGGCACTCCAATTGACAGGGGTCAATCCTCGGTGACGGGGGCCACTCCTCATTGGCAGCGGGCACTCCCCATTGACGGGGGGCAGCCCTCATTGACAGGGGGCACTCCTCATTGACAGGAGGCACTCCTTATTGACACTGGGCACTCCTTATTGACAGGGGGCACTCCTTATTGACAGGAAGCACTCCTAATTGACATGGGCCACTCCGCGGTGTCAGCGGGGCACTCCTCATTAGCAGGTAGCACTCCCCATTGATGTTGGGGGCACTCCACATTGCCGGGGGAGCAGTCTTCATTGACGGTGGGGCACTCCTAATTGACAGGGGGGCTGTCCTCATTGACAAGGGTAACTCCTCATTGACAGCGGCCTCCTCATGGACAGTGGGCACTCCAATTTACAGGGCGCATTCCAATTGACAGTGGACTCCAATTGACATGGGGGTCTCCTAATTGACAGGGGGCACTCCTCATTGGCAGGGAGCACTCGTAATTGGCAGGGGGCAGTCCTAGTGGACAGGGGGCACGACTAATTGATAGGTGTTACTCCAAATGTACAGGGGGCACTCCTAATAGACAGGGGGCACTCCTCATAGACATGGGGCACTCCTCATTGACAGGGGGCACTCCTCATTGACAGGGAGCACTCCTCATTGACAGGGGGCACTCCTCATTGACAGGGAGCACTCCTCATTGACAGGGGGCACTCCTCATTGACAGGGGGCACTCCTCGTTGACACGGGACACTTCCCATTGACGGTGGACTCTCCTCATTGATAACGGGCGCTCCTAACTGAGAAGGGGCACTCCTAATTGACAGGGTTTACTGCTAGGTGATATGAGGGCTCCCCTCATTAACACGGAGCACTTCCCAGTGACGTTGGGGGCAATCCGCATTGACAGGGTGAAGTCCAAATTGACAGGCGGCTCTCCTAATTGATAGGGACCACTGCTAATTGACAGGGGGAGCTCGTAATTGACAGTGGGCTCTCCTTATTGACAGGGTTCACTCCTAGGTGACATGGGGGCACTCCTCATTGACACGGGGCACTTCTCATTGACGTTGAGGGTACTCCTCATTGCTGGTGGAGCGCTCTTCATTGACGGTGGAGCACTCCTCATTGACTGGGAGGGGGCGTCTGACCTCATTGACAGGGGCGGGGGGGGGGCTGTCTTCATTCACAGGGGCCTCCTAATTGACAGTGGGCACTCCAATTGACAGTGGGCACTCCAATTGACAGGGGGACTTTAATTCACATGGGGGACCCCTAATTGACAGGGAGCACTCCTCATTGGCAGGGGCCACTCCTAATAGGCAGGGGCACTCGTAATTGGCAGGGGGCAGTCCAAATTGACAGCGGGCACGACTAATTAACAGGGGGTACTCCAGATTGACAGGCGGTACTCCATATTGACAGGGGGCACTCTTAACTGGCAGGGGGCAATCCAAAATGGCAGGGGACACTCCTATGTGGCAGGGGGCACTCCTAACTGACCTGGAGAGCTCCTAACTGACAAGGGGTACTCCTAATTTAGAGGGGGCACTCCTAATTGACAGGGGCACTCCTAATTTACAGGGGGTTTTCGTCATTGACGGGGGCACTCCTCATTGACATGAGGCACTCCTCATTGACATGGGCACTCCTCAATGCGTGTGGCCACTCCTCTGCTCATTGACAGTGGGCAATCCTCATTGGCAAATGGCAATCCTCATTCACAGGGGGCATTCCTCATTGACAGGGGGGCACTCGTCAATGACAGGGGGCTCTCCTCATAGACAGTGGACATTCGTCATTAACAGTGCGGGTACAGCGAATTGACAGGGCACTCCTAATTGACACGGGTCACTCCTAAATGACAGGGGGCCTCCGCTTTGACCGAGGGCACTCCTAATTGACATTGGCCACCGCTCCTTGAGACAGGGGTCAATCCTCGGTGACGGGGGCGCTCCTCATTTACAGGGGGCACTCCAAATTGACAGGGGGCACTCCCTATTGAGAGGGGGCACTCCTTATTGACAGGGGGCACTTCCAATTGCCAGGTGACACGCCAATTGACAGGGGGCACTCTAATTGACAGGGGGCACTCCTCATTGACGGGGTGGGGGCACTCCTCATTGGCAGGGGGCACTCCTTGTTGACAGTGGGCACTCCTTATTGACAGGGGGCACTTCTAATTGCCAGGTGGCACGCCAATTGACAGGAGGCACTCTAATTGACAGGGGGCACTCCTCATTGACAGGAAGCACTCCTCATTGCCGGGGCCACTCCTCATTGACAGGGGGCACTGCTCATTGACAGGGGGCACTCCTAATTGACAGTGGACTATCCTCATTAATAGGGGGCACTCCTAATTGACAGGGGTCACTCCTCGGTGACATGGGGGCACTCCTCATTGACAGGGGACACGCCCCATTGACGGTGGGGGCACTCCTCATTGCCGGGAGTGCACTCCTCATTGACGGTGGAGGGGGGTGGGGGTCTGTCCTCGTTGACAAGGGGAACTTCTCATTGAAAGGGGCCTCCTAATTGACAGTGGGCACTCCAATTGACAGGGAGCACTCCAATTGACAGGTGGAATCCAATTGACATGGGGGACTCCTAATTGACAGGGAGCACTCCTCATTGGCAGAGGCCACTCTTAATAGGCAGGGGGCACTCGTACTTGGCAGGGGGCCGTCCTAATTGACAGCGGGCACGGCAAATTAGCAGGAGGTACTCCGAATCGACAGGGGGCACTCCACATTGACAGTGATCACTCCTAATTGGCAGGGGGCAATCCAAAATGACAGGGGGCGCTCCTAACTGACCGGGGGAGCTCCTAACCGACAAGGCGCACTCCTAATAGAAAGGGGGTACTCCTAATTGACATGGGGCACTCCTAATTGACATGGGGCACTCCTCATTGAGAGTGGCCTCTCCTCATTGAAAAATGGCAATCCCCATTTACAGGGGGCACTCCTCATTGACAGGGGGCACTCGTAATTAACAGTAGAGGTACAGCTAATTGACAGGGGCACTCCCAATTGACAGGGGACACTCCGCTTTGACAGAGGGCACTCCTAATTGACTGTGGACACCGCTGCTTGACAGGGGGCACTCCTAATTGAAAGGGGGCACTCCTAATTGACAGGGGTCAATCCTCGGTGACGGAGGCCAGTCCTGATTGACAGTGGGCACTCCTTATTGACAGGGGGCACTCCTTATTGAGAGGGGGCACTCCTCATTGACGGGGGCACTTCTAATTGCCAGGTGACACGCCAATTGACAGGGGGCACTCAAATTGACAGGGGTCACTCCTAACTGACAGGGGTCAATCCTCGCTGACGGGGGCCACTCCTCATTGACAGGGGGCACTCCTCATCGACGGGGTGGGGGGAACCCCTCATTGACCGGGGGCACTCCTTATTGACAGTGGGCACTCCTAATTGACAGGGGGACTCTAATTGACATGGGGGACTCCTAATTGACAGGGAGCACTCCTGCTTGGCAGGGGCCACTCCTAATAGGCAGGGTCACTCGTAATTGGCAAGGGGCAGTCCTAATTGACAGCGGGAACGACTAATTAACAGGAGGTACTCCAAATTGACACGGGGTACTCCAAATTGACAGGGGTCACTCCTAATTGGCAATCCAAAATGACAGGGGGCGCTGCTATGTGACAGGGGGCACTCCGAACTGATCGGGGGACCTCCTAACTGACAAGGGGCACTCCTAATTGAAAGGGGGTACTCCTAATTGACAGGCGGCATCCTTATTGACAGTGGGCAACACTTATTGACAGGGGGCACTCCGCTTTGACAGGGGGCAATCCCAATTGACAGTGGACACTCCTCCTTGGCAGGGGGACACTCCTCATTAAAAGGGAGGCACTCCTAATTGACAGGGGTCACCCCTCGGTGACGGGGGCCACTGCTCATTGACAGGGGGCACTCCACATTGATGGTGGGGCCCTCCTCCTTGACGGGAGGGTACTCCTCCTTGACGTGGGGGGGGGGGACCCTCATTGACGGTGGGGGGGGGGGGCACTCCTCATTGACGGTGGGGCACTCCTCATTGACAGGGTGAAGTCCACACTGACTGGTGGCTCTGCTAATTGATAGGGACCACTCCTAATTGAAAGCGGGCACTCCTAATTGACAGGGGTCAATCCTCGGTGACGGGGGCTACTCCTCATTGACAGGGGGCACTCCCCATTGACGTGGGGGCACCCCTCATTGACGGTGGGCTCTCCTTATTGACAGGGGGCACTTCGCATTGACACGGCTCACTCCTGGGTGAAATGGGACAACTCCTCACTGACACGGGGCACTTCTCATTGACGGTGGGGGCACTCCTCATTGCCGGGAGAGCACTCTTAATTGACGGTGGAGCACTCCTCATTGACAGGGGCCGGGGGGGCGGGGGAGGGAGGGGGGGGGGGGGTGGCTGTCCTCATTAACAGGGGCCTCCTAATTGACAGTGGGCACTCCAATTGACAGGGGGGGCTCCAATTGACATGTTGGCTCCCTCATTGACACGGGGCACTTCCCATTGACGGTGGGGCACTCCTCATGTGACAGGGGGCACTCCTAACTGACCGGGGGACACACCTCATTGACAGGGGCACTCATAAATTACAGGGGACACACCTCATTGACAGGTGGCACTCCTCATTGACAGGGGCCACTCCTCATTGACATGAGGCACTCCTCATTGTCATGGGGCAATCCTCATTGCGAGTGGCCTCTCCTCTCCTCATTGACAGTGGGCAATCATCATTGGCAAATGGCAATCCTCATTCACAGGGGGCACTCCTCATTCAGAGCTGGCACTCTTCATTGACAGGGGCACTCCTCATCGACAATGGACACTCGTCATTAACAGTGGGGGTACAGCTCATTGACAGGGGCACTCCTACTTGACACGGGTCACTCCTAATTGACAGGGGGCACTCCGCTTTGATAGAGGGTACTCCTAATTGACATTGGACACCGCTCCTTGACAAGGGGGCACTCCTAAATTGAAAGGGGGACCTCCTAATTGAGAGGGGTCAATCCTCGGTGTCGGGGGCCACTCCTTATTGACAGTGGGCACTCCTTATTGACAGGGGAACTTCTAATTGAGAGGGGGCACCCCTTATTGACAGGGGAACTTCTAATTGCCAGGTGACACGCCAATTGACAGGGTTCACTCTAATTGACAGGGGGAACTCCGAATTGACAGGGGTCAATCCTCGCTGACGGGGGCAACTCCTCATTGAAAGGGGGCACTCCTCATTGACAGGGAACACTCTTCATTGCCGGGGGCACTCCTCAAAGAACAAAGAACAAAGAACAGTACAGCACAGGGAACAGGCCCTTCGGCCCTCCAAGCCTGTGCCGCTCCTTGGTCCAACGAGACAAATCGTTTGTATCCCTCTATTCCCAGGCTGCTCATGTGACTATCCAGGTAAGTCTTAAACGATGTCAGCGTGCCTGCCTCCACCACCCTACCTGGCAGCGCATTCCAGGCCCCCAACACCCTCTGTGTAAAAAACGTCCCTCTGATATCTGAGATATACTTCGCCCCTCTCACATTGAGCCCGTGACCCCTCGTGATCGTCACCTCCGACCTGGGAAAAAGCTTCCCACTGTTCACCCTATCTATACCCTTCATAATCTTGTACACCTCTATTAGATGTCCCCTCATTCTCCGTCTTTCCAGGGAGAAGAACCCCAGTTTACCCAATCTCTCCTCATAGCTAAGACCCTCCATACCAGGCAACATCCTGGTAAACCTTCTCTGCACTCTTTCCAACGCCTCCACGTCCTTCTGGTAGTGCGGCGACCAAAACTGGACGCAGTGCTCCAAATGTGGCCTAACCAGCGTTCTATACAGCTGCATCATCAGACTCCAGCTTTTATACTCTATACCCCGTCCGATAAAGGCAAGCATACCATATGCCTTCTTCACCACCTTTTCCAACTGTGTTGCCACTTTCAAGGATTTGTGGACTTGCACACCGAGGTCCCTCTGTTTTACTATACTCCTGATGACTCTGCCATTTATTGTATAACTGCTTCCTACACTATTTCTCCCAAAATGCATCACTTCGCATTTATCCGGATTAAACTCCATCTGTCACCTCTCCGCCCCATTTTCCAGCCTATCTATATCCTGCTGTATTGGTCGACAATGCTCTTCGCTATCCGCAATCCAGCCATCTTCGTGTCATCCGCAAACTTGCTGATTGCACCAGTTACACCTTCTTCCAAATCATGTATATATATCACAAATAGCGGAGGCCAAAGGACAAAGCCCTGCGGAACACCACTGGTCACAGACCTCCAGCTGGAAAAAGATCCTTCGACCACGACCCTCTGTCTGCTGTGGCCAAGCCAGTTATCCACCCATCTAGCCTCTTCTCCTTGGATCCCATGAGCCCTAACCTTCTTAACCAACATGCCATGTGAGACTTTGTCAAATGCCTTACTGAAATCCATATAGACGACATCTACGGCCCTTCCTTCATCAACCGTTTTTATCACTTCCACAAAAAACTCCACCGAATTTGTAAGGCGCGACCTCCCTCTTACAAAACCATGCTGGCTGTCACTAATGAGATTGTTCCGTTCTAAATGCACATACATCCTATCTCTAAGAATCGTCTCCAACAACTTCCCGACCACGGACGTCAAGGACACCGGCCTATTATTTCCAGGGTTATCCCTGCTACCCTTCTGAAACAACGGGACCACATTCGCTCTCCTCCAATCCTCAGGGACCTCACCCGTGTCCAAAGAAGCGACAAAGATATCGATCAGAGGCCGAGCAATTTCATCTCTCGTCTCCCTGAGTAGTCGAGGATAGATGCCATCAGGCCCTGGGGCTTTGTCAGTTTTAATGTTCCCTAAAAAACCTAACACTTCCTCTCTTGTAATGGAGATTTTCTCTAACTGGTCAACACCTCCCTCCGAGACACTCCCGGTTAACACGCCCCTCTCCTTCGTGAATACCGATGCAAAGTATTCATTTACGACCTCCCATATTCCCTGGATTCTAAGCATAATTCCCCTCCTTCGTCCCTGAGAGGTCCGATTTTCTCCCTGACAACTCTTTTGTTCCGAACGTATGAATAGAATGCCTTAGGATTCTCCTTAATCCTGCCTGCCAAGAACATTTCGTGACCTCTTTTTGCCCTTCTGACTCCCCGTTTGAGATCTTTCCTACTCTCTCTGTATTCCTCCAGAGCTCCATCTGTTATCAGTTGCCTGGACTTAACGTACGCCTCCCTTTTCATTTTAATCAGATCCTCAATTTCCCTGGTTATCCACGGCTCCCGAATCCTACCTTTCCTATCCTTCCTTTTTACAGGCACATGCCTATCCTGCAGCCTCATCAATAGTTCCTTAAAAGACTCCCACATGCCAGACGTGGACTTACCCTCGAACATCCTCTCCCAATCAACGTCCACCATTTCCTGCCGAATCCGGCGAGAGTTAGCCTTCCCCCAATTTAGCACCCAGCCCGTAGGACAGCACTCATCCTTGTCCATTACTATCCTAAATTTAACCGAGTTGTGGTCACTATTTGCCACATGTTCCGCAACCGAAACTTTGACG
Organism: Mustelus asterias; assembly: GCF_964213995.1. Classification (NCBI taxonomy): domain Eukaryota; kingdom Metazoa; phylum Chordata; class Chondrichthyes; order Carcharhiniformes; family Triakidae; genus Mustelus; species Mustelus asterias. The sequence continues at coordinate 347,525 of NW_027590133.1, forward strand.
AACTGACCGGGCTCATTTCCCAGAACGAGGTCCAGTATAGCCCCCTCTCTGGTCGGGCTTTCTACATACTGTTCCTAAGAACCTTCCTGTACGCATTTTACAAATTCCTCCCGGTCCGGACCCCCAGCTCTAAGCACTTTCCAGTCTGTGCCAGGGAAATTAAAGTCCCCCACTACAACAACCCTTTTTATCTGCAGCTATCCAGAATATCCTGACATATCCTTTCCTCCACTTCCCGTGGGCTGTTGGGTTGTCTGTAGTACACCCCCAGCATAGTGACTGTACCCTTCCTGTTTCTGAGTTCCACCCACAACGACTCAGTACATGACCCCTCTAAGTTGTCTACCCTCTGCACCGCGGTAATATCCTCCTTAACTAATATCGCTACTCCCCCACCTTTTTTAGCCCCTCCTGTGTCTCGCCTAAAACACTTATTCCCCGGAATATTCAGCTGCCAGCCCTGTCCTTCTTTTAACCAAGTTTCCGTCACCGCAACCACATCCAAATTCCTCAGCAGCATTAAGGCCCTAACTTCGTCTGTTTTACCCGTTACGCTCCTCGCATTGAAGCAGATGCAATCCAGATCTCCAGGCCCACTCAGGTTATCCTCCTCCAGAGTGCTCCTCTTCTTAGCTAGCCTTGCCCTGGCCCCCAGCTCAACCCCAGCGTCAGTAATTACTGACCTACTGTTTTGTTCCCCACCCCCCTGCCACACTAGTTTAAATCCTGCCGAAACACTCTCGCAAACTCCCAGCCAGGATATTTGCTCCCTCATTGAAAGGGGGCACTCCTCATTCACATGGGACACTCCTCAGTGACAGGGGCACTCATCATTGACAGAGGGAAATCCTCATTGACAAGGGGCAATCCTCATTGACAGGGGGCACTCCTCATTGACGTGGGGGGAATCGTCATTGACGGGGGGGGGCACCACTCATTGACAGGGTGGCACTCCTCATTGACGGTGGGGCAATCCTCATTGACAGGGGGAAGTCCTAATTGACAAGGCGCAATCCTAATTGACAGAGGGCACACCTCATTCACAGGGGGCACTCCTCATTGACAGGGGGCACTCCTCATTGACGTGGGGGGAATCGTCATAGACGGGGGGGGGCACCACTCATTGACAGGGTGGCACTCCTCATTGACGGTGGGGCAATCCTCATTGACAGGGTGAAGTCCTAATTCACAAGGCGCAATCCTAATTGACAGAGGGCACACCTCATTCACAGGGGGCACTCCTCATTGACAGGGGGCACTCCTCATTGACAGGGGGCACTCCTAATTGACATGGGGCACTCCTCATTGACAAGGGGCACTACAATAGACAAGGGACACTCCAATAGACAGGGGGCACTCCAACAGACAGGGGGCATTCCAATTGACAGGGGGCACTCCAATTGACAGGGTGCACTCCAATTGACTTGGGGCCTCCGAATTGAAAGGGGCCATTCCTAATTGGCAGCGGGCACTACTAATTCGCAGGGGGTACTACTAATTAATCTGGGGGCACTGCTAATTGACAGAGGGTACTCCAATTTGATAGGGGGCACACCAAATTGACAGGGGGGAACTCCAAATTGACAGGGAGCACTCCAAATTGACAGGGGACACTCCTCATTGACAAGGTGCACTCCTCATTGACAGGAAGCACTCCTAATTGACAGGGAGCACTCCTAACTGACAGTGGGAGCTCCTAACTAACTACCGGAACTCCGAATTGCAAGGCGGTACTCTTAATTGATAGGGGGCACTACGAAATGACAGTGAGTACTCCTAATCGATAGGGGGGACTCCTCATTGACAAGGTGCACTCCTCATTGAAAGGGGGCACTCCTCATTGACAGGGGCACTCCTCATTGACGGCTGGGCACTCCTCATTGACGGTGGGGCACTCCTCATTGCCGGGGGGGGGGGGGGGTGGCTCTCCTCTTTGACAAGTGGAACTCCTCATTGATAGCGGCCTCCTAATTGACAGTGGGCACTCCTAATTGACAGGGGGCACTCCTAATTGACAGGGGGGACTCCTAATTGAAATGGGGAGTTCGTAGTTGATAAGGGGCACTCCTAATTGAAAGGGGGGCACTCCTAAATGACCGGAGGCACTCCTAATTGACAGGGCCACTCCCCATTGACAGTGGGCACTTCTCATTGACAGTGGGCACTTCTCATTGACAGGGGGCACTCCTCCTTGACGGTTCGGGACTCCTCATTGACGGTGGGACTCTCCTCATTGACAATTGGAACTCCTAATTGAAAGGGGCATCCTCTTTGAAAGGGGGCACTCCTAATTGACAGGGGGAACTCCTCTTTGGCAGCGAACACTCCTAATTGACAGGGGTAACTCCTAGGTGAGGGGGGCCACTCCTCATTGACAGGGCGCACTCCGCATTGATGGTGGGGCCTTCCTCATGGATTTTGGGGCACTCTTCATTGACGGCGGGGCTCTCCTGATTGACAGGGAGGGAGAACTCCTCATTGACGTGGGGGGAATCGTCATAGATGGAGGGGGGCACTACGCATTGACAGGGTGCAATCCTCATTGACACGGTGAAGTCCTCATTGACAGGGGGCACTCGTAATTGACAGGGGCCACACCTCATTGACAGGGGGTACTTCTCATTGACAGGGGGCACTTCAATAGACAGAGGGTATTCCAATTGACAGGGGGCACTCCAGTTGGCAGGGGGCACTCCAATCGACAGGCGGCAATCCAATTGACAGTGTATACTCCAATTAACATGGGGGACTCCTAATTGACAGGGGCTACTCCTAATTGGCAGCGGGCACTACGAAATGGCAGGGGGTACTGCTAATTGCCAGGGGGCACTGCTAATTCACAGAGGGTACTCCAATGTGATAGGGGGCACACCAAATTGACAGGGGGAACTCCAATTTGACAGGGGGCACTCCTAATTGGCATCGTCACTCGGAATTGTCAGGGGGCTCTCCAAAATGACAGGGAGCCCTCCAACTTGACAGGGGGCACTCCTAATTGCAAGGGGGTACTCTTAATCTACAGGGGGCACTCCTCATTGACAGGGTGCGCTGCTCATTGACAGGGGGCGCTCTGCATTGACGGGGGCACTCCGCATTGATGGTGGTGCTCTCCTCATGGATGGTGCCGCACTTCTCATTGACGGTGAGGGGGCGCTCCTCATTGACATGGGGTGAATCATCATTGATGGGGCGGTGAATTCGGGAATGGGTTAATGAACTTTGTCACACTGAAGGATTAAGACTAAGACCCAAACTCTGTGATTTTGTTGAGAACACTGCAGAGTTCATGTTTTTGTCAGAGTTCGGTGTTTTTCATGTCTGTGCCAGATAAGAGGAACAGCTATTCTTGTTATTAAGAAATGTGATTAACCCAGCTCGAAATAAGCTAAACAGTCTCCATTTTCCTGTACCTTTGTTTAAAACGATGGAGTTGACATGTATGCTCTCTGTCTTTGAATCACCATAGATTCATATATATATTCATCATACGTTATTCATCTTATCCTGTGTTGTTGTTTCAAGGATATAAATGACGAACAATCATGGCCTTGGAGATCGAACAAACTACGCAGAGGAAGATGCTCCTAATATAACAATAATCTCACCATGAACAATGACAGCCATCTCAGCAAATTGCAATGTAATGAGGGCGGGGCCCGGGACATATATAAACTCTGTTCTTACTTGTGTTCGATGAGAAGGCTGGGGGTCCACTGTTAGGAACCTCACTTCTCCCATAATTGTGGAAATAAACACTGCATTTTGAACCACTAATAGTGTCAGAGGTTTTTTTACGTACAACAATTGGGGGCTCGTCCGGGATAATCTATTTACGGTCCGGTCGAATGGCCACGACCGGGTCAACGGAATAGATTATCGAACTCTAAATAGAGTGGGTCAAAATGCAGTGGGTAATCATCTGTGATCAGAGTGTGTGATCTTCTGATGTGAGTGAGATAGAGACTGTCTGAGTGATCGCCAGAGTTTGTCGGAAAAGCCTTCATGTGTAAGAGTTAGAAGGAAAGGCCTTCTAAGGAGCAGACGGCTTAAAAAAATAGTATAAGCGTTGGTACAAAGGGATCTGATCAACCCTTACAGGTATCACCGGACTCCGAAAAGAGCGACCTGTGAGAGGGAGAGCGAGAAGGGAGAATAAGTCACTCCAGGTGGTGAGTATAAACTTATCAGTGTTATGGCGGGACAAAGACAGCGGGGACCCCCGGGTCCCTGATAAGTGAATTTATGATTAAGAGGGACAGACTCATAAAACAGATGATAAAAGGGGGTGGGATTTAGACCATCCACTAGACCAACAACGAAAATGGTTGGAAAACGAAAAGAAAAACATTAAAAGAAAAAATTAAAATGTTAATCAACAAAGGGGTGAAAGAGCCTCCGAATTTGGGGAGCGACTCTTTAGAATATACCAAGAATGTTGGGGAGTACCCGAAGCTGCCCGAACAGATAGAGGCTTTTTACAAGCATTAAAAGATGGGCTGTCGCCAGCTCACCAAAAAATCCTTAAAATGGGAGTTCTCAATACCCAGACTTATGATGAATTAATGGCATGGGCATCTGGAATTAGAGATGCACCAGATGAGAAACCATACCTGCAAATAAAACAGGAAAACGTTAGTGCAAACAGCAGAGAAGATAAACCAAAGAGTGCGTGCCATAATTGTAGGAAACTGGGTCACTTTGTCAGGCACTGTAGGGCTCCAAAGGGGGATAATGCACGTAGAAGAGGGTATGTGTATGTGATAATGAGGGAAACCCTAAACTTGGGAAATGTTGAAGTGAGAATGTGAGGCGTATGAGAAAGACAAAAGAGAGAGACCAGAACGAGAGAGACTGAAAAGGAAAGACAAGACCGAGAAAAAGATTAGAACAGCAAGCCAAACAAAGGAAAGATAACAAACCGGAGATAATAGGCTTGCCAATGTTGTTCCAAAATCCCGATACGAATGAACAGGAGTGGTGGAATTGACGCAGTGTAGATAATCACCAGACGGCACTATACTCAGTCCTGAAACACTTAGACGAACAAGGACTGAAGGCAAGCCCCAGGAAGGCCCAAATAGGGAAAGCGCAGGTGTTATATTTGGGACACCTGATATCCCAGGGGACCAAAGAAATGCCATTGGACAGGAAAACAGCCATACAGCAAATGCCAAGACCACTAACCGTCCGAGGGGTAAAGAAGGTTTTGGGGTTGTTTTATTACAGCCACAACTTTATACCAGAATTCGCAAGGCAAGCCGAACCAATACAAAGGCTCGTAAAAGGGGGGAAACGCGCTCTAGAAGTACTGGAATGGGGATCAGAACAGGAAAGGCCATATAGTTAACTAAACGTAGAACTAATGAAGGCTCCAGGACTTGAACTGCCCGACGCGAGTAAAGATGTTCATATCTATTGTAATCACGAAGGGGGGTTTTATTCGGCAGCAGTCACACAGGTCCATGGGGACAAACAGAGACCCGTGGGTTATTATTCCACAGCGGAGGGCCCCGTAGTAACCGGGTTATCCAGATGTATAGCCGCACTAGATTACGTGGCATGGGCAGTAAAGGTCAGCGAGCCCATCATAATGACGGGGAATATTGTTCTACACACCAAACATAGCTTGGTGCAAATGCTGAACACAGGAAAATTGCGGTCTGTCTCAGACATGAGAGGGGCGAAGTGGGAGGCAGTGCTTTTCCCACCCACTAAGTCCATCACCATTGTACGAGACATGGAAATGAACCCCGCAGAAGGACTGTTAGGTGAAGGGTCTCCCCACTCATGTCGGGACGTAGACGAAGAGGTAGAGGAGAGTAGAATAAAAGATGTGCCCCTGGAGGCACCAGATTTGCTCCTGTTTGTGGATGGATCACGGAAATATGCAGATGTCGGCCCATTACGGGACAGGATTAGACGATATGTATTAGAGTTAAGCTCCCAATTAAAATATATGCAGAAAACAGTACGGGACAGACAAACAGTGATAGATGAGCACAATAAACTAGACCAGACCCCGGAGGTTCCCCCGGCGGGCAGCAAGGCTATGGTAAAAACACTACCAGGAAAACCTGGATTTGCCCCCAAATGGAAAGGCCCCTATGAGGTCATTATCAGTGGAGACACCTGTGCCTGCAGAGATATGCAAGGTCGGGGTGTCTGGAAGCTTTGGACTCAGTTAAATGAATACACCAATTACCACAACAAAACAGTTAAAAGGGGATTAAAGGATTAAAGGAAAACAAGCAGGCTATGAATCTCTCTCTCTCTCTCTCACTCGAGAGAGAGAGAGAGAGAGAGAGAGCTGTAAGATGTAATTGCGATCGAGAACCTCATGTGGTGGAATGGGGTAGAGCAGATCAATGCGAGTTGAAGAAATGACGTTCAGCAGTAAATTTTACGATAATGCATCGGACAGAGATTTGGGGAATATGGGGATAACAGCATTAGATTACATCTGAATAGTCGTAAGGAGAGTTATCCATTTAAGCACACAGTAGATTCGATCTTGCATCTGCCTGTGTAAAGATAATTATTTTAGTAGGGATATTTAAAAGTGATAAAGTGAATGGAATATTTGGATCAGGCTTTGTTAAATTTGAAAATGTATTTTTGATAGAACTGACAATGAAAAGTTAAATAGAAATAATTATTCCTGCGTATATGAAATGATGATTAATCACTTGTTTATGTTCCTCTGAGTTATAAGACTTGCAGTAATTTTAAGATATAGTCAAAATTTAACAGAAAAAGGAGTTACGTAAGGTAGAATGGGAGTGCGTGTGTCACACTGGGAATTATTATACTGCCATAATGCATTGTAATTAAAACGTGTTACATGGATCAACGATGAAACAGTATTAAATGACAGACCGGCTGAACGGGAGTGCCCGCCTATAATACCAAATTGACAAATCAATATAATTAGAAATGAGGGAAATAATTCAGTGGAATAATGAGATAAGAAAATGCTGGGGAAGTATTTGTTACAAACGGTTAAAGATGAAAGTGATAAGATTTCTTGAATTTACTTCTGTTTTGAGTTGAATTACAGCTTGGAAGGCAGCAGCATAAAAGCGACTGTTAATCAACGGTCTGAATTCGTAAATGTTTTACTTCCATCCCAGTTTAAGATGTTAAGTCTGAATAAATGTTGGAAGCTTCCACCTGTATATTTGTGTTTAACAACGTGATTGCGTGAATGTTTTGTTGTTGTTCGTTTTAATGTTGAGAAAGTATTTAAACCTTGGAAGGACCATGTGCGCTTCCCTTGTCTTGATGTTGAAATTATAAGAGTGTTGTTGAGAAGTTAAAAAAATAATAAGTAATTTTGTGAAAAATTGAAAAGCAGGAACAATAGAATGAGGTGAATTTATTGTCTATGAGTCAGTTTAAAGTCTATCAAATCAGTGAATCGTAGTTCCGATTATCCCAAGTTACAGCAGGAGATTAAGTCAGGTAAAACCTCAGTTGTTAATACAAATAAAGATGTTGTCCTTGAGTATTTTTAATTTGCATTTGATGCCAACCATTGAACACCATGAATTATTGGAACTTGTGTTGACAGTTAGTTACTGATGTGAAATTCAAGACTTGTGTGATGTTCCGATAACATGTAACAAATTACATCATTTAAATAATCTAACATTGATGATAGTTCTGATAGTGTAACTAGTTAAAACTATATACTGCTGTTGGAATTGTGCCATCTATTGTTCAAGGTTTTGCAATTTTAAGAACACTGCAAAGCTTAAAACCTAGCCAGCTGGAAAGCAAACCAAAACATTTCTAATCAAGTAACTCTTGTTATTGTTATATGTATTGTGCTTGTTATCGTTCTGAAAATGAAGGAATTCTGATCTGGAGCTCAGTTTACAAATGGAAACAGATTAATTTAAAAATTAAATTAAGAGAGTTTTGAGATACCCGATATAATATATATGGTGTATTGATAAAAACATAAGTCTGTGAAGAAAAGGCTAGTTATTCCAAACATGTAACCATTCTTTGCCATAATTTGTATTAGCTTGCACATTTAACATTAACATGCCGGGAAGTGAAACCGGATTACTTAAGAGAGAGAGAAAAAAAAGAGTTGGAGACTGGCTTTGCAGCCAGTCTCAAAATTCTTGCAGCATTCGACTGCACTCAACACACGGCTTATTCTGTTATCTGTGTTTTTAAAAAGCTGTGTATGGCAGCATAGAATTGCATCTATGACCACGAAACACTGGTGTTTACCTTATGAGACAATCTGTCCATAGAAAAATCATTTCTGCTTAAACATTGCACTTTCAAATGTGGACAAACAAATGATCAAATTAGATATAATGTAAGAATACATTATACAAAGATTGGAGTTGTATGGTATGTGATTTAAATGAGAAAAGCGATGTCTTTTGATAGAATGTCCGGCTGCAGCCAGTGCAAAGTGTTGTTTGATTCACACCAAGTCAACTGAAGGGTCTGTTTATTTCTTCAGAATAAACTTGACTGATCTGAAGTCAATATATCTTTCTTTAAGCATTGCTTTCGAAATAACGGTTATTTTACAGAAAGAAGGAGAGAGAGAGAGAGAGAGAGTGCAGCCAAAACCGGCGCTGAGATTGAACGAAACAAAACGTCTGTTTCTAAAGCATAACTAAATTAGATATTATTATTACAGACATGCAGTCTCCAGCTACACCAACAACTTGGCCATGAGAAAGTTTGTTTACCTTATATTGTACTGTCAGAGAATGCAGCTACGTTTCGAAGTTGGACTCAGAATTCCAGGCGGATGAGGGCAAATTAGCTTCAATTAACTTAAATCATACCACAATTAATTACATTGGACAAAAATACTTTGTACTGGCGAAAGCCATACAGACATCGGAAAAAAAACGTGGATGAAGGTATTGCCCACCATACTCAATGAGATTAAGGATTGCTACAAACCAAACAACCGGATTAACCCCTTATGAGCTAATGACAGGACGGACGATGCAATTATCAAAAAGCATCATAACAGGTGGGACCGATGTAGGTCCACTAAAAGATAAAATCAGGAGATATGTTTTGGAACTAAGCACCCACCTAAAAGGGATGCATAAATCGGTAAAAGACGATCAATAAATAAGAGATGCAGAGAGAGCTTGAAATGCTCCCTGACAGTCCCAACAGTGGGATTCCCGAGTAAAAATATCACCTAACAAATCAGGCCTTGTACAAAAATGAAATGAGCCGTATGAATTTATAATTAGTGGAGATATCTGTGCCTGTATATACTCAGTTGAATATGGTGAAATTAATTGGAAAAATATGTGATATACTCCAATTGCAGATATAAACAAACAACAACTGACCTCCAAGCAAGCTGAATGGGCTCGCGGAAACTTTGCGCGTGGGCGATATAGCCTTTGGACCATTGTATAACGGTCGCGCGGGATATTTGTAACTGATAAGATGCTTCTCATGCTGATACTCACGACTCTGGCCCTGTTAGCCATAGCGGGAGAATATAAATTGAATTATGAGGAGTTAGGGATGAAGCACAGTGATCATCTCTGTAATGATGACTCTGTCTATTGTATGAACACCTTTGTGTATATGCCTTATGTGTATGCATCACAATCGAATCTGAGCAAGTGCTGGGTCTGTTCACACATTCCCACGCACTGAGGAAAGGGAGGAATTCCCTTATTTCCTATCCCTTTATCAGCTCCAGAAGTCATTGAATGGCTTTTAAATCAGAATGGAACCCAGAAAGGGACAAGGCAACTGACATTCAAAACCGCATCGGGTACCACTATGCAGGGTTCAGCAACAGTGATGTTGTTTCAAGGAGGGTGCACTTTACCGTCCTTGAAGAAGAATTACCAACCCAACTATGACAGATCAGATTACCCACCCAACTTCTTTGTGAAAAATCAAAAAAGGGGAGTTATCTGCCTGACAAGAAATGGAACCATACCAGGTGGCCGTAGCTACTGTATACAGCAGATTGATATCACTGATGACGCTGAGGCTATGATACCGATCACAATCCAGTGCCCCATAGCCACTGTCCCGGTTAGCCTCTCCTCCGCCTATATAAGAGCGATGACTGCATATAATGGTACCTATTTTGTCTGTGGAAACAAGGCCTATCCGTGGCTTCCCTGGAATTGGACAGGATCGTGTTATCTGGCATATGTGGTGCCTTATATTCACCATTACACTGGCTTATGGGACCACCCCGCGATACACCTGCTTCGGGCTCAGCGAGCCATTAGTGAGACAGAACTATTCTTCATGATAGCCTACCCATTTTTTGGGACGGCAAAGGCAGCACAGGAACTTATACAGATGGCCTCAGCCCGAGAGAAAATTGCAAATGAGACTAAAAATGGGTTCGAGGAGGTGAGCACGGCCATCTCTGAAATGTCAGCAGAGGTCGTAGCTATTCGAACTATGGCGTTGAAGAACTGATTGGAACTCGATTATGTGCTAGCCTCCCAAGGTGGAACATGTGCCATAGTTGGCTCGAAATGCTGTACGTATATTCCCGAAGCTTCGGAGAATATAACTCGCTTAGCAGATCATATTAAACAAGAAGCAAAAGCAATACAGGAAGAAGGGAACCAATATCGTGATTATAACCCTCCGGGCTGGCTGGGGCAATGGTTCGGGTCGTGGGGTTCATATCTGATGCATGGATTGATTGTATTAATTGTAATTGTAATTACTTGCTGTGTTTGGATGGCATTATTGAACGCCTGTTGCAAAACAGTAACAGCGTGAATTATGACAGTCGCAAGTGTACAGGTGGAGGGGGCAGACCTCGCGAATAAGGATCTTGGCCCATTCCCTGATAACATGTGGTTCAGAGTTGGTTTTCGGTGCCATGCTTGGACCTGGCATCCGACCAAAAGTGGGGAGTGAAGTCGGGAATGGGTTAATGAACTTTGTCACACTTAAGCATTAAGACCCGAAATCTATGATTTTGTTGAGAACACTGCAGAGTTCATGTTTTCGTCAGAGTTCGGTGTTTTTCATGTCTGTGCCAGATAAAAGGAACAGCTATTCTTGTTTTTAAGAAATGTGATTAACCCAGCTCGAAATAAGCTAAACAGTCTCCATTTTCCTGTACCTTTGTTTAACACGAGGGAGTTGACATGTATGCCTTCTGTCTTTGAATCACCATAGATTCATATATATATATATATATATATTCATCATACGTTATTCATCTTATCCTGATATAAAGTATGATACAAACTTGTATGTATATTAGTTAACTTGTTTGTGCAAAACCTGTGATGTTGTTTCAAGGAGGAGAGAACAATCGTGGCCTTGGAGATTGAACAAACTGCGCAGAGGAAGATATTGCTAATACATCAAGAATCACACCATGAACAATGACAGAAATGTTAGAGAATTGCAATGTAATGAGGGCGGGGTCCGGGACATATATAAACTCTGTTCTTACTTGTGTTCGATGAGAAGGCTGGGGGTCCACTGTTAGGAACCTCACTTCTCCCACAATTGTGAAAATAAACTGCATTTTGATCTATTAACAGTGTCAGAGGTTTTTTATACCGACAACAGGATCCACGAGCAACCTGATTTTCCCAGTCTACCTGCAAAATGAAGTCCCCCATGAATATTGTAATATTGCCTTTTTTATATGCCTTTTCTGTCACCAGATTTATTTTTTGCTCCACATCCTGAGTACTGCTTGGGGGCCTGTACATTACTCCCATCAGTGTCTTTTTACCTTAATGATTCCTCAACTCCACCCACAGAGATTCTATGCCTTCTGGTCCTATATCGCTTCTTACTATCGATTTAACTTCATTCCTTACAAACAATACGACCCAGCCCCCTTTACCCATCTGCCTGTACTTCCGATGGACACATATCCTTGGATATTTAGATCCCAGCCCTGATCCCCTTGCATCCACACCACTGTGATGACCACAACATCGTACTGGCCAATTTCAATGTGTGCGACAAGCTCATTTACGTTGTTCCGTACACTGCACGCATTTGGTGATAACACACTAAGTCCTGCATTGACCACCTCCCTTCTTATTCATGTCACCTTTCTTGCTCCTGCCTGAGGTTAGATTCCTGCCACCTTCTATACTCTCTGTTCTATTATGTGGGGGGTGGGTGGGGAACAGGGGGCCTGGTATCAACAGCTCTTCCACTCATGGAGGGGACAGGGAACTCGACATTGGTTACTGACGACCGGCGGGAAGAGGATCAAACGTTGGTGGGTTAATCGAAGCCACACTCGCCAGAGAGGATCTTAAAACTGTCTCCAGTCCCCAGGCATCAACCCCCAGGGAATGTCGTTCCCCCTGATCAGGTCTATGTAAGATGGACGTAAGGGTCAGGAATGAATAATGGGCAGTATTATGTTGTAAATATGCTGTGGATTCTGCACGAAGCCTGTATGAAGTAAATAGAGAAACATGTACAATTGTTCGTAAATGGCTTCAAATGCTGTTGCTGTACCGGGGGGGGGGGGGGGGTGCGGGGGGGATCATATTTACAGGGGAGAGTGTTATATATGTTGGGGAATTCCTTTCAGGGAACAGGCCATGTGATCTCAGGTGTGGGGTGAGCTGTTAGGATTCTCCCATATTGGGCAGTCAATATTTGGAGTGTTGTTATCTTGAAGGTGCTGCTTGTCTGTCCCAGTGTCCCCCTCTCACACGCTCCTCAAGTTGCTGACTGTCTGTCCCAGTGTCCCCCTCTCACACGCTCCTCACGGTGCTGATTGTCTGGCCCGGTGTCGCAGTCTTCCCATCTCACACTCTCCTCAAGGTTCTGACTGTCTGTCCCGGTGTGCCAGTGTCCCCCTCGCACACTCTCCTCCAGGTGCTGACTATCTGTCCCGGAGTCCCAGTGTCCACCTCTCGCACTATCCTCAAAATACTGACTGTCGGGCGTGTCCCAGTGTCCCCAAATCACATTCTTCTCAGGGTGCTGGTTGTCTGTTCCGGTGTCCCAGTGTCCGCCTCTCACACTCGGCTCAAGGTGCTGACTCTCTCTCCCTGTGTCCCAGTGTCCCCCTCGCACAGGCTCCTCAAGATGTTGACTGTCTGTCCCGGTCTCCCAGTGTCCCCCTCTTGCACTCTCCTCAAAATAGTGACTGTCGGGCGTGTCCCAGTGTCCCCAAATCACATTCTCCTCAGGGTGCTGGTTGTCTGTCCCGGTGTCCCAGTGTCCGCCACTCACACTCGGCTCAAGGTGCTGATTCTCTCTCCCTGTGTCCCAGTGTCCCCCTCGCACACTCTCCTCAAGATGTTTACTGTCTGTCCCGGTGCCCCATTGTCCCCCTCTCACACTCTCCTCAAGGTTCTGGTTGTCTGCCCCGGTGTCCCAGTGTCCCCCTCTCGCACTCTCCTCAAGTTGCTGCTTGTCTCTACGGTGTCCCAGTGTCCCCCTCTCACACTCTCCTCAAGGTGCTGCTTCTCTGGCCCGGTGTCCGAAATCCCCCTCTCACACTCTCCTCTCTGCTGACTCTGTGTAGGTGTCCCGGTGCCGTTCTCCCCACTCTCCTGAATTCACTCTGGCCTCCTTACAACCTCACAAGATAAAATGCTGAGAACATTTGATGCTAAGCTTCTTGACCAGGTCCTTCTGTACGTTACACTGGGAGACACTTCGATGTGAAAACTCTTGCTCAGGTTGTACTGGACATAACACTGTAAGTTCGTTCTATCTGAAGCCTCTTGCTCAAATTGGACTGTACGTAACACTGAGAGATGGTTCTATCTGAAGCCTCTTGCTAAAATTGGACTGAACGTAACACTGAGAGATGTTTCTATCTGAAGCCTCTTGACAAAATTGGACTGTATGTAACACTAAAAAATAGATCTGTCTGAAGCCTCTTGCTAAAATTGGACTGTACTGAAATATTTACGGCCTGGCCCGACATTATTTCCAACTTTCCATACATCCCTGACCCTCAACACCGCATCGAGGCTGTAACTCTGGGTATAAAATGTGTTGGATTGAACAGGGTTAAGCGAAGCTGTTTGTTTAGTGACTGTAATTGATGTGAGTCTCCATGGATCCAACTAGTGTGCCTGGAGGGATTTCCCTCTTCTATTAATAATGGATTCCGTTCAATGTGTTGTCCCATTGAGACAGCGGGAGCGAAACTCCGACACTAACAGAGATCACCGGCTGTGGAGAGAGAGGGAGGGAGAGGAGAGATCAGAATCTCGGAACAATGGATTTGAATCTTCCAAAAATGGATCAGAATCTGGGAACAATGGATTTGAATTTTCCAAAAATGGATCAGAATCTGGGACCAATGGATTGGAATGTTCCAATTAAGGACAGGAGTTTATTCCTGTGGATTTCAAAGTTTACTGCAGGTGATTTGTGGATACCGTCAGTTTATCGGATTCAATATCTATTGAAGGCGATTCAATGCTTTTACTATCCCCTCCTGGCGATTGTTGGTGTTCCGGGTAAGTCGCTGGCTGGAATTGTATCGGCCCGACCGCCATGGGAATCGAAGCAGGCGAGGGGCGGAGCATGGGAAGGTCTGTTAAACACGGGTGCGATTTTGCAGCTTGGGGAATAGTGCGGCTGTAAAGTTCCGTCCCCTGTGTTCAGTTCCTAATTTGAGAAAGTCTGTTTAACTGTATTGATTTTCTTGTCATTTACTGTACTGAGTTTGCGGCTCATGTTCTTTCTGTTGAATCTCTGTATCCAGTTATTAATTCTTTCAGCCACTGACAATGGTCTCAGGGTGTATGGGCTAAGATGTCTTCTGTGTGCTGTGACTTTCCATAGACATGTGACTTCCAACGCAATTTCTTCGTGAGTAAAACATTGAGACAGTACCCTTTTTACCCTCTACATGTCACACCAGTACACTGCCTATCACCCACCCAGTCACCAGGCCCCAGAATCCGTTTTAATGATCACAGGTGCACAGCAAGATCTTACAGAAAGAAAACATGTTTTGTAAAGTTTCAAGTTTATTCATCAGTGTGACAAGTAGGATTACATTAACATTGCAATGAAGTTACTTTAAAAATCCCTTAGACACAACACTCCAGTGACTATCTGGGTACAATGAGGGATAATTTACACATGACCAATGCATCTAAACAGCACAACGTTTGGGAGTGAGAGGAAACCAGAGCAACCGGAGAAAACCCACTCAAACGCAGGGTGAAATTGCAGATTCTGCACAGACAGTAGCCGAGCCTGGAATTGATCCAGGGCCTCTGGTGCTGTGAGGAAACACTGCTATCCTCTGTACCACCAAGGTACAGAAACCCAAACACCCAGACACAGCCACACGCACATAGATAACTCCACACGTGCTGATAGAAACAATCAGATTTAAGCACTTACTCCCAATCATAAACAAACTCAAGAATAACCAAAATTGCTATAACACTCCAGAACAATGCACACTTAAGAATGGTAAACTCGTATGGCACACTCTTGCTCTCTCTCTCTCTCTCTCTCACACACACACACACACACACACACGCACACACAGACACACACGCACACACAGGAGGGAGGTGGGTTTACAACTACTCCCTGCCCACTGATGGCGGGGTGAGCAGTAAAACAGCCTGACAGCCTAGAACTCAGGTCCAAGCCCGATTTCTTGCCTCTTGCGACCTCACCGGCAACGTATATGCGGCGGATTCAGTCTCCTGTCCATTTCTGGCAAGAGGCTGAATAAATTATTGAAATTTATTTCAAAACAAATTTAAATAAATTAGCAAGCCCGGGATGGAACTGGGCGACACACTTGCCTTTGCAGCCTCAGCGGGAGACGTTTTGTCCGGTGAGGAAAACAGCTGGACCACACATATGCGGACGAGTCATGATGCTCTCGCCGGTGGAACCAAAGACCATTGAGGACACTGGGCAAGTTCAAGGGCAAAGGCAGGTGCCCCTTTCTCAGAGCCCACCGGGCAGTACCAGGGGATGGGGCCTGAGGTGGCGGGGTCTAAAAGAGCAGGGCCTGAAGGTAGTAGGACTTGCAGGCCATGGGCTGCAGGGGTGGGACCTGAAGGGGCGGGACTGAAGGCAGCTTGGCCCTTGGGGAGCGGGCCGAACCGGTAGGGAAAAGCCACTCTGCACGCGTTTGGTAAGGTACGTTGGTCCCTGCTGCCAAACTGCAAGTAGTTGTTTGGGATTAAGAGATCCTAAAGCCACTCTGCACGCGATTGGTGGAGTAGAGAGGGGGGCATCTCTGCCTCTCTGCATGCACTGTGGGGTATGGAGGGGGCGTCCGCTGCCTCTCTGCATGCACAGTGGGGTAGAGAGGGGGTCTCGGTGCCTCTCTGCATGCACAGTGGGGTAGTGAGGGAGTCTCGCTACGTCTCTGGATGCAAGTTAGGGTAGGGAGGGGGTCTCGCTGCCTCTCTGCACTCACAGTGGGATAGGGAGGGGGTTTCGCTGCCTCTATGCATGCACAGTGGGGTCGGGAGGAGTGCCCTGCTGCCACTCCACATGTAATTGGTGTGGGGGAAGTTGGGGTATTTGGTCCGGGTGGTCGGGGGAACGGGTGGCATTGGGCATTATATACGTTCGGGGACTCCTCAGGAAGAGCTGCGGCCCCCGGACTATCTGGGGGCAGCTGCTGTGTTGAAACGAGCTGCAGCAGCAGAGAGCTGACACATGTCTCTCTCAGACCAGGCAGCTCACTGCTGGCTGCAATTGCGCATTTGCAACCACAGAGGTTTGGTACGTGGTCGGTATCCCAGCGAGCGCTGTGAGAGCTGCAAGTGAGGGGGCCACTGCTGAGGGTGGTCGAACAGCCATCGAGTTTTAACAGCACGAAATAAGACTCTTCAGCCTATTCTGTGTGAACTGGTCATCAAACACCTATCCAATCGAATCCCATTTTCCAGCACTCGATCCACAGCCTTGTGTGCTCTGGCGTTTGAATTGCTTTTCTAAATTCCTCTTGAGGTTGTTCCCGCTTCTACCATCCTTTCAGGCCGTTGAGCTGCAGATCCCAGCACCCTGCAGACGGAAACATCTTTCCTCAGATCCGCACAGAAATCTGCCCTTTGCCTTACATCCACGTCCCTCTGGTTATTGACACCTCTGCTAAAGGGAAAACGTTTCTTCCTATCTGTGTGCAGCATAATTTTGTACATATCACTCAGGTCATCCCCACCTGAAAATCTCCCCACCACCACCCATTACACCCGCTCCCCCTCCTGCCGTCTCTGCTCTCAGATAAAAATCCAGCCTCACCAGCCTCTCTTCACAGCTGAAAACCTCCAGCCCAGGGTGCATCCTGGTGAATCTCCTCTGCACCGTCTCCAGTGCAAGTGCATCCTTCCTGTAGTGTGATGACCAGAGCTGCACCCAGTTCCCTTGCTCTGGTCTAACCGGCATTTTATACACTTCCATCAAAATCTCACAGCTCTTATATTCTCTGCTGAAGCTGCTAAAGGCAATTATCCAACATGTTGTCTTCACCACCTCATCAACCTATCTTGCTGCCTTCAGGGATCCTCATATATGCATCCCAAATGCATTCTGGTCCTCTGCACTTCCTCACACTCTACTGTTAATTGTGCATTTCCTTGCCCTGTTGGTGCTCACAAAATGCATCACCTCACATTTTTCAGGTTTAAATTCCATTTACCCATCTGACCAGCCTGTCCGTTTCCTCGGTAAGGTGGCATAGTGGTTAGCACTGCTACCCCATAGCGCCAGGGACGCCTGTTCGATTCCAGTCATGGGTCACTATCTGTTTGCACACTCTCCCAATGTCTGCGTGGGTTTCCTCCGGGTGCTCCAGTTTCCTCCCACAATACAAAGACGTGTGGGTTAGGTGTTTTGGCCAGGTTAAATAGCCCTTAGAGTCAGGGAGACTCGCTAGGGTAAATGAAGGGGTTTATGGGGATAGGGCCTGAGTGGGATTGTGGTCAGTGCAGACTCGATGGGCCGAATGGCCTCCTTCTGCATTGTACGATTCTATAATTCCTCTAATCGAAGACTTTCCTCCTCAATATTTACCACACCACCAATTTTTGTATCATCTGTGAATTTACTGATCATACCTCACACATTCATGTCTAGACCAGCAGTGTGCACTGCAAACAGCAAGGGGCCCAGCATCGATCCCTGTGGAACCCCACTGGACTCAGGCTTGCAGTCACAAAAACAACCTTCGACCATCACACTCTGCCTCCTGCCACTCAGCCTATTTTGAATTGATTTACCAAATTGCCCTGAAGCCCATCGGCGATTACTTTCTTGTTCAGTCTCCCAATTTGTCAAAAGCTTTTCTGAAGTCCATGTCGATTACATCGACTGCACTTCCCTCATCTACTTATCCAGCCACCCCCTCAATATATTCCAGCAAATTGTTAAATATGATCTCCCCCTGAGAATGCCATGCTGACCATTGTTCACAAATCCCTACGTCTCGAAGTGGAGATATATCTGTCCCTCAGATTGCTTTCCAATCACTTCCCCACCACGGATATGGCAATGATGGTGTCTTGGGCGTAATCTTGGATGTCTCCAAGGCATCTTGCAGGATGGCACTATGGCACAGTGGTTAGCACTGCTGCCTCACAGCATCAGGGACCCCGCTTCAATCCCAGGGATTCCATCATCACCAGTGAAGCTTTTTTTAAAAAAATTGAACCCAGCTCCATTCTCACATATTGCCTGTTGGGATTTTGCCTGTTACAAGAACGTGTGGTGTTTCTCTGGAAATGATCCTCTTTGAGCAAGTCCAGTTTCTCGCAGCTCCCCAATGTCCACATTGAGCCTTGTAAATTCAGTCTCGATCACAGCAGTCATGTGTACATCATCAACCTGCATACCGTCATTGGTAAGGCCAGGGCACATCGTGCTGATGTTCCAGCTTGAGATGTGAAAGACTGATTTGATTTGATTTGAATTGATTTGATTTATTACTATCTCATGTATTAGTATATCGTGAAACATATTGTTCCTTGAGTGCTATACAGACAACGCATACCGTACACAGAGAAGGAGAGAGTGCAGAATGTAATGTTGCAGTCATAGCAATGGTGCAGAGAAAGGTCGTCCTAATGCGATGTTTGTACATTCAAACGTCTGATGGCAGCAGAGAAGACTCTGTTCTTGAGTCGGCAGCATGATGGCACAATGATTAGCACTGCTGTTTCACAGAGACCTGAGTTCGATTCCCGGCTTGGATCACTGTCTGTGTGGAATTTGTACTTCCCGTGGCTGCGTGGGTTTCTCCGGATGGTCCAGTTTCCACCCACAGTCGAGGTGAGATTGATGGGCCACACTAAATTAGGCTTCCGGGTTATGTATGTTCGAAGGATTAGAAGGGTACATATGTGGGATTTCGGGATAGGGCTTGGCTGCGATTGTTGTAGCTGCAAACTCGATGGGTTGAATGACCTCATTCTGCCCTGCAGTGTTTCTATGATTCTAAGAGTCGATTGGTACATGTCCTCAGGTGTTTCCAGCTTTTTTTCTCAGATGGAATATGCTGGAAGAGTTTATGTCCGTGGTGCGTTGGGTCCTTAATTAGGCTGGCTGCTTTTCTGAGGCAGCGGGATGTTCAGACACTGTCTCGGATGTTATTAAGCTAGAAAGAGTGCAGAAAAGATTTACTTGGATGCGACTGGGACTTGATTGTTTGAGTTATAAGGAGAGGCTGGAGCGTCTGGGACATTTTTCTCTGGAGCGTAGAAGGCTGAGGTGTATCTTTTCGAGGTTTATAAAAGAATGAGGCGCACCGATCAGCGAGTCAATGTCTTTTCATAAAGGGAGGGGAGTCTAAAACTAGAGGGCATAGGTTTCAGGTGAGAGCGGAGAGATTCAAAAGTGTTCAGAAGGGCAATTTCTTTCACACAGATGGTGGTGTCTGGAACAAGCTGCCAGAAGTCGTTGTCGAGGCGGGTGCAGATTTGTTTTTTAATAAGCATTTAGCCAGTTACATGGGTAAGATGGGTATAGAGGGATATGTGCCAAATGCAGACAATTGGGAATACCTTCGGGGTTTCAGAAAAAGGATGACATGGACAAGTTGGGCCAAAGGGCCTGTTTCCATGCTGTAAACCTTGATAACTCCATAATTGATGGGAGGCTGGTTTGAGTGATGGACTTCATTCACCAATCTTTGAAGTATCTTGCAGTCTTGGACAGGGCAGGAGCCATACCAAACTGTGATACAACCAGAAATAATGTTTTCTATGGTGTATCTGTAAAACTTGGTGACAGCCCTAGCTGACATGCGAAATTTCCTTCGTCTTCTGAGAAAGTAGCGGCGTTGGTGGAGGTTTCTTAACAATTGGGTCGTCATGGAGATTCCAGGACAGGTTGTTGATTATCTGCACCACTAAAAACATGATGCTCTCACCCATTTTCTCCCATTGTTGCAGAGAGGGGCATGTACTCCACTGTGCGTCCTGAAGTCGATGACTATCTCCTTTGCGTTGTTGACATTGAGGAAGTGATTATTATGATCGCACCAGTTCACCAAATTTTCAGTCTTTTCCCTTTTCCCAATCCCATCGTTGTATGAAAAATGACCCACTATAGTGGTGTCACCAGCAAACCTGGAAATCGAGGTGGATGGGGAATTTAGCCACACAGTCTTCTGAGAAAGTAGAGGCGTTGATGGGCATTGTTAACTATATGTTGGCATGGGGAACAAGGACAGGTTGTTGGTGATCTGGACACCTAAAAACTTGAAGCTCTCGACTCTTTCTTCTTCGTCCCCATTGATGGGGTGTGTTCTCCTTTACGCTTCCTGAAGTTGATGACAATCTTCTTCGTTTTGTTGACATTGAGAGAGAGATTATTGTTGCCGCATCAATTCACCAGATTATCGATCTATGTTAAACCTACAGCAGAAAACAGGCCCTTCGGCCCCACATGTTGTGCCGAACTTATCCCTACCTTTTAGGCCTACCTATAACCCTCCATCCTATTCAGTACCATGTACTCATCCAGGAGTCTCTTAAAAGACCCTGTTGAGTTTGCCTCCACCAGCACTGACGGCAGCCGATTCCACTCGCCCACCACCCTCTGTGTGAAAAAGGTCCCCCCAACATTTCCCCAGTACCTACTCCCCAGCACATTATACCTGTGTTCTTTCGTAGCAGCCATTTCCACCCTGGGAAAAAGCCTCTGAGAGTCCACCCGATCTATGCCTCTCAACATCTTATACACCTCTATTAGGTCTCCTCTCATCCTACGTCTCTCCAAGGAGAAAATACTGAGCTCCCTTAGCCTATCCTCATAAGGCATGCCACTCAATCCAGGCACCGTCCTTGTAAATCTCCTCTGCACCCTTTCAATCTTTTCCACATCATTCCTGTAATGAGGCGACCTCAACTGAGCACAGTACTCCAAGTGGGGTCTGACGAGGGTGTTATATAGTTGCATCATTATCCCCGGACTCGGAAACTCAATCCTTCGATTGATAAAGGCCAGTGCACCATACGCCTTCTTAACCACCTCCTCCACCATCGGGGCCGATTTTAGAGTCCTATGGACCCGGACCCCAAGGTCCTTCTGATCCTCTACCGTATTGAGAGTCTTTCCCTTTATATTGTACTCCTTCATCCCATTCGACCTGCCAAAATGGACCACTACGCATTTATCTGGGTTGAAGTCCATCTGCCACATCTCCGCCCAGTCTTTCATCCTATCTATGTCCCTCTGTAACTCCTGACATCCCTCCAGACTATCCACAACCCCACCAACCTTCGTGTCGTCGGCAAACTTACTAAACCATCCCTCCCCTTCCTCATCCAGGTCATTTATGAAAATGACAAACAGCAAGGGTCCCAGAACAGACCCATGGGGCACACCACTGGTGACCGACCTCCTTTTAGAAAAAGACCCATCTATTCCCACTCTCTGCCTCCTGTGGTCGAGCCATTTCTGGATCCACCGGGTAGCAGCCCCCTGGATCCCATGCCATCTCACTTTCTCGAGAAGCCATGCATGGGGGACCTTATCGAACGCCTTGCCAAAATCCATATAAACCACATCTACCGCCTTCCATTCGTCAATGTGTTTAGTCACATTTTCGAAGAACTCCACCAGGCTCGTAAGGTACGATCTGCCTTTGACAAAGCCATGCTGAGTATTCTTGAGCTTACTAAACCTCTCTAAATGCTCATAAATCCTGTCCCTCAGGATCTTCTCCATCAGCTTACCAACCACTGAGGTTAGACTCACCGGTCGGTAATTTCCTGTGCTATCCCTATTCCCCTTCTTGAAAATAGGAACCACATCCGCAATCCTCTCATCCTCCGGCACCTCTCCCGTCTCCATCGACGTCACAAAAATCATCGCCAGAGGCTCTGCAATCTCTACCCTCGCCTCCCACAGTAAACTAGGTTACATCCCATCCGGAACCGGCGATTATGTCCAATGGGTTTCTTTGCTCTGGTCGGTGTGCAGATTTTCAGTTCCTGTGTGGTAGATGGGTCTGCGTGGTCGGGTGTTCCTGGTCGCTGTCAGGCTGCAGTTTCGCTTCGCCAGTCGGTGGATATCCAGACCATGTTCCGGCGTGGACTGGTCGAAAATGGATGGTGTCCCTGTGGTCGCGGATGAGTCTGTGTCCACTGGGGTCCACTGGCTCACTGCCAGTCCGGGGTCTCTTCCTTCAGAGGTCGGCGGTGATTTAGACCTGTCATTGAATTGTAAAGAACAGCGTTAGTGACTGTGAGGCAGTGAGAGTTTATTTTTAGGAGCGTTGGGGACTGTAGAAGGGGGGAGGGGAGGGACTGCTAGGAGCCTGCAGGAGGTCGCAACTCTCCGGCTCAGAGTGGTTGGGGGCTAGAGGAGGGTTCGGGGGGGGGGGGGGAGGGCAGGGGGGCGGGGGTTTGTTAAGACGAACTGCAGTGGATCCAGGCAAACTGGGAGGCCGGAAATGATTCATGCCATGACTAACCTTTTGATGCATTTTATAATATTGGATCTCAGAGTCACCGTACGATATTCATTAAGGCAGGCTGCTTGGCTTTTCTTTGCTTCCGGACGAATTGTTCTTGTCTGGTGCATAGATTAGCAACTTTCCTGCCGAGAGAGGACTCACTGTGGTTCAGTGGTCCGGTAGGCCATCGTGGGACAGCAACAAACTCACTGGGTACGATGGACAGTATTTATTCACTAAACCCTGAAGCTTTCTACCACTGTTGAAAGCAACCCCTGGTACTTGTGTTCTGTGCGAATCAAGCGTGAGGATACTATTTCTTCCTGTGTTGTGCTTACGGTGGCCACAATGCTGTGCTCTCCTCTCCAGGGAACAGACCTGGGTAAATATAATAGAGTCGGAACTGTTGAGGCATCAGGATCTCCCTCTGCCAACTTTTAGTATTGTCCAGAGGCAAGGGTGAACCAAGCACTGATTGGTGTCACCTCTGCTGCAGGGGTTGTCAATAAGCTGTCTGAGAGTCAAGAGATTACCACTGGCAGGACTCCACTCCGGATTTTCTGTCAGGGTTTACTACCTCAGCCTCCTTACCCTCCAAATCCCCCAGAAGGTAGAGGGACCATTTACCTGTAGCTGAGTGACGGTCAATGGTGAGGTCTCCCCAGAAAGCTCTCTCCCAAATCTATACCATTGTGCCACGACCATGGAGCAGCACGGTGGCACAGTGGTTAGCACTGCTGACTCACAGTGTCAGGGACATGGGTTCAATTCCAGACTTGGGTCACTGTCTGTGTGGAGTTTGGACCTTCTCCCCGTGTCTGCGTGGGTTTCCTCCGGATGCTCCTCTTTCCTCTCGCACTCCAAAAGATGTGCTGCTTTATAAAAAGAGATTTAAGTGATTATGTGTGTGTACATTTTTTTTCAATTTTATTCCATCCTCAGTCTGAACTGTAACTTTTTCCCTGAATCATATCTAATTGTATTCTTTATTTCCTTCCTGACAGTGAACGTAATCACAATTGTGACACTGACGAGCAGAAATTGTGGTCTGTCCAAATGTGTGACTTGTTACCTGGTGGCCATGTCAGCGGGGGATCTGCTCGTCGTTATCCTCGACCTGATATTGAGACACATTCCCATTGTTTATCAGGAACAGTTTTATTTCCTGTTCTCGGTCCCCGTGTGTAACATCCATGCCGTCCTGCTTTATGCAGCCACTGACTGTTCTGTCTGGTTTACCGTCACTTTCACCTTTGATCGATTTGTGGCCATTTGCTGCCCCAAGCTGAAGAGTAAATATTGCAGTGAGAAATCGGCGGCTCTGGTTCTGGGAACAGTGACGGTGCTGAGCTGTTTAAAGAACATTTCCTGGTATTTTATGTTATTTAATAGATATATGGTGGGGAACGACCCCTGGTTTTGTTATGTCACAATGGGTCTTCTGTTCTCTCCGGTCTGGACAACAATCGAGTTCCTCCACCACATTCTAACCCCGACTGTCCCATTCGTCCTGATTCTGCTGCTCAATGCTTTCACCGTCAGACACATTTTAGTGAGCAGCAGAGCCCGCAGGAGACTCCGGGCTCACAGCAGTGGAGAAAATCCCAAAGACCCAGAGATGGAGAGTCGCAGGAAATCCATCATTTTACTGTTTGTTATCTCAGCCAATTTCATCCTCTTATCGTCGACATTAATGGTTTATTCTATATGGCGTCGGATGTATACTTTGGGCTATGAGTCGGTATATTTACATTATTTAGTTCAGGAATTTGGTTTCATGCTCCAACTCACAAGTTGCTGTACAAACACTGCCATTTATGCTGCGACACAGACTCACTTCAGACAGCAGCTGAAAAATCTGCTGAAATATCCCCTTACTGCAATTCTTCAACTCATTAAATCCTGAGAGGAAACTACAACCACAAGATCCCTGACTCTTCCTATTGGACATTCAACATATAAATAACAAACAGCCTCACAGAGACAGAAAGAGTGGCAGATAGAGAGAGAGAGGGCAGTGAGAGCAACAGTGAGAGTGATGGAGAGACGGAGATTGATAGAGAGAGGGAAGGGGATAAATACATGGAGTGTGACAGAGTTTGAAAGAGTTTCTAACAGGTACAGTGAAAGAAACAGAGACCCGGAGAGAGAGAGAGACAGCGAGACAGAGAGAAAGGACAGAGACAGATAGGGACTCTCACAGAGCGCGAAAAAACAGGAAAAGTAATTGGGGGAAATGGGGAGACAGATGGACAAGGAATGAGAAAGGGAGACAGAGCGAGACTGCGGATAGTTGGGAACCTGTCTCGGGGGCAGGGAAATCATATGGTGTTCATGGAAGTGGAAATGACTAGGGTTGGGAAGCATTTTCCGATCAGGGCCATTGTGATCTCCTGGACTCGTTTCGATCGCTTAAGGGCTCGGAGAGGAATTTCCCAGATTTTTTTTTCCCCATATTGGCCTTGGGGTTTTTCACTCTGGGTTTTCGCCTCTCCCTGGGGATCACATGGTCTGGAATAGGGGGGTGGGGGTGAGTTAATAGGTTGTAATGAACAAAGCATCGTAGCTGTGAGGGACAGCTCGGTGGATAGGATATTGGTATGTAGATAGGCTGGAAAATTGGGCGGGGATCCTGGATTCAGGATTCAATCCTGGACCGGGGAGCGGCGCGGGCTTGGAGGGCCGAAGGGCCTGTTCCTGTGCTGTATTGTTCTTTGTTCTTTGAGACAGATGGGAGGATATAATGAGAGAGGGAGACTGAGACGGAAAGGGAGACAGAAAGGGAGGCAGAGAGAAACAGATACAGAGGCAAAGAGCGTCAGCAAATTGGAATCAGTGAGATTAAATGAGTTGAATGGACACATCAAGAGCAAAAGGCAGAGCTGGAATATATATCTGGAATATATCTGGAATTCAGAATCAGCTGGTGACCATAGAACCATTGTCGATTTTCGGAAAAACACATCTGGTTCACCAATTTCCCAGGGAAGGAAATCTGTCGTCCTTACGTGGTCAGGACTAAATGTGACTCCAAGTGGTTGACACTTGATTGTTAAAAACTCTCCCAATGGCTGCCAATGATATTCGGCTGTGGAGGCAAAATTACCCATTCCTGAATGAATTGAAGCAGCGAGTGCTGATGGGGGAATCCAAAAGACCGTTACAGCCTGATTTGCACCAGTATTGGACTGGCAGAGAGCAGCTGACTGTGGAAAATGGCACACGCCTATTGGGTTCAAGAGTGTCACCCTGAGCCAGATTCACCATCCCATCCTGGCTGAACGTTTCCATGGCCACCCAGGAGTTGCAAACTGAAGATACTCCTAGTTGCCCTGTCTGGTGTCCAGGAATGGATACAGATATTTCCCCGCGTTGGCAGTATCAACAAGGGCAGCGCTATCACCAGTTGCTACTCTTCACACTTGGAAATGTCCAGGACATCCGTAGATGTGGCTGCACATGGACAGTTCCGGTCTGCTCATGGTGTTAATGTTCCTGATAATGGTAGACGCTGATTCAAAATAGATGGCCGTACACAGGGGCAGTTAATCAAACACAAGGACAAGAGTGGATAAACTTCATGCCTCTTTCTTGACACCCGGGACCCCACAGATGTTTGTTTCTCAAAATGGACCACCCTTCATCAGGCAGGAATTTGTGCATTAGATGAGGATGAGCAGAATTTAAAACGTTGCGACCGTGTCATACGTTTATGGTGAAATTTAAGTGATGGAAACAAAATGGTTACCTGACACACAAAATGGACTCTTGGAAGGGGCATTAAAAGGCACAGACAATTACTCAAAAAGTTAAAACCTGCAGTATCTGAATTGCTGCAGGAAACTTTTCAGAGCTTCAGCTACTTTAGATCAGAGCAGACCCAGATCAATAAGTTTGATAATAAGGTCAGCCACGGATGGGGACATAAATACATAAATATAACAAGATCAGCCACTGAATGTATACATCAAAACCAGTCATTGATAGAGGACATAACTGTATAAATGCACCCATTCTATGTACAATGTTATGTTAACTGTCCATGTCCGTATCTGTCTCCTCAACTTGTAACGATGTGTTAACGGCTAATGTCAGTGCAGCTTATTGTCTAAAAGGTATAAGATGGTCAACTGCCATTGTGTAGTTGAGAAGGTAGTTGCCAAGTACTACGGAGGACCATTGCCTTCTCCCAAAGCTTTGTCCGAAATAAAGCTGTTTTGTTGAACCTCCAGTCTGACTCTGAAGTTGTAAATTTCCCACAACAATTGGCGTAGTCGGCAAGGATCTCATTGCTGGTAAGTTCGATCGATTGGCCACGATGGGAAAGCTGGGGAAGAGATCACTGAACCTGTGGGAGTCAGGCGAGGTCAATAATCCAGTCTAAAAGGGGTAAAATTAAGGGGTATTTATAGGGGTAAGAATTGATTGGATACAGTTTTGTAGTGATAAGTACTAACTGCTGATGATATAGTGATAAGTATTGATTGACTGTTACTTCTGCTGAACGACGAGAGGACAAGGAAGTGCCTGTCTCAAACGCGCAGCCTTAGAGCGGTTGTTAAGCGGGGAAGTCCCCCACGCGAACGTCAAGACCCTGAAGTTGGGGTAGGGGGACCAAGGGCAAATAGAATTGTGAAGCACAGTTGACAAAGGTTGGTTAACATCAAACTCTGGAGTGGCGAACAAACGCAGAGTTGCCACATGTTTACATGAAAGTTTGTATAGTTGGGTACTGGACTGTCAATGTTGGAAAGGGGTGCGGAAAAGGAGCTGATCAACTCTGACCTAGAGCCGGACTCCGGTGGAGAAACACATTGCAGAGGCGGTAATAGTGGAGCCGTGAATATAAATTGAAACCCTGAGACTGTAGTGATACACAGTGCTAGAGTAGTAATAGTGGCCGGGGGTAGTGACGTCCCTACGGTCGAGAGCACACTTTACTCGGGAGTAATCGTGGCCGTAACAGTGCCTAAAACATATTGCCAAGGAGGCAATAGTGACCGGGCGTAGTGAAGTCTGCGAGATGGCAGATAAAAAGTTAAGAGAGAAACTGCAAGATCTCTCATTGAAGTGTACATGACAGACAGACAAGCGTTAATAAAGAGAATGCAAAGGGATGGCTGGGATGCTTCTCAGACGTTAGAACAGCAGAGAAAGTGGATAGGTGGGGAGAAGAGAAACAAGACAAAGAAGACAGGGGTATTCTTAGTACATCAATTAGAGCGACTAATTGAGCAAGTAGTCACCTCTATGAAAAGGTGGAGTGAAGATAAAGAAAAGATTAGAAAGTCTGAATCCAGAGAAAGGGAACTGGAGAAACGGAACCAAATGTTAGAAGAGAATCAATGGAGTCCTTATGAGTGCACACGACAGGGACAAACCGCTCCTTCAGCAGAGTGGGTAGCGCTAGAACTCAAGTTAGCGCCAGTAACCCGAGGGGGAACAGATGAGCAGCCAAAAGCAAATTATAAACCATTCTCCCCAGGCGAAAGACAGCAGATAATGGCTTCCCTGAGTAACTTACAACCTCGAAGTGCAAACACTAAATTCTGGGAAGAATTAAATACAATTTGGGTAGGACACCAATTGCACCTGAGAGACGTACACCAACTGCCCAGGGCAGCCTGTCCAGCGGATAAGTGGAGATAGGTAGCAGGTGGACCTGCCACTCCTCCAGAACAAGATTATATTGGGGGACGGTGGACACATGTAGTCGCCCTAACAGCAGAAATAGATGACCAACAGGCATCCTCACCCAGTTTAAGGCTGAAATTCAGAGAGTTTTAGGAAATGCTCCTACCAATTGGAGCAGAATTATCACAACCAAGCAGCTAAAGGGGGAAGGAGCTTATGAGTACGGGGAACAATTGTTCCAAGTATACCTGGAATGCTCAGGGTAATGAAACCCAGGTCATGGTGATTGAGCGTTCATCCAGGCTGTTCACGACGGACTCTCTGGTCCTCACCAAACCATCCTACAAATGAGAACGATTATGTCCCAAGATTACGATGAGCTGGTAGAATGGGCTAGTGGCGTACCAGGAGGCGGAGAGGTGAAATCCCAGACAAGAGTAAGACAAGAAAGAATAGCCGCTAACAGTAACGGGAACGGAACTAAGTCCAAACTGACTTGTCACAATTGTGGCCGACAAGGGCGCTTTGCGAGGGATTGCGGGGTCCCGAGGAAACTTAGAAACATTGAAAAACTACAGCACAATACCGGCCTTTCAGCCCACAAAGTTGTGCCGAACATGCCCCTACCTTAGCGATTACTAGGCTTACCTATAACCCTCTATCTTACTAAGTTCCATGTACTTATCTCAAACTCTCTTAAAAGACCCGATCGAATCCGCCTCCACCACCGTTGTTGCAGCACATTCCACACATCCACCACCCTCTGAGTGGAAAACGTACCCCTGACATCTCATCTGTACCTATTCCCCAGCAGCTTAAACCTGTGTCCTCTTGTGGCAACCATTTCAGCCCTGGGAAAAAGCCTCTCACTGTCCACTCGATCAATACCTCTCATCAACTTATACACCTCTATCTGGTCACCCATCATCCTTCGTCTCTCCAAGGAGAAAAGGCCGAGCTCACTCAACCTATCCTCATAAGGCATGCTCCCCAACCCACGCAACATCCTTTCTAAATATCCTCTGCACCCTTTCTATGGCGTCCATATCCTTCCTGTAATGAGGCGAACAGAACTGAGCACAGTACTCCAAGTGGGGTCTGACCAGGGTCCTATATAGCTACAACATTATCTCACGACTCCTAAACTCAATTCCTCGATTGATGAAGGCCAGTACACCATACGCCTTCTTAACCACAACCTCAACCTGCACATATGCTTTGAGCATCATACGAACTCGGACCCCAAGATCCTCTGATCTTCCACACTGCCAAGAGTCCTACCATTAATATTATATTCCGCCATCCTATTTGACCTGCCAAAGTGAACCACCTCACACTTATCTGGGTTGAACTCCATCTGCCACTTCTCCGATCAGTTTTCCATTCTATCAATGTCTCGCTGCAACTTCTGACGTCCCTCCACACCATCCATAACACCTCCAACCTTTGAGTCATCAGCAAACCTACCAACCCATCCCTCCAATTCCTCATCCACGTCATTTATAAAAATCACAAAGAGTATGGGTCACAGAACAACTCCCTGGGGCACACCACTGGTGACCGACCTCCATGCAGAATGTGACTCATCTATAACCAATCTTTGCCTTCTGTGGGCAAGCCTGTCCTGGATCCAAAAAGCACTGTCCCTTTTCATCCCATGCCCCCTCAATTTCTCAATGAGCCTTGCATGGGGCACCTTATCAAATGCCTTGCTGAAGTCGATATGCTACATCTACTGCTCTTCCTTCATCGATGCTTTTAGTCACATCTTCAAAAAAATCAATCAGGCTCGTAAGGCATGACCTGCCTTTGCAAAGCCATGCTGACTATTCTTAATCATATTAAACCTCTCCAAATGTTCATAAATCCTGCCTTTCAGGATCTTCTCCATCAACTTACCAACCACTGAGGTTAGACTCACTGGTCTATAATTTCCAAGGCTATCTCTACTCCCTTTCTTGAATAAAGGAACAACATCTGCAATCCTCCAATCCTCCGGAAACTCTCCCGACTCCATTAATGATGCAAAGATCATGGCCAGAGGCTCAGGATATCTCCTCCCTCGCCTCCCACAGTAGCCTCGGATACGTCTCATCCGGTCCCGGCGACTTAACTAATTTGATGCTTTTCAAAAGCTCCAACACATCCTCTTTCTTAATATCTACATGCTCAAGCTTTTCTGTCCGCTGCAAGTCTGCACTACAAGGAAAGGAAACAAAATCGGAAGCAGTGGGAAACATTGTAGCCACTGTAACAAAAATAGACACGCAGAAGCAGTGTGTTGGGACAAACATGGGAGACCCCCGACCCGACCCATGACCATAGCAGAATCGGAGGCAGAAAGGAACCTCCGAGGTCAGCAAGATTGACGGTCTGCAGACCCCGTTCATAAGGGGAAGAAGCAGGGAAGGATTTACATGTCTGCACTGGTAGGGGGCAGTCAATGTGAGATGCTGGTGATCACAGGAGCCACCATATCTTTCACTGACCTACCCTTACCCACTACAAGTAAAATGATTTACCTAACCGGGATAGGAGGTAACAAAACACCCACCTACCTGAGCGAGACAAAGTTAGTAGAAATAAATAATTTGCATAACTTTAGGGTTGATGGTGGGAGATATAGAAAGAATGTTCGAGGTAGGTTCTTTAATCAGAGAGTGGTTGGGGTGTGGAATGGACTGCCTGCAGTGATAGTGGAGTCAGACACTTTAGGAACATTTAAGCGGTTATTGGATAGGCACATGGAGCACACCAGGATGATAGGGAGTGGGATAGCTTGATCTTGGTTTCAGATAAAGCTCCTCACAACATCGTGGGCCGAAGGACCTGTTCTGTGTTGTACTGTTCTATGTTCTATGTTACATATAGCTATGAGATTTTACGTGTGTGAAAATAACACGGGTAAAGTAATGGGAAATGATTTAATGAAAGAGTATGAGATTTTGATAGACTGTGGAAAGGGAGAATTAATCTGGCCAAGACAGGACGGTTGGAAACTTGAATCGGGAAACTCACAAAGTCACTTCGAAACTATTCAGGTGGCCACAGCCACCTTCATAAATTGGGAGTTAGAGACAGGAGGGTTCGGACCCATCTGTGCCTCCGTCCCCGGTGTGTGGGCTAAAACAAAATTAGATAACGGCTGAACTAAAATGGACCCAATCAGGGTACCTGGACCGGAGCATAAGCCCCACCAACAATAACCAATGAAACCAGAAGCAGAGGCAGCTGTACTGGAGATAGTCAAAGGGTTAGTGAAAAAAGGAATTCTGAGAGAAACCACGAGCGCCACTAACTCCGCAAGCTGGCCGGTGAGGAAACCTGACGGAAGCGACAGGCTCACGATAGATTGCACCGGTCTCAATAAAGTCACGTCCAAGTTGCACCACATTGTAGCCCCTCGACAATCCTGAATGGACTGTCACAGGAGCACAAAGTATTCACATTATTGGATATAGCCAACGGATTCTGGTCCCTACCCTTGGATCCCGAATCACAAGACAAATTCGCCTTTACAGTGGGAGACAGACAGTACACGTGAACTCGCCTACCGCAGGGATTCCACAACATCCCCGCAATCTTCCATTGAGTAATGAGCGACATCCTGAACAGGATAGAATTACCAGAGTGTCGCATGATCCTACAATATGTAGATTAAATCTTAATAGCTTCAGAATCCAAGTAAGGACATCAGGAAGCACTATATCCAATGTTAAACGCATTAAAAACCGCAGCGTTTAAGGTGAGACCCAAAAAGGCACAAATCGGGAAAACACAAGTCCTGTACCAAGGACACTTTATATCCCAAGGGCTTAATGAAATGCCAACAGACCGAAAGAAGGTGGTACAAAAAATGTCGCGGCCCCTCACCGTAAGAGGGGTCAGAAAGGTGCTAGGACTGTTTAACCATAGCCGAAGCTTATCCCGGTATTCGCAAAATTGGCAGAACCTATACAAAGACTAGTCAAAGGGGGAAAGCCAGCTTTAAATCCCGTAGAATGAGGACCCAAGCAGGAAAAGGCTTACAACAAACTAACAACAGAACTGATATCAGCCCCTGGACTAGGATTAGCAGATTCTAATAAGGACTTCCACATCCATTGCAGTACTGGGGGAGGGTTCTGTTCTGCAGTGGTAACACAGGACCATGGCGACAAAAGGAGACCCATAGGTTTTTGTTCTACGAAGAAGGGCCGGTGGTCACCGGACTGCCAAGGTGCATAGCCGCCTTGGATTGCGCCGCCTGGACCGTAAAGATTAGCGCGCCAATAGTAATGACAGGGAATATAATCCTTCACACCAAACACAGCTTGGTGGAAATGCTGAACACGGGAAAGTTGAAGTCCGTCTCAAACATGAGAAGGGCGAAATGGGAAGCTGTCCTCCTACCTCCAAGCAAATCAGTCTTAATATTAAGGGACACAGGAAATAACCCAGCAGACGGGTCTTTAGACAAAGGAGAGCCAAACAATTGTGGGGATATAGATATGGATGTAGAAGAAGGTAGGATAAAGGATGTACCTTTAAGAGAAGCTGAGGAGAGCCTTTTTGTAGATGGTTCGCGCAAATATGTGGAGGATCACCCCGGACAGTGTGGGCAGTAGTAAATGACAAACTGGAAACAGTAAGGTCAGAAACGATTGACGGAGGTCTATCCGTGCAAGTAGCAGAACGAGTGGCACTCACACATGCACTAGAGTTATCAGAAGGCAAAACGGTAAACATATATACAGATAGCCGGTACCCGTTCGGGGTAATAGACGACTATATGACAGAATGGGGTAGAAGGGGGTTAATAACCACGGGAGGAACTCTTTTTAAACACCAAAGAATTGAGGCATTGCTAAAAGCTAGTAAGAAACCTCGAGAAGCCGCAGTATTAAAAATTAACGTGCACCAGAAAGAACCAGGAACAGATAACCCAGACTGGTTAAATTTCAAAGGGAAACAAGCCGCAGATTGAGCAGTACAATTAGCTTCAGAACAGGAGACAGTTGGCGAGCTGCCACTAGCAGCAACGGAACAGACAGCAGACGACATAGATGTTCGGGACTTACACGAGGATACCTCGAAAGACGAAAAGGGGAAGTGGGAAGCACTGGGAGCGAGCAAAGGGGCTGATAACGTTTGGAGACGAGAAGATAAGGTAATGGCACCAGAGTGCATACAAAACACCTTCTTGGAACTAGACCATGGACTGTCACATGCGGGAAGAGAGGCCATGATAACTAGTATAGGAAATGAATGGTGGTGGAAAGGAATGGGAAGAGGCATCGCCCGACACTGTCACCGATGCGTGACGTGCGCACAACACAACCCTGGTCGACCCATAAAAATTAAGATGGGACACCAGCCACGAACAAAGGAACCCTGGGAACATCTGCAAATAGATTTCACAGGGCCACTATCACAATCCCATGGCAAAACCTATTGTCTCGTTAATATCGACCAGTTCACCAGGTAGGCAGAACCGTTCCCTCCTACTATTTGTACTGCTACCACGATGGCTTGAATATTGGCACAAGAGGTAATCCCCAGATGGGCAGTACCCCTACAAATCGATTCGGAGCAAGGGAAGCAGTTCACTGGAAAGGTGGTAAAAAGTGTGCCAATTAATGGGGATAAAACAAAAATTCCACGCCGCTTACCACCCACAGAGTTCTGGAATGTTGGAACGTATGAATAGAACACTGAAAAATGCACTGGCTAAAGCGATATAAAGATAGGGGAAAATGTGGACAGATGTATTGCCAATTATATTACTGAGGCTAAGAGCTACCACAAACTGGACAATCGGATTAACCCCTGATGAATTAATGACAGGACAGGCGATGCAAGTACCAGAAAGTATGATAACAGGAGGGACAAATGTAGGTTCACTAAAATATAAGATCAAAGGATACGTTTCAGAACTAAGCGCTCAACTGAAAGGGATGCGCAAATTGGTAAAAGATAATCAGAAAGAATGAGACGCACACAGAGAGCATGAAATGCTCCCCGACGTCCCAATAGCGGGAAGTCGCGTCCCAGTAAAAAAGTTACCTGACAAACCCGGGTTTGCACCAAAATGGAATGGGTCATATGAAGTTATAATTAGTGGAGAAACCTGTGCCTGTCGAGACATAAAAGGGAAAGGTATATGGAAACACTGGACCCAGCTGAAATTGCACAAGGAATGAATGAATTAATTAAAGTGATCAGAGTGGTTGCTCCAAAACAGGTGAAGACTGCAAGCGAGAGTAACTGGCGCATTCGGGTTGATAGTATAAATTTTGAAAATCGTATAACTTACAGTATTAGCATTGATACTTGCTTGTTAGGACATGTATGAAATCGCGTATGTAACTGTATTACTTTGCGTTTTCGCGACTATATACTTGACTGGGCTCGAGGATAATCTGTTTTACAAGCTCATATACACTTACACGGGAACCGAACTGTATGTTACCCGTTAGCCTAATCTGTAGAATCTCTATTTGTGGCCACCCCTGGATGTACGCCCCATGACTTATATACAGTAGATACATCAGACTCACCTTGTAAGGGACAAATCAGGAAATATAAAAGGGGTACACAGGGAAGATGTGTGGAACTTGTAAATCCCACAGCTCCTGTGTGCAGGGTGCTCCAACAGGTGGGAGGAAAAGCTTGCTCAGATAATGCAAGCTATCGCTTTGTTTTTCGGGACAGGGATGGGAATGTGCATATGCCTTGGTACCCAAGAATGATTCCTGCGTACAGACGCAGTGTGTCCGTCAGCACTGTCAGGTACATAGAGGTCAGTTTACTTGCACCTGCAATGAGCGGAAATGCCTGAATGTAACCGCCGGGAGGCAGCTCATTTGTGGAGAGTGTAATGGGAATCATGTCAGCTCAGCCGAATGGACATACCCATTTGATACTGACCAGGTGGTGGGAACAAACAGGGAGCCAAATAAACCGAGCGGAATACACAAACCAATAATCAGGACACTAAATGCGGCCGGGCTAAGAAGGGATTTGTATTCCTCTTCAATGGTACCTACACGACAGCAACACCAACCCTCCAGATCCGTTCTGCATTAGGTACAATAGGACCACTCACTGTTCCATACACTCAGAAGCGGCATATCCGTAGAAAGGTAGTAACCCATGTCATCAGCAAAGAATTCTGCGCTAATTGGGAAACCCCGGGCACTATGTGATCACCACTGGGATACGGGTTCCTTGGAGCCCTCTCTCGGAGAGGTGGGTGGGGCGGGGGGTATGGGGGGGGGGTGGAGAGAGGGGGCAGCAGCAGGAATAATGAGTGCAAAAAGATAGAAGTCATGTTGTCTTTGACTCACAGTCCTGGGAAACAGCAATTCAAAAGCACGGGAGGTTGTCAACGAGGAAATGGTTGAACTGAGATTGTATGCACAGCAGATACGATATGCAGTAGTTAGCACAACAGGGGGAATATGTACAATCATAGGAGACAAATGCATAGCACATATCACAGACGAATCCTATAACATCACCCAAGTCATTAATAACATCAGAAAACAGCTTGATAACTTCAGGCAGGGACCCAAGAAAGGGAGTAGCTGGCTGGAATGGCCAGGGGGGGATCCACTTTAATGCATGGACTGATCATACACATTGCAATTGAAATTGTCTGTTGCCTAATTGTTGGATGCCTTAATGTCTGTTGCAAAGCAATGGTGACACGAATTGTGCCAGGAGCAAGTGTAACCATCGAGGAAGAACACATGATGGGAACCCCTGACGACGTCGATAACTACAAAGAAGGGAATATGAAGATGGACATCTACCTGCGAAGATGCTGTTGGAGGTCTGGGGATTATTAAATAATAATCCTGACCAAAAAGGGGGAGCTGTTATGGTGAAATTAAGGTGATGGACACAAAATGGTTACCTGGCACACAAAATGGACTCTGGGAAGAGGCATTAAAAGGCATTAGCTTTGAGGTTAGAGAGTTACACAAAAAGTTAAAACCTGCAGTATCTGAATTGCTGCAGGAAACTGGTCAGAGCTTGAGGCACTTTAGATCAGAGCAGACCCAGAGCAATGAGTTTGATAATAAGGTCAGCCACAGATGGGAACATAAATGCATAAATCTAACAAGATCAGCCACTGAATGTATATATCAAAACCAGTCATTGATAGAGGACAAAACTGCATTATTGCATCCATTCTACGAACAATATGTTAACTGTCCATGTCCGAACTGTTGGCTTTTAACAATGTATTAACTGTCGATGTCTGTATCTGTCGACTCAACTTGTAACGATGTGTTAACGGCTAATGTCCGTACTGCTTATTGTCGAAAAGGTATAAGATGGTCAACTACCATTGTGTATTTGAGAAGGCAGCTGCCAAGTACTGCGGAGTACCAGTGCCTTCTCCCAAAGCTTTGTCCAAAATAAGACTGCCTTGTTGAACCTCCAGTGTGACTCTGAAGTGGTAAATTTCCCACAACACATATCACCCATCATGCAACGGCCTGGGAGAAAGAGCAGTCCAAAAACTAAAAGCAGGTTCAAAAAACGAGCCCACAGCCTTCGTGGACGCCAAAACATCCAGATTCATCTTCAATGACAAGACGAAATCTCAACCCCACCTCATTCCCTTCAACGACCAAAACAGTCCCAGCAGAGATGTTCATGCGAAGATGACTCCGCCGATGGTTGAGTCTAATCTTCCTGAGAGCGGGTGGTTGGCAAGGTATCAAGACGCCCAGTGCCAAACCCACCAGGCGGGAGAGGCACTTAAAGGCAGTTGATAGTTTGTTAGTAAAGAACCATGGCAATGGATCCACGTGGTTATGATGCACCGGTCGAGAACGGAACAGGGCCAGTTTCCTATCAAGTCTGCTTGGGTGATACCATCCTATGGGAATGCTCCAACCAGCTACAAGCCATGAAGCTCCAAGCCGTGCCTGAGAAATCCATTCCCAGCATTTCGGGAACTTAGGAAAGAATTTCAGGCACTCCGGCTCCTGCTCTCCATCTCTGCCAGTGGGAAACTCGGAATCTTAAATGGAAACAGTGGGCTTCGCCTCTCGACCACATTGTCACTCGAAAACGGGAACTCGGACCACAACGCTCATGGTGGGAGAGGCGAATTCCGGTTTGCTGAACCCCACTCACTTCCGGGCTGAGCAGGAGGAATCCGACCCAGCAGTGAAACTCCCAAAAAGACTTCCAAGGTGGTCAGCCCTCGGCGGTTACTCAGACCGAGAGGGGAAGAGGGTGCAATGATGTGAAACAGGTTCATGAGTTGGACATGGGCAAATATAAACTACCTAACTGAGTCCTGTGAAGTCTGCACACTCAGGGAGCTCCACAGAGTGCAAGCTGCAGAGAGTGAAACACTGAGAGTTGGGGTAAGTGTGGGAGTTTAGATAAGTGGGTGGAGATGTATTGCTGTGTCTTGTGTCGCTTACTGCGTGATCCCTTACGACCAGGTTTCGAACAGACATTACAGTTCAGAAAGTGACGTGGGTCCGACGGAAGCAGCTGATTGCTGAGTAAGTCCTTGGAAGAAATACTGAGGGAAGTTTCTGAGCAGCCCCTCATGTCATATCTTCAGGAAGGGTTCCCGATGTTTTTTTTTAATATCTGGGGAACCGGGTTCGAATCACGTCACGGCAGAGGATGGAATTTGAATTGAATAAAAAATATCTGGAATTCAAAATCTCCTGATGACCATAAAACCATATTCGATTGTTGAAAGAACCATTTTGTTCACTAATGTCTTTTAGGTAAGGAAATCTGCCAGGGGGTGGGGAACAAAGCAAAGGTGAATGAACTGAAGTGGAACTAGAGAGCAGGGCCGGTAAGACCCAGAGAAATAGCAGGCACGATGCAGCTGCGAATAAAAGATGGTCCGGTGGACTGAAGTGCATTTGTTTCAATGCAAGAAGTGTAACAGTTAAGGCAGATGAACTTAGAGCTTGGATTCGTACTTGGAACAGTGATGTTGTTACTATTACAGAAACTTGGTTAAGGAAAGGAGAGGAATGGCAGAGATGGGGCATATTCACTACTGGGCAAGGAGAATATCACAGCTGTACTGCGGGAGGGCTGTACCTACTGTACCTCGGAGGGCTCATAAAGTGAGGCAATATGAGTAGAGCTCAGGAAAAGGAAGTGTGTGGTCATAATATTTTGGGTTTACTATTGGTCGCCCAACATCCAGTGGGAGATAGAGGAACAGATAAGAAGGCAGATTTTGGCAAGGTGTAAAAGTAACAGGTTTGTTGAGGTGCGAGCTTTTAACTTCCCCGTAATTGACTGGGACTCACTTCGTGCTCAGTGCGTGAATGGGGCAGAATTTGTAAGGAGCATTCAGGAGGGCTTCTTGAAACATTATATAGATAGCCCAACCAGGGGAGCGGCAGTACTGGACCTGGTATTGGGGAATGAGCCTGGCCAGGTGGTCGACATTTCAGGAGGGGAGCAGTTTGGGAACAGTGACCAGAATTCAGTAATCTTTAAAGTACTGATGGATGAAGACAAGTATAGTCCTCGACTGAAGCTACTAAATTGGGGGAAGGCTAATTACAACAATCTTAGTCGGGAACTGAAGAATGTAGATTGGGGGCAGATGTTTGAGGGCAAATCCACATCTGGCATGTGGGAGGCTTTATGTCTAAATTGATAGGAATTGTAAGGATGAAGGATAGATATGGCAAATTTCAGGAACCTTCATAACGAGTGATATTGAGAGCCCAGTCAAACGGAAGAATTTGTCAAAGCTCGGAGGCTGGGAAGACACAAAACAATTGTGGAATACAAGGAAAGTAGTAAGTAGTAAGGAGGGCTAAAAGGGGTCACAAAAATTCTCTGGCCGCAGGATGGAGGAAAATCCCAAGGCGTTTTAAACATATATAAAGGACAAGAGGGTAGCCAGGGAGAGGGTTGGCACACTCGAGG
Organism: Mustelus asterias; assembly: GCF_964213995.1. Lineage (NCBI taxonomy): Eukaryota > Metazoa > Chordata > Chondrichthyes > Carcharhiniformes > Triakidae > Mustelus > Mustelus asterias. The sequence continues at coordinate 386,964 of NW_027590133.1, forward strand.
ATAGGTGAGGGAATCTCTGCGTGGAGCCAGGGAAATGGGCGAGGTATTAAATGAATACTTTGCGTCACTATTCACTAAAGAGAATGACTTGAGGCATGATGAGTCTGGGGAGGGTGTTTCAGTCATGCTGATGTAAAAAAAGGAAGCGGTGTTCATGAGAAACATTGAGGCAGACAAGTCCCCAGGGCCTGATGGGATATACCGCAGAATACAGAGTTAGGCAAGAGAGGAAATTGCTTGGGCCTTGAGAGAAATCTTTGTATCCTTACTGGCTACAGGGTAGGAGCATGAGGATTGGAGAATTGCCGTCGTTTCTTCAGGAAGAAAAGCAACCATAATCCAGGTAAACACAGGCCAGTGCGCCTTAGGTCAGTAGTTGGGAAATTGTTGAAGAGGATTCTTCGAGATCGGATTTAAACCAACTTGGAAATAAGAGGGCGTATTAATGAGAGGAAACATAGTTTTTTTGAACACAAGATCGTGTCTCACTAACTTTATCGAGTTTTTCGAGGAAGTGACAAAGATGATTAATGAGGTGACGGCAGTGGATGTTGTCTACATGGACTTCAGAAAAGCCTCTGACAAGGTCCCTCATGGCAGACTACCTGATACGCTGCAAGAAAGGATGTCCCGAGGCATGGTACATTGGGGAAACTATGCAGACGCTGCGACAACGGATGAATGAACACCGCTCGACAATCACCAGGCAAGACTGTTGGGGAGCACTTCAGCGGTCACGGGCATTCGGCCTCTGATATTCGGGTAAGCGTTCTCCAAGGCGGCCTTCGCGACACACGACAGCGCAGAGTCGCTGAGCAGAAACTGATAGCCAAGTTCCGCACACACGAGGACGGCCTCAACCGGGATATTGGGTTCATGTCACACTATTTGTAACGCCCACAGTTGCGTGGACCTGCAGAGTTTCACTGGCTGTCTTGTCTGGAGACAATACACATCTTTTTAGCCTGTCTTGATGCTCTCTCCACTCCCATTGTTTTGTTTCTTAAAGACTTGATTAGTTGTAAGTATTTGCATTCCAACCATTATTCATGTAATTTGAGTCTGTGTCTTTATAAGCTCTGTTTGTGAACAGAATTCCCACTCACCTGAAGAAGGGGCTTAGAGCTTCGAAAGCTTGTGTGGCTTTTGCTACCAAATAAACCTGTTGGTCTTTAACCTGGTGTTGTTAAACCTCTTACTACGTTATCTAACCTTACCATAACACTCCAACTTTTATACTCGATACTCCAATTTATAAAGGTCAATGTACCAAAGGCACTCTTACGACCCTATCCACCTGTGACTTCACTTTTAGGGAATTCTGTACCTGTATTCCCAGATCCCTCTGTTCAACTCCACTCTTCAGAGTCCTACCATTTACCCTGTACGTTCTACTTTGGTTTGTCCTTCCAAAGTTCAATATCTCACACTTGTCTGCCTTAAATTCCATTTGTCATTTTGCAGCCCATTTTTCTAGTTGGTCCAAATCCCTCTGCAAGGTTTGAAACCGTTCCTCACTGTCCACGACACCTCCAATCTTTGTATCATCAGCAAACTTGCTGATCCAATTGACCACATTGTCATCCAGATCATTGATATAGATGACAAACAACTATGGACCCAACACCGATCCCTGCGGCACACCACTAGTCACAGGCCTCCACTCAGAGAAGCAATCCTCCACAACCACTCTCTGGCTTCTTCAATTGAGCCAGTGTCTAATCCAATTTACGACCTTCCCATGTATACCGAGCGACTGAACCTTCCTAACTAACCTCCCATGAGGGACCTTGTCAAAGGCCTTGCTGAAATCCAGGTAGACAACATCCACCGCCTTCCCTTCATCCACTTTCCTGGTAACCTCCTCGAGAAAATCTAATAGATTGGTCAAACATGACCTACCACGCACAAAGCCATGTTGACTCTCCCTAATAAGTCCCTGTCTATCCAAATATTTGTAGATCCTATCCCTTATCACACCTTCCAATAACTTGCCCACCATCGACCTCAAACTTACTGGCCTATAATTTCCCGGATTTCTTTTGGAAGCTTTTTTAAACAACGGAACAGCATGAGCCACACTCCAATCATCCGGTACCTCCCCGTGAATACTGACATTTAAAATATGTCTGCCAGGGCCCCTGCAAGTTCAACACTAGCTTCCCTCAAGGTCCGTGGGAATACCCTGTCTGGTCCTGGGGATTTATCCACTCTGATTTGCCATCGTTTAAAAAAGGCTCAAAATGTAATGTGGGAAATTATAGGCCGGTAATGTTGATGTCAGTAGTAGGTAAATTATTGGAAGGAGTACTAAGAGATAGGATCTTATTAGGGAGAGTCAATATGGCTTTGTGCGTGGTAGGTCATGTTTAACCAATCTATTGGACTTTTCCGAGGAGGTTACCAGGAAAGTGGATGATGGGAAGGCAGTGGATGTTGTCTATCTGGACTTCAGTAAGGCCTTTGACAAAGTCCCGAAAGGGATGTTAGTTAGGAATGTTCATTCGCTCGGTATAAATGGAGAGGTAGTAAATTGGGTTAGACATTGGCTCAATGGAAGAAGCCAGAGAGTGGTGGTGGATGATTGATTCTCTGAGTGGAGGCCTGTGACTCGTGGTGTGCCACAGGGTCCAATGTTGTTTTTCTTCTATATCAATGATCTCGTTGAGAATGTGGTAAATTGGATCAGCAAATTTGCAGATGATGCAAAGATTGGAGGTGTAGTGGACAGTGAGGAAGGTTATCAAATCTTGCAGAGTGATTTGGACCAGCGAGAAAAATGGGCTGAAAAATGGCAGATGGAGTTCAATGCAGACAAGTGTGAGATATTGCACTTTGGAAGGACAAACCAAGGTAGAACATATAATGTAAATGCTAGGACACAGAAGAGTGCAGTAGAAAAGTGGGATCTGGGAATACAGGTACACAATTCCCCAAAAGTGACGTCACAAGTAGATAGGGTCGTAAAAAGTGCCTTTGGTACATTGACCTTTATAAATCAAAGTATTGAGTATAATAGTTGGAATGTTATGGTGTGATTGTATAAGACATTGGCGAGGCCGAATTTAGAGTATTGTGTGCAGTTTTGGTCACCTAATTACAGGAAGGATATTAATAATGTTGAAAGAGTGCAGAGAAGGTTTACAAGGATGTTGCCGGGACTTGAGAAACTGAGTTACAGAGAAAGGTTGTATAGGTTGGGACTTTATTCACTGGAGCGTAGAAGAATGAGGGGAGATTTGATAGAGGTGTATAAAACTATGATGGGTATAGATAGAGCGAATAAAAACCGGCTTTTTTCCACTGAGACGAGGGGAGAAAAAAACTGGAGGTTGTGGGTTAAGGGTGAAGGGGGAAAAGTTTAGGGGGAATTTTAAGGGGGACTTCTTCATACAGAAAGTGGTGGGCGTGTGGAATGAGCTGCCAGATGAAGTGGTGAATGCCACTTTTAACATTTAAGAAACAACTTGGACAGGTCCATGAATGAGAGGGGTGTAGAGGGATATGATCCAGGTGCAGGTCAGTGGGACTAGGCAGAAAAATGGTTCAGCACAGCCAAGAAAGTCAACAAGGCCTGTTTCTGGGCTGTAATGTTCTATGGTTCTATAAAGGTGAACCTCGGCACAACATCGTGGGCCGAAGGGCCTGATCTGCGCTGTACTGTTCTATGTTCTATGTTCAATGGGGTGAGAGTTTCTGGGGCTGGGTGAGGGGTCGTAGGGCAGAGGGGAATGGGGCAGGGGCGGGGGAGTGGTGGGGAAGGGGCTGAGTGGTGATGGACGGGGCGAGTGGTGTGGAGGGGCCGTGTGAGGGATGGGAAGGGATTGCACGGGGCAATCTATCGTCAATAGATCGATTGATGACTTGGATGTGGAGATGGCAGATGGCGTTAAATCCGGACAAATGTGAGGTAATGCATTTTGGAAGATCCAGTACAGATTGGAAATATACAGGAAATGGCAGAACCCTGAGGAGTATTGAGAGGCAAAGGGATCTGAGCATACAGATGCACAGGTCACTGAAAATGGCAATGCAGGTGGAGAAGTTAGTCAAGAAGGCATACGGCATGCTTGCCTTCATCGGCCGGGGTATTGAGTTTAAAAATTGGCAAGTCATGTTGCTGCTTTATAGAACCTTAGTTAGGTCACACGTATAATATACTATTCAATGCTGTCACCGCACTAACAGAAGGATGGGGAGGTTTTGGATAGAGTATAGAAAAGTTTTTTCCAGGGTGTTGCCTGGTATGGAGGGCATGAGCTATGAGGAGAGGTTGGAGAAACTCGGTCTATTCTCACTGGAACGACGGAGTTTGAGAGGTGACCTGGTAGAAGACCACAGGATTATGAGAGGCATGGACAGAGTGGATGGTCAGAAGCTTTTCCGCAGGATGGAATAATCAATCACAAGGGGGAATAGGTTTCAGTTGTCAGGGGCTAGTTTTAAAGGAGATGTCCGAGGCAAGTTTTTTTACACAGAGCAGTGGGTGCCTGGAACTCGTTGCTGGGGGAGGTAGTGGAAGTGAATACTCCAGTGACTTTTATGGGGCGTCTTGACAAATTCATGAATAGAATGGGATTGAAGGGATATTGTCACTGGAATGGTAGGAGGTTTTCGTTCAATCGGGCAGTGAAGAAGGGAAAGGGTTAATTTTGTACTCAATGTATTTTGTATCTAAAGGGAAAGGGTTAATGTATTATGTACCTAAAAGGTTGAACATTGTACATAGAATGTATCACAAACATAACCCTTCATTGTGGCTAATCCTATTGTTTCTAGTGCTTCTGACATCAATATAAGTTATTCGCAGATAACTTTTTCAAATTTAGATGTGTTTGTAAAGTCTTGCATTTCCTGCGGGCTTGTGGGTGATTTGCACGGAGAAAGCAGTTACAAGATTTGGAGCACGATACGGCCGTTTAAAGGATGACTCCCACTGGGCCACCTGTAAATTGCACCGGGAACTTCAAAGGGAAGCCGCGGAAGAGCAGGAAACCAGAGACTACATCGTGACTACAGCTGCCAGAGACTTGTGCTTCGTGACCTGAGAATCAGATGCACTCTGATTTATGGTCAGATGCATCGTGCTTCGTGATCAAGGACTGTCAGTTTGACTTTAATTCATGACCAGACCTGTGTTTGTATCGTGACTGGTGCTGGGAGCCATGCTGTACAAATGTCCCCACTTTCCTGTGTTCAGTGAGAGGTTTTGGTGTATCGCTGTTAAGGTTGCCAGAACTCTCCCGCAAGCTTGTGAGAATAAACCTTGATGTATGCCACTCATACCAGTCTCAGTTATTTTTACCTACTGCAGGCAGCATGGTCGGTGCAGAATTGGAGGGCCGAAGGGGCTGTTCCTGTTCTGTAATTTTCTTGTTTCTATTACCCAGAGAATGGGCAGCTGGGCTGTGACTACACAGCAGAGTTCACCCTAACACTTGCCCCCTCCTCCCAACAATATTCCTTATCTCCTCTCCCTGCCACTCTGCCTGGTCTCACTGTCTTTTACATACTCTGTCCCCTTTCTCTCATTCTGTCCCCCTCCCGGATCACTCGCAGAAGAGGCAGAGAGCGGGAAAACCCACAATTACATCCTGAATACAAGGAATTCAAGCGGCTGCTGCAGGGTTTTTTTACAGAGGAGATAGGAACAGGAGGAGGCCATTCGGCCCTTCGAGCCTGCTCCGCCATTCATTATGATAATGGCTGCTCATCAAACTCAAGAGTCTAATCCTACTTTTTCCCATATCGTTTGAACCCATTCATCCCAAGTGCGATATCCAGCCACCTCTTGAGCGCATTCAATGCTTTCGCATCAACTACTTCCTGTGTTACAGAATTCCGCAGGCTCACCACTTTTTGGCCTCCTCACCTCCGTCATATATGATCTACCCTAAAGCCTCTGAATGTAGCCCCTGGTTCTGCACTCTTTCATCATCGGAAATTTCTTCCCTGCATCTTCCCTGTCTAGTCCTGTTAGGATTGTACAGGTCTCTCTGAGATCCCCCTCATTTGTCTGAATTCCAGCGAAAACAATCCTAACCGAGTCAATTTCTCCTCATACATCATTCCCGCCGTCGCTGGAGTCAGCCTGTTAAACATTTGCTGCACTCCCTCGAGAGCAGGAACTTCGTTCCTCAGAAAAGGAGACCGAAACTGCACACAATACTCTCGGTGTGGCCTCACCAAGGCTCTGTGTAATTGCAGCAGCAAATCCCTGCTTCTGTACTCAATCATCCTCAGTCCAACAGAAACCTCTCGCAATGAAAGTCAATGTGCCATTTGCCTTCTTCACTGCCTGCTGCACCTGCACGCTTACCTTCAGTGACTCGTGCACAAGGACACCCAGGCCCCACTGCACACTCCCCTCTCCCAATTTACAGCCATTCAAGCAGTAATCTGTCTTCTTGTTTTTGCTTCCAAATTGAATAACCTCACATTTATCCAAATTATACTGCATCTGCCATTGATTTGTCCACTCACCCAACCGGTCCTGTTGGTTGACTAAAGAGGTGGATGAGGGTAAAGCAGTTGATGTGGTGTATATGGATTTCAGTAAAGCATTTGATAAGATTCCCCAAGGTAAGCTATTGCAGAAAATACGGAGGCATGGGACTGAGGATGATTTAGTTGTTTGGATCAGCAATTGGCTCGCTGTTAGAAGACAGAGGGTGGTGGTTGATGGGAAATGTTCATCCTGGAGTTCAGTTACTAGTGGTGTACCGCAAGGATCTGTTTTGGTGCCACTTCTGTTTGTCATTTTTATAAATGACCTGGATGAGGGCGTAGAAGGATGGGTTATTAGATTTGCGGATTACACTAAAGTCGGTGAGTTGTGGACAGTGCGTAAGGATGTTGCACGTCACAGAGGGTCATAGCTAAGCTGCAGAGCTGGGCTGAGAGGTGGCAAATGGAGTTTAATGCGGAAAGGTGTGAGGTGATTCACTTTGGTAGGAGTAACAGGAATACAGAGTACTGGGCTAATGGTAAGATACTTGGTAGTGTGGATGAGCAGAGAGATCTCGGTGTCCATGTGCATGGATCCCTGAAAGTTGGCACCCAGGTTGACAGGGTTGTTAAGAAGGCGTACGGTTTGTTAGCTTTTATTTGTAGAGGGATTGAGTTTCGGACCCATGAGGTCATGTTGCAGCTGTACAAAACTCTGGTGCGGCCGCACAGCTCTGGACGCCGCATTATAGAAAAGATGTGGAATCATTGGAAAGGGTGCAGAGGGGATTTACCTGGATGTTGCCTGGTATGGTGGGAAGGTCTTATGAGGAAAGGCTGAGGGACTTGAGGCTGTTTTCGGTAGAGAGAAGAAGGTTAAGAGGTGACATAAGAGAGGCATACAAGATGATCAGAGGATGAGATAGGGTGGACAGTGAAAACATTTTTCCTCGGATGGTGATGGCTAGCACGAGGGGACATGGCTTTAAATTGAGAAGTGATAGAGAGAGGATAGTTGTCAGAGGTAGGTTCTTTACTCAGAGTAGTAAAGGTGAGGAATGCCCTGCCTGCAACAGTAGTGGTCTCGCCAACATTAAGGGCATTTAAATGGTCATTGGATAAACATATGGATGATATTGGAATAGTGAAGGTCAGATGGGCTTTATATTGGTTTCACAGCTCGGCGCAACATCGAGGGCCGAAGGGCCTGTACTGCGCTTTAATGTTCTATGTTCTATGTCTGGGTCACTCTCTCTCTCTCTCTCTCTCTCTCTGTCTGGGACACTCAGTCTGTATATGTTTGTGTCGTTCTCTTTCTGCCTTGGTCACTCTCTCTGTCTCTGCCTGGATCACTCTCTCTCTGTCTGGGCTACTCACTCTCTCTGTCTGGGTGACTCTCTCTCTCTGTCTCTGTCACTCTCTCACTCTCTCTGGGACACTTACTTTGTCTCCATCTGGGTCACTCTGTCTCTAATAGGCTAAAAAGTAGGGCCTCCAGGGTGGCCGTCTCTGGGCTGCTCCCAATGCCTCGTGCCAGTGAGGCGAAGAATAGGGATTTAGTACATATGAATGCTAGGCTAAAGGACTGGTCCAGGAGGGAGGGCTTCATTTTCCTAGATCAATGGGAAGTTTTCAGGAGAGGATGGCACCTGTACAAGAAGGACGGGTCACAAGTAAGCTGGAAGGGCACGAATATCCTGGCTGGGAGTTTTGCAAGTGCAGTTCGGGGTGGGGGGGGAGGGGTTAAACTAGCATGGCAGGCGGGTGGGGATCACAAAATGAGGTCTACAAGTGTAGAGGCTGGGGACGAGCTTGGGGCTGGGACAAGGCTGGCAAACAAGAAGAGCACTCTGGGGGAGGATTGCCCCCTGCCAATTAGGAGTGACCCCTGTCAACTAGGAGTGCCCCCCTTTCAATTAGGAGTTCCCCCCCCCCGTCAAGGAGGGGTGTCCGCTGTCAATTAGGAGTGCCCCCTGTCAAAGCGGGGTGACCCCTGTCAATTCGGAGTGACCCCCGTTAATTAGGAGTGTCCCCTTTCAATTAGGAGTTCCCCTTCAGTCAGGAGTATCCCCTAATGCCAGGCGGCACACCTCATTGACAGGGGGCGCTCATTGACGGAGGACACTCCTCATTGACTGGAGCACTCCTCATTGACATGCGGCATTCCTCATTGACAGGGGGTACTATTCATTGAGCGGGGGGACTACTCCTTGACAGGAGGCAGTCCTAATTGACAGGGGGCACTCCTCATTTACGGTGGGGCACTCCTCATTGACGGGGGGCACTCCGCATTGACAGGGGGCACTCCTCATTGACAGGGGGCACTCCTCAATGAGAGTGGACTCTGTACATTGATAGTGGGCACTGCTAATTGACAGGGGGCACTCCTAATTGACAGGGGTCACTCCAAGGTGACATGGGGGCACTCCTCATTGCCGGGCGAACTCTCTTCATTAACACTGGAGCACTCCCCATTGACGGGGGTGGGTGCGGGGGGGGGGGGGGGGGGGTGGTGCGGGGGGGCGCTGACCTCATTGACAAGGGCAACTCCTCATTGACAGGGGCCTCCTAATTGACAGTGGGCACTCCAATTGACAGGGGGATTCCAATTGACAGGGGCCACTCCCAATAGTCAGGGAAACTCGTAATTGGCAGGGGCAGTCCTAATTGACAGCGGGCACGACTAATTAACAGGGGGACTCCAAATTGACAGAGGGCACTCCAAATTGACAGTGGTCACTCCTAATTGGCAGGGGGCAATCCAAAATGACAGGGGGCACTCCTTTGTGACAGTAGGCACTCCTAACTGACCAGGGGAGCTCCTAACTGACAAGCGGCACTACTAATAGAAAGGGGGTACTCCTAATTGACAGGGGGCACTCCTCATTGATAGGGTATTCCTAATTGACAGGGGGCACACCTCATTGATCTGGGGCACTCCTCATTGAGAGTGGCCACTCCTCATTGACAGGGGGCAATCCTCATTGACAAATGGCCATCCTCTTTGACAGCGGGCACTCCTCACTGACAGGGGGAACTCTTCATTGACAGGGTCACTTCTCATAGACAGTGGACACTCGTCATTAACAGTGGGGGAACAGCTAATTGACAGGGGGTCACTCCTAATTGACAAGGGGCACTCCGAATTGACAAGGGGCACTCCGCTTTGACAGGGGGCACTCCTAATTGACAGCGGACACACATCCTTGAAGGGGGGAACTCCTAATTGAAAGGAGGTCACGCCAAATTGACAGGGGTCACTCCTCGGTGACGGGGGCTACTCCTCATTGACAGGGGGCACTCCGCATTGATGGCGGGGCTCTCCTCATGGATGCTGGGGCACTCCTCTTCGACAGGGGGACTCCTCATTGACAGGGGGCACTAATCATTGACGGGGGCACTCCTAATTGACAGTGGACTCTCCTCATTGATAGGGGGCACTCCTAATTGAGAGGGGTCACTCCTAGCTGACATGGGGGCACTCCTCATTGACAGGGGGCACTCCCCATTGACGGTGGGGGCACTCGTCATTGCCGGGCGAGCATTGACGGTGGAGCAATCCTCATGGACGGTTGTGGGGGGTGGGGGAGGGGGGGGGGGGCTGTCCTCATTGACAAGAGGAACTCCTCATTGACAGGGGCCTCCTAATTGACAGTGGGCAATCCAATTGACAGGGAACACTCCAATTGACAGTGGGACTCCAATTGACAGATGGTACTCCAAATTGACAGAGGGCACTCCAAATTGACAGGGGTCACTCCTTCTTGGCAGGGGGTAATCCAAATTGACAGCGGGCACTCCTAACTGACCGGGGGAACTCCTAACTGACAAGGGACACTCCTAATAGAAAGGGAGTACTCCTGGTTGACAGGGGACACTCCTAATTGACATGTGGCACTCCTCATTGAGAATGGCCACTCCTCATTGACAGGGGGCAATCCTCATTGACAAATGGCAATCCCCATTGACAGGGGGCACTCTTCATTGACGGGGGACACTCCTCATAGACAGTGTACACTCATCATTGACAGTGGAGGTCCAGCTGATTGACAGGGGGGCACTCCTAATTGACAGGGGTCACTCCTAATTGACAGGGGATACTTCTGACTGAAGGGGAACTCCTAATTGAAAGGGGACACTCCTAATTACCGGGGTTCACTCCGAATTGACAGGGGTCACTCCGCTTTGACAGGGGGCACTCCTAATTGACAGCGGACACACCTCCTTGACAGGGGGCACTCGTAATTGAAAGGGGGGCCCTCCTAATTGACAGGGGTCACTCCCAATTGACAGCGGACACCCCTCCTTGACAGGGGGCAATCCTAACTGAAAGGGGGGCACTCCAAATTGACATGGGTCACTCCTCATTGATTGTGGGGTTCCCCTCATGGATGGTAGGGCACTCCTCATTGACGGGCGGACTCTTCACATTGACGTGGGGGGGGGGGGTTCCTCATTGACGGGCGGGGGGGGGCACTACTCATTCACAGGGAGGGGGCATTCCTCATGGACGGTGGGGCACTCCTCATTGACAGGGTGAAGTCTACATTGAAAAGGGGCTCTCCTAATTGACAGAGGCCACTCCTAATAGGCAGGGGGCACTCCTAATTGGCAGGGGGCACTCCAAAATGACAGGGGGTACTCCTCCTTGACGGTGGGGTACTCCTCATTGACATGGGGCACTCCTCATTGACGTTGGTGGGGGAGGATCCCTCATTGACGTGGGTGGCACTATTCATTCCCGGGGGATGGTACTCCTCATTGACGATGGGGCACTCCTCATTGACGGTGGGGGGCGGAGGGGCGGTGGGGGGGGGGGGGGGGCTATCCTAATTGACACGGGGAACTCCTCATTGACCGGGGCCTCCTTATATCAGTCGGCACTCCAATTTACAGTGAGCACTCCAATTGATTGGGCGACTCCAATTGACATGGGGAACTCCTAATTGACAGGGGGCACTCCCCATTGGCAGGGGCCACACATAATAAGCAGGGGGCACTCGTAATTGGCAGGGGGCAGTCCTAATTGACAGCGGGCATGACCAATTTACAGGGGGTACTCCAAATTGACAGGGAGCACTCCTAACTGACCGATGAGCTCCGAACTGACAAGGGGCACTACTAATTGGAAGGGGGTACTCCTAATTGACAGCGGGCGCTCCAAACTGACAGGGGTCACTCCTAATTGGCAGGGGGTAATCCAAAATGACAGGGGGCATTCCTAACTGACCTGGGGGAGCTCCGAACAGACGAGGAGCACTCCTAATTGAAAGGGGGTACTGTTAATTGACAGGGGGCACTCCTAATTGACAGGGGCACTCCTCATTGACATGAGGCACTCCTCATTGACATGGAGCACTCCTCATTGAGAGTGGCCACTCCTCATTGACATGGCGCAATCCTCATTCGCAAATGGCAATCTTCATTGCGGGTTGCGGGGAGCACTCCTCATTGACGGTGGGGCACTGCTCATTGACAGGGTGAAGTCATCATTGACAGTGGGCTCTCCAAATTGACAGGGATCACAACTAATTGATAGGTGAAACTCCGAATTGACAGGGGGAGTTCCAAATTGACAAGGCGCTCTCCAAATTGACAGAGGGCAGACCTTATTGACAGGGGGCACTCCCAATCGACAGGCGACACACCCCATTGGCAGGGGACACTGCTCATTGACAGAGGACACTCCTCTTTGACAGGGTGCACTCCTCATTGACAGGGGGCATTCCTGCTTGACAGAGGGCGCTCCTCACAGACAGGGGGCACTCCTCATTGACAGGGGGCACTCCTCATTGACAGGGGGTACTCCTAATTAATAGGTGCCACTCCTAACTGACAGGGGGAGCTCCTAATTGACCAGGCGCTATCCAAATTGACAGAGGGCAGACCTAATTGACAGGGGGTACTCCTAATTGACAGGCGACAGACCTCAGTGACAGGGGACAGTCCTCATTGACAGGCGGCACTCCTCTAAAGCAGGGGGCACTCCTCATTGACAGAGGGCACTCGTTATTGACAGGGGGCACTCCTAATTGACAGTGGTCAATCCTCATTCAAAAGGGGTCACTCCTCGTTGACGGTGGGGCACTCGTCATTGAGAGGGGGGGTGTAGTGCTCATTGACAAGGGGATTTCCTCATTAACAGGGGCGTCCTAATTGACAGGGGGCAGTCCTAATTGACAGGGGGCACTCCTAATTGACAGGGGACACTCCTAATTGACACGGGGCACTCCTAATTGATAGGGGGAGATTTTAATTGACAAGGCGCAATCCTAATTGACAGGGGGCACTCCTATTTGAAAGGCGACACATCTCATTGGCAGGGGACACTCCTCATTGACAGAGGGTACTCCTCATTGACAGGGAGCACTCCTCATTGACGGGGGGCACGCCTAATTGATAGGTGCCGCTCCTTGTTGACAGGGGGAGCACCTCAGTTACAAGGCGCAGTACTAATTGATAGAGTGCAGACCTAAGTGACAGGGGGCACTCCTAATTGACAGGGGACATACGTCATTGACAGGTGGCACTCATAATTAATAGGTGCCACTCATAATTGACGGAGGGAGCTCCTAATTGACAAGGCGCTATCCTAACTGACAGGGGGCAGACCTAATTGACAGGCGTCACACACGATTGGCATGGGACACTCCTCATTGCCGGGGGGCACTCCTCATTGACAGGGGGCTCTCCTCATTGACAGGGGGCATTCCTCCTTGACAGGGACCACTCCTCGTTGACAGGGGGCACTCCTCATTGACAGGGGACACTCCTAATTTACATTGGTCACTCCTCAATGACTTGTGGTCACTCCTCGTTGACGGTGGGGCACTCGTCATTAAGGGGGGGGGGAGGGGTACTGCTCATTGACAAGGGGACTTCCTCATTGACAGGGCGTCCTAATTGACAGTGGGCACTCCTAACAGACAGGGGGCACTCCTAATTGGCAGGGGGCACACCTAAATGTCAGGCGGAACACCTCATTGGCAGGGGACACTCCTAATTGACAGAGGGTACTCCTCATTGACAGGGAGCACTCCTCATTGACAGGGGGCACGCCTAATTGATAGGTGCCACTCCTAGTTGACAGGGGGAGCTCCTAATTTACAAGGCGCAGTACTAATTGATAGAGTGCAGACCTAAGTGACAGGGGGCACTCCAAATTGACAGGCGACACACCCCATCGGCAGGGGACACTCCTCATTGACAGGGGGCACTCCTCATTGACAGGGGGCATTCCTCCTTGAGAGGGGGCACTCCTCATTGACAGGGGGCACTCCTCATTGTCAGGGGGCACTCCTATTTGATAGGTGCCACTCCTAATTGACAGGGGGAGCTCCTAATGGACAAGGCGCTATCCTAATTGACAGGGGGCAGACCTAATTGACAGGGGGCACTCCTAATTGACAGGCGACACACCTCAGTGACAGGGGACACTCCTCATTGTCTAGGGGCCACTCCTCATTGACGGTGGCGCTAACTGACCTCTCTCCTAACTTACAAGGGGCACTCCTATATGAAAGGCGGCACTCTTAATTGACAGGGGAGGCTCGTAATTGACGGGAGCAATGCTAATTAACAGGGGGCACTTCACATTGACAGAGGGCACTCCTAATTGACAGTGGACACTGCTCATTGACGTGGGGGGAATTTTCATTGACGGGGCGGGCACTACTCATTCACGGGGTGGTGGTGGGGGGAGGAGGCCTGGGGATGGAGGGCGGTTGCGGGTAGCGCTCCTCATTGACGGTAGGGCACCTTACATTGACAGGGTGAAGTCATCATTGACAGTGGGCTCTCCAAATTGACAGGGGTCACAACTAATTGATAGGTGTAACTCCGAATTGACAGGGGGAGTTCCTAATTGACAAGGCGCTCTCCAAATTGAAAGAGGGCAGACCTAATTGACAGGCGACACACCCCATTGGCAGCGGACACTCATCATTGACAGAGGACACTCCTCATTGACAGGGGGCACTCCTAATTGACATGGTGCAATCCTCATTGACAGGGGGCACTCCTCCTTGACAGAGGGCGCTCCTCGCTGACAGGGGGCACTCTTCATTGACAGGGGGCACTCCTCATTGACAGGGGGCACTCGTAATTAATAGGTGCCACTCCTAATAGACAGGGGGACCTCCGAATTGACCAGGCACTATCCAAATTGACAGAGGGCAGAGCTAATTGACAGGGGGCACACCTAATTGACAGACGGCACTCCTCTAAAGCAGGGGGCACTCCTCATTGACAGAGGGCACTCCTTATTGACAGAAAGCACTCCTAATTGACAGTGGTCACTCCTCATTGACTAGGGGTCACTCCTCGTTGACGGTGGGGCACTCGTCTTTGGGGGGGGGTGTAGTGCTCATTGACAAGGGGACGTCTTCATTAACAGGGGCGTCCTCATTGACAGGGGGCACTCCTAAATGAAAGGGCGCACTCCTAATTGACAGGCGACAAACCCCATCGGCAGGGGACACTCCTCATTGACAGGGGGCACTCCTCATTAACAGGGAGCACTTCTCATTGACAGGGGGCATTCCTCCTTGACAGGGGGCACTCCTAATTGACAGGGGACACTCCTAATTGTCACGGGGCACTCGTAATTGATAGGGGGAGATTTTAATTGACAAGGCGCAATCCTAATTGACAGGGGGCACTCCTAATTGAAAGGCGACACATCCCATTGGCAGGGAACACTCTTCATTGACAGGCGGCACTCCTCATTGACAGGGAGTACTCCTCATTGACAGGGGGCACACCTAAATGTCAGGCGACGCACCTCATTGGCAGGGGTCACTCCTAATTGACAGGGGGTACTCCTCATTGACAGGGAGCACTCCTCATTGACAGGGGGCACTCCTAATTGATAGGTGCCACTCCTAGTTGACAGGCGGAGCTCCTAATTTACAAGGCGCAGTACTAATTGATAGAGTGCAGACCTAAGTGACAGGGGGCAATCCTAACTGACAAGGGACATACCTCAGTGACAGGTGGCACTCCTAATTGATAGGTGCCACTCATAATTGACGGGGGGAGCTCCTAATTGACAAGGCGCTATCCTGACTGACAGGGGGCAGACCTAATTGATAGGCGCCACACCCCATTTGCATGGGACACTCCTCATTGACGGGGGGCTCTCCTCATTGACAGGGGGAATTCCTCCTTGACAGTGACCACTTCGCGTTGACAGGGGGCACTCCTCATTGACAGGGGGCACTCCTAATTTGCATTGGTCACTCCTCATTGACTAGGGGTACTCCTCGTTGACGTTGGGGCACTCGAAATTGAGGAGGAGGGGGTACTGCTCATTGACAAGGGGACTTCCTCATTGACAGGGCGTCCTAATTGACAGTGGGCACTCCTTATTGACAGGCGACACACCCCATCGGCAGGGGACACTCCTCATTGACAGGGGACACTCCTCATTGACAGGGAGCACTCCTGATTGATAGGGGGCACTCCTATCTGATAGGTGCCACTCCTAATTGACAGGGGGAGCTCCTAATGGACAAGGCGCTATCCTAATTGACAGGGGGCAGACCGAATTGACAGGCGACACACCTCAGTGACACGGGATACTCCTCATTGTCTAGGGGTCACTCCTCATTGACGGTGGGGCTAACTGACCTCTCTCCTAACTTACAAGGGGCACTCCTATATGAAAGGCGTCCCTCCTAATTGACAGGGGAGACTCGTAATTGACGGGAGCAATCCTAATTGACAGGGGACACGTCTCATTGACAGAGGGCACTCCTAATTGACAGGGGACACTCCTCATTGGCGTGGCGGGAATTCTCATTGACGGGGCGGGCACTACTCATTCATGGGGGGGGCGGGGTGGGGGGAGGAGGCCTAAGGGGGAGCCGGATTGCGGGGAGCACTCCTCATTGACGGTGGGGCACTGCTCATTGACAGGATGAAGTCATCATTGACAGGGGGCTCTCCAAATTGACAGGGGTGACAACTAATTGATAGGTGCCACTCCGAATTGACAGGGGGAGTACCCAATTGACAAGGCGCTCTCCAAATTGACAGGGGACAGATCTAATTGACAGGGGGCACTCCTAATTGACAGGCGACACACCCCATTGGCAGGGGACACTCCTCATTGACAGAGGACACTGCTCATTGACAGGGGGCACTCCTCATTGACAGGGTGCACTCCTCATTGACAGGGGGCATTCCTCCTTTAAAGAGGGCGCTCCTCACTGACAGGGGGCACTCCTCATTGACAGGGGGCACTCCTCATTGATAGGTGCCACTCCGAAATGACAGGGGGGGCTCCTAATTGACAAGCGGCTATGCTAATTGACAGGGGGCAGACCTAATTGACAGACGACACACCTCAGTGACAGGGGACATACCTCATTACAAGCGGCACTCCTCATTGACGGGGGCACTCCACATTGACAGGTGGCATTCCTCCTTGACAGGGTGCACTCCTCATTGACAGGGGGCTCTCCTCATTGACAGGGGGCATTCCTCCTTGACAGGGTGCACTCCTCATTGACAGGGGGCCTCCTCATTGACAGGGGACATTCCAAATTGACAGTGGTCACTCCTCATTGAATAGGGGTCACTCCTCGTTGACGGTGGGGCACTCGACATTGAGGGTGGGGCGGGGGGCTACTGCTCATTGGAAAGGGAATTACCTCATTGACAGGTGCATCCTAATTGACAGGGGGCACTCCTAAATGACAGGGGGCACTCCAAATTGACAGGCAACACACCCCACCGGCAGGGGATACTCCTCATTGACAGGTGTCACTCATCATTGACAGGGAGCACTCCTCTTTGACAGGGGGCATTCCTCCTTGACAGGGAGCACTCCTCATTTACAGAGGGCACTCCTAATTGATAGGTGCCACTCCTAATTGACAGGGGGAGTTCCTAATTCGCAAGGCGCTATCCTAATTGACAGGGGGCAGACCTAATTGACAGGCGACAAACGTCAGTGACAGGGGGCACTCCGAATTGACAGGGGGCCCTCCTCATTGACAGGGGGCATTCCTCCTTGACAGGGACCACTCCTCATTGACAGGGGGCACTCCTACTTTACATTGGTCACTCCACATTGACTCGGGGTCACTCCTCGTTGACGGTGGTGCACTCGTCATTGGGGGAGGGGGGGTGACTGCTCATTGACAAGGGGACTTCCTCATTGACAGGGCGTCCTAATTGACAGTGGGCACTCCTAATTGACAGGCGACACACCCCATCGGCAGGGGACATTCCTCATTGACAGGGGGCACTCCTCATTGACAGGGAGCATTCCTCATTGACAGGGTGCATTCCTCCTTGAGAGGGGGCATTCCTCATTGACAGGGGGCCCTCCTCCTTGACAGGGGGCACTCCTATTTGAAATGTGCCACTCCAAATTGACAGGGGGATCTCCTAATGGACAAGGCGCTATCCTAATTGACAGGGGGCAGACGTAATTGACAGTGGGCACTCCTAATTGAGAGGCGAAACACCTCAGTGACAGGGGACACCCCTCATTGTCTAGTGATCACTCCACATTGACGGTGGGGCTAACTGACCACTGTCCTAACTTACAAGGGGCATTCCTATATGAAAGGCGGCACTCCTAATTGACAGGGGTGACTCGTAATTGACGGGGGCAATCCTAATTGACAGAGGGCACTTCTCATTGACCGGGGACACTCCTAATTGACAGGGGTCACTCCTCATTGACGTGGGGGGAATCCACATTGACGGGGCGGGCACTACTCATTCACGGGGGGGGGGGGGGGGGGAGGAGGCCGATGGGGGGGGGGGGGGGGGGGTTGCGGGGAGCACTGCTCATTGACACGGTGAAATCTTCATTGACAGGGGGCATTCCTCCTTGACAGGGGGCACTCCCCATTTACAGGGGGCACTCGTCATTGACAGGGGGCACTCCTCATTGACAGGGGGCATTCCTCATTGACAGAGGGCACTCCTAATTGATAGGTGCCACTCCTAATTGACAGGGGGAGCTCCTAATTGACAAAGCGCTATCCTAATTGACAGAGGGCAGACGTAATTGACAGGGGGCACTCCAAATTGACAGGCGACAAGCCTCAGTGACAGGGGACACTCCTCATTGACAGGCCGTACTCCTCAAAGGCAGGGGGTACTCCTCATTGACAGGGGGCATTCCTCATTGACAGGGGGCACTCCTCATTGAGAGAGGGAACTCCTAATTGACACGGAGCACTCCTAATTGTTAGGGGGAGCTTCTAATTGACAAGGCGCAAGTCGAATTGACAGGGGGCACTCCTACTTGAAAGGCGATACATCCCATTGGCAGGGAACACTCCTCATTGACAGAGGGCACTCCTCATTGACAGGGGGCACTCCTCATTGACAGGGAGCACTCCTCATTGACAGAGAGCACTCCTCATTGAGAGGGGGCACTCCTCATTGACAGGGGGCACTCCTTATTGATAGGTGCGACTACTTGTTGACAGGGAGAGCTCCTAATTTACAACTCGTTGAACTAATCGACAGCGGACAGACCTAATTGACAGGGGGCACTCCTCATTGACAGGGGGCACCCCTCACTGACGGGGGGAGCAGCTAATTGACAAGGCGCTATTCTAATTGACAGGGGGCAGACCTAACTGACAGGGGTCACACCTAATTGACAGGCGACACACCCCATTGGCATGGGACACTCCTCATAGACAGGGGGCATTCCTCATTGAGAGGGTGCACTTCTCATTGACAGGGGGCATTCCTCCTTGACGGGGGGCGCACCTCTTTGACAGGGTGCAATTCTCATTGACACGGGGAACTCCTAATTGACAGGGGACACTTCTCTTTTACAGGGGCTCTCCTCATTTACAGTGCACACACCATTGACAGTGGGGCACTCCTAATTGAAAAGCGGGGCACTCCTAATTGACAGGGATCACTCCTAGGTGACGGGGGCCACTCCTCATTGACTGGGGCAATCCGCGTTGATGGTGGGTCTCTCCTCATGGATGGTGCGGCACTCCTCATTGACGTTGGGGCACTCCTCATTGACGGTGTGTCACTGCTCATTGACACGGTGAAGTCATCATTGACAGGGGGCTCTCCAAATTGACAGGGGTCACACCTAATTGATAGGTGGCACTCCGAATGTCAGAGGGAGTTCCTAATTGACAAGGCGCTCTCCAAATTGAGAGGGGGCACACCTAATTGACAGGGGGCACTCCAAATTGACAGGCAAATCGCTCCATTGGCAGGGGACACTCCTCATTGAGAGGGGGCACTCCTCCTTGACAGTGGGCGCTCCTCATTGACAGGGTGGACTCCTAATTGATAGATGCCACTCCGAAATGACAGGGGGAGCTCCTAATTGACAAGGCGCAATGCTAATTGACAGGGGGCATTCCTAATTGAGAGACGACACACCTCAGTGACAGGGGAAACTCCTCATTGACAGGCGGCACTCCACATTGACAAGGGGCACTCCTCGTTGACAGGGACATTCCTCATTGACAGGGGGCAATTCTCATTGACAGGGTGCACTCGTCATTGACATGGGGCACTCCTAACTGGCAGTGGTCACTCTCCATTGACTAGGGGTCACTCCTCGTTGACGGTGGGGCAGATGTCATTGAGGGGGGTCGGTACTGCTCATTGACAAGGGGACTTCCTAATTGACAGGGGCGTCCTAATTGACAGGGGGCACTTCTAATTGACAGGGGGCACTCCTAATTAATAGGCGACACACCCCATCGGCAGGGGACACTCCTCATTGACAGGGGGCACTCCTCATTGACAGGGAGCACTCCTCATTGACAGGGGACATTCCTCCTTGACAGGAGGCACTCCTCATTGACAGGGGGCACTCCTCATTGACAGGGGGCACTCCTAATTGACAGTGATCACTCCTCATTGACTAGGGGTCACTCCTCGTTGGCGGTGGGGCACTCGGCATAAAGGGGGGGACTGCTCATTGACAACGTGACTTCCTCATTGACAGGGGCGTCCTAATTGACACGGGGCACTCCTCATTGACATGGGCACTCCTAATTGACAGGCGACATACCCCATCGGCAGGGGACACTCCTCATTGACAGGGGGCACTCCACATTGACAGGGAGCACTCCCCATTGACAGGGG
Organism: Mustelus asterias; assembly: GCF_964213995.1. NCBI lineage: Eukaryota > Metazoa > Chordata > Chondrichthyes > Carcharhiniformes > Triakidae > Mustelus > Mustelus asterias. The sequence continues at coordinate 407,511 of NW_027590133.1, forward strand.
GCATTCCTCCTTGACAGGGGCACTCCTCATTGACAGGGGGCACTCCTCATTGAAAGGGGGCACTCCTAATTGATAGGTGCCACTCCTAATTGACAGGGGGAGCTCGTAATTGACAAGGCGCTTTCCAAATTGACAGGGGGCAGACCTAATTGTCAGGGGGCACTCCTAATTGACAGGCGACGCACCTCAGTGACAGGGGACACTCCTCATTGACAGGCGGCACTCCTCAAAGGCAGGGGGCACTCCTCATTGACAGGGGGCACTCCTCATTGAAAGGGGGCACTCCTAATTGATAGGTGCCACTCCTCATTGACAGGGGGAGCTCGTAATTGACAAGGCGCTTTCCAAATTGACAGGGGGCAGACCTAATTCTCAGGGGGCACTCCTAATTGACAGGCGACGCACCTCAGTGACAGGGGACACTCCTCATTGACAGGCGGCACTCCTCAAAGGCAGGGGGTACTCCTCATTGACAGGGGGCATTCCCCATTGACAGGGGGCACTCCTCATTGACAGGGGGTACTCCTAATTGACAGGGGGCACTCCTAATTGACACGGGGTACTCCTAATTGATAGGGGGAGCTTCTAATTAACAAGGCGCAACGCTAATTGGGAGGGGCCACTCCTAATTGAAAGGCGACACATCCCATTGGCAGGGAACACTCCTCATTGACAGGGGGCACTCCTAATTGATAGGTGCCACTCCTATTTGAGAGGGGGCACGGTAGCACAGTGGTTAGCACTGCTGCGTCACACCTCCAGGGTCCCGGGTTCGATTCCCGCCTCGGGTCACTGTCTGTGTGGAGTTTGCACATTCTCCTCGTGTCTGCTTGGGTTTCCTCCGGGTGCTTCGCTTTCCTCCCACAGTCCAAAGATGTGTGGGTTAGGTTGATTGGCCAGGTTAAAAATTGCCCCTTCGAGTTCTGGGATGTGTAGGTTCGAGGGATTAGCGTGTAAATACGAGGGGGGAGGGCCTAGGTGGGATTGCGGTCGGTGCAGACTCGATGGGCCGAATGGCCTCCATCTGCACTGTAGGGTTTCTATGATTTCTATGAGGGGGAGCTCATAATTTACAAGGCGCTATGCTAATTGACAGGGATCGGACCTAATTGAAAGGCGACACATCCCATTGGCAGGGAACACTACTCATTGAAAGTGGGCACTCCTCATTGACAGGGGGCACTCCTCATTGACAGGGAGCACTCCTCATTGACAGGGGGCATTCCTCCTTGACAGGGAGCACTCTTCATTGATAGGGGGTACTCCTAATTGTCAGGCGACACACCTCATTGGCAGGGGAAATTCCTCATTGACAGGGGGCACTCCTCATTGACAGGGGGCACTCTTAATTGATAGGTGCCACTCCTAGTTGACAGGGGGAGCTCCTAATGTACAAGGCGCTGTCCTACTTGACAGGGGTCAGACCTAATTGAGAGGGGGCACTCCTAATTGATAGGGGAGACTCCTCATTGACTGGCGGCACTCCTTATTGACAGGGGGCACTCCTCACTGACAGGGGGAGCACCTAATTGACAATGCGCTATCCTAATTGACAGGAGGCAGACCTAATTGATAGGGGACACACCTAATTGACAGGCGACACAACCCATTGGCATGGGACACTCCTCATTGACACGGGGCTTCCCTCATTGACAGGGTGCACTTCTCAATGACAGGGGGCATCCCTCCTTGACAGGGGGCGCTCGTCATTGACAGGGGGCACTCCTCATTGACAGGGGGCACTCCTAATTGATAGGTGACACTTCTAAATGACAGGGGGAGCTCCTAATTGACAAGGCGCTATCCTAATTGACAGGGGCCGGACCTAATTGGCAGGGGTCACACCTCAGTGACAGGGGACACTCCTCATTGACAGGGGGCACTCCTCATTGACAGGGGGCATTCCTCCTTGACAGGCACATGTCCTCATTGACATGGGGCACTCGTAATTGACAGTGGTCACTCCTCATTGACTGGGGATCACTCCTCGTTGACGGTGGGGCACTCGTCTTTGAGGGAGGGTACTATTCATTGACAAGAGGACTTCCTCATTGACAGGGGCGTCCTAATTGACAGGGGGCACTCCTCATTGACACGGGGCACCCCCGTTGTCAGGGGGCACTCCTAATTGATAGGTGCAACTCCTAATTGAAAGGGGGAGCTCCTAATTGAAAAGGCGCAATGCTAATTGACAGGGGGCAGACCTAATTGACAGGGGGCACTCCTCAATGACAGGGGGAGCTCCTAATTGACAAGGCGCAATCCTAATTGACAGGGGGCAGACCTAATTGTCAGGGGGCACTCCTAATTGACAGGCGACGCACCTCAGTGACAGGGGACACTCCTAATTGACAGGCGGCACACCTCAAAGGCAGGGGGTCCTCCTCATTGATAGGGGGCATTCCCCATTGACAGGGGGCACTCCTCATTGACAGGGGGTCCTCCTAATTGACAGGGGGCACTCCTAATTGACACGGGGTACTCCGAATTGATAGGGGGAGCTTCTAATTGACAAGGCGCAACCCTAATTGGGAGGGGCCACTCCTAATTGAAAGGCGACACATCCCATTGGCAGGGAACACTCCTCATTGACAGGGGGCACTCCAAATTGATAGGTGCCACTCCTATTTGACAGGGGGCACGGTAGCACAGTGGTTAGCATTGGTGCGTCACACCTCCAGGGACCCGGGTTCGATTCCCGCCTCGGGTCACTGTCTGTGTGGAGTTTGCACATTCTCCTCCTGTCTGCTTGGGTTTCCTCCGGGTGCTTCGCTTTCCTCCCACAGTCCAAGGATGTGTGGGTTAGGTTGATTGGCCAGGTTAAAAATTGCCCCTTCGAGTTCTGGGATGTGTAGGTTAGAGGGATTAGCGTGTAAATACGAGGGGGAGGGCCTAGGTGGGATTGCGGTCGGTGCAGACTCGATGGGCCGAATGGCCTCCATCTGCACTGTAGGGTTTCTATGATTTCTATGAGGGGGAGCTCATAATTTACAAGGCGCTATGCTAATTGACAGGGGTCGGACCTAATTGAAAGGCGACACATCCCATTGGCAGGGAACACTGCTCATTGAAAGTGGGCACTCCTCATTGACAGGGGGCACTCCTCATTGACAGGGAGCACTCCTCATTGACAGGGGGCATTCCTCCTTGACAGGGAGCACTCTTCATTGATAGGGGGTACTCCTAATTGTCAGGCGACACACCTCATTGGCAGGGGAAATTCCTCATTGACAGGGGGCACTCCTCATTGACAGGAAGCACTCCTCATTGACAGGGGGCACTCCTAATTTACAGGGGGCACTCCTAATTCATAGGTGCCACTCCTAGTTGACAGGGGGAGCTCCGAATGTACAAGGCGCTGTCCGACTTGACAGGGGTCAGACCTAATTGAGAGGGGGCACTCCTAATTGACAGGGGACACTCCTCATTGACTGGCGGCACGCCTTATTGACAGGGGGCACTCCTCACTGACAGGGGGAGCTCCTAATTGACAATGCGCTATCCTAACTGACAGGAGGCAGACCTAATTGACAGGGCACACACCTAATTGACAGGCGACACACCCCATTGGCATGGGACACTCCTCATTGACAGGGGGTTTCCCTCATTGACAGGGTGCACTTCTCAATGACTCACCTGCAGAAGGGGCTCAGAGCCTCGAAAGCTTGTGTGGCTTTTGCTACCAAATAAACCTGTTGGACTTTAACCTGGTGTTGTTAAACTTCTTACTGCACTTCTCCATGACAGGGGGCATCCCTCCTTGACAGGGGGCGCTCGTCAATGACAGGGGGCACTCCTCATTGACAGGGGGCACTCCTAATTGATAGGTGACACTTCTAAATGACAGGGGGAGCTCCTAATTGACAAGGCGCTATTCTAATTGACATGGGCTGGACCTAATTGGCAGGGGTCACACCTCAGTGACAGGGGACACTCCTCATTGACAGGCGGCACTCCTCATTGACAGGGGGCACTCCTCATTGACAGGGGGCATTCCTCCTTGACAGGGACCAGTCCTCATTGACATTTTGCACTCGTAATTGACAGTGGTCACTCCTCATTGACTAGGGATCAATCCTCGTTGACGGTGGGGCACTCGTCTTTGAGGGGGGGTTCTATTCATTGACAAGAGGACTTCCTCATTGACAGGGGCGTCCTAATTGACAGGGGGCACTCCTCATTGACACGGGGCACCCCCATTGTCAGGGGGCACTCCTAATTGATAGGTGCAACTCCTAATTGAAAGGGGGAGCTCCTAATTGAAAAGGCGCAATGCTAATTGACAGGGGGCAGACCTATTTGACAGGGGGCACTCCTCAATGACAGGGGGAGCTCCTAATTGACAAGGCGCAATCCTAATTGACAGGGGGCAGACCTAATTGGCAGGGGTCACACTTCAGTGACAGGGGACATTCCTCATTGACAGGCGGCACTCCTCATTGACAGGGGGCACTACTCATTGACAGGGGGCATTCCTCATTGACAGGGACCACTCCACATTGACAGGGGGCAGAGCTAATTGACAGTGGTCACTCCTCATTGACTCGGGGTCACTCCTCGTTGACGGTGGGGCACTCGTCTTTTGGGGGGGGGGGGTACTACCCATTGACAAGGGGACTTCCACATTGACAGGGGCGTCCTAATTGACAGGGGGCTCTCCTCATTGACAGGGGGCATTCCTCCTTGACAGGGGACACTCCTGATTGACTAGGGCTCACTCCTGATTGACGGTGGGGCTAAATGACCACTGTCCTAACTTACAAGGGGCTCTCCTATATAAAAGGGAGCACTCCTAATTGACAGGGGAGAGTCGTTATTGACAGGGCGCAATCCTTATTGACAGTGGGCAATTCTCATTGACAAGGGGTACTCCTAATTGACAGGGGACACTCCTCTTTTACAGGGGCTCTCCTAATTTACAGTGGACACACCTCATTGACAGAGCGGCACTCCTAATTTAAAAGCGGGGCATTCCGAATTGACTGGGATCACGCCTAGGTGACGGGGGCCACTCCTCATTGACAGGGGCACTCCGCGTTGATGGTGGGTCTCTCCTCATGGATGGTGCGGCACTCCTCATTGACGTTGGGGCACTCCTCATTGACGGGGGGGCACACCTCATTGACGTGGGGGGTATTCTCATTGACGGGGCGGACGCTACTCATTCACGGGGGGGTGGGGCGGCGGGAGGGGGGGGGGTTGCGGGGAGCACTCCTCATTGACGGTGGGTCACTGCTCATTGACACCGTGAAGTCTTCATTGACAGGGGGCTCTCCAAATTGACAGGGGCCACACCTAATTGATAGGTGCCACTCCGAATTGACAGGGGTATTTCCTAATTGACAAGGCGCTCTCCAAATTGACAGGGGGCAGACCTAATTGACAGGGGACACTCCTAATTGACAGGCGAATCACCCCATTGGCAGGGGACACTCCTCATTGACAGGGGGCATACCTCATTGACAGGGGGCACTCCTCATTGACAGGGGGAACTCCTAATTGATAGTTGCCACTCCGAAATGACAGGGGGAGCTCCTAATTGACAAGGCGCTTTGCTAATTGACAGGGGCCAGACCTAATTGACAGGGGGCACTCCTAATTGACAGGGACACTCCTAATTGACAGGCGACACACCGCATCGGCAGGGGACACTCCTCATTTGCAGGGGGCACTCCTCATTGACAGGGAGCACTCCTAATTGATAGGGGGAGCTTCTAATTGACAAGGCGCATTCCTGATTGACAGGGGGCACGCCAAATTGAAGGGCGACACATCCCATTGGCAGGGAACACACCTCATTGACAGGAGGCTCTCCTCATGGCCAGGGAGCACTCCCCATTGACAGGGGGCACTCGTAATTAACAGTGGTCACTCCTCATTTAAGAGGGGCACTCCTCGTTGACGGTGGGGCACTCGTCATTCAGGGGGGGAGGTGGTACTGCTCATTGACAAGGGGACTTCCTCATTGACAGGGGCGTCCTAATTGATAGGGGGCACTCCTAATTGACAGGGGGCACTCCTAATTGACAGGCGACACACCCCATCGGCAGGGGACACTCATCATTGATAGGTGGCACTCATAATTGACAGGGGGAGGTCCTAATTGCCAAGGCGCTTTCCTAATTGTCAGGGGGCACTCCTAATTGAAAGGCGACGCACCGCAGTGACTGGGGACACTCCTCATTGACAGGCGGCACTCCTCAAAGGCAGGGGGTACTCCTTATTGACAGCGGCCATTCCTCATTGACAGGGGGCACTCCCCATTGACAGGGGCACTCCTAATTGACAGGGGGCACTCCTAATTGACACGGAGCACTCCTAATTGATAGGGGGAGCTTCTAATTGACAATGCGGATTCCTGATTGACAGGGGGCACGCCAAATTGATGGCGACACATACCATTGGCAGGGAAAACACCTCATTGACAGGGGGCTCTCCTCATTGACAGGGAGCACTCCTCATTGACAGTGGGCACTCCTAATTGTCAGGCGATACACCTCATTGGCAGGGGACACTCCTCATTGACAGGGGCATCCTCATTGACAGGGAGCACTCCTCATTGACAGGGAGCGCTCCACATTGACAGGGGGCACTTCTAATTGATAGGTGCCACTCCTAGTTGACATGGGGAGCTCCTAATTCACAAGGCGCTGTACTAATTGACAGGGGTCAGGCCTAATTGACAGGGGGCACTCCTAATTGACAGGGGACACACCTCATTGACAGGGAACACTCATCATTGACAGGTGCCACTCCTAATTGACAGGGGGAGCTCCTAATTGACAAGGCGCTATCCTAATTGACAGGGGGCACACCTAATTGACAGGGGTCACACCGAGTTGACAGGCGACACACTCCATTGGCATGGGACACTCCTCCTTGACAGGGTGCAAGCCTCATTGACAGGTTGCAATTCTCATTGACATGGGGCATTCCTCCTTGACAGGGGGCGCTCCTCATTGTCAGGCGGCACTCCTCATTGACAGGGGGCACTCCTAATTGAGAGGTGCCACTTCTAAATGAAAGGGGGAGCCCCTAATTGACAAGGGGCTATGCTAATTGACAGGGGGCAGAGCTAATTGACAGGGGGCACTCCTAATTGACGGACGACACACCTCAGTGACTGGGGACACTCTTCATTGACAGGCTGCACTCCTCATTGACAGGGGGCATTCCTCCTTGACAGGGACCACTCCACGTTGACAGGGGGCACTCGACATTGACAGGGGGCACTCGTAATTAACAGTGGTCACTCCTCATTGACTAGGGGTCACTCCTCGTTGACGGTCGGGCTCTCGTCATTGAGGGTGAGGGGGGTTCTGCTCATTGACATGGGAATGTCCCCATTGACAGGGGCGTCCTAATTGACAGGGGGCACTCCTAATTGGCAGGGGGTACTCCTAATTGACAGGCGACACACCCCATCGGCAGGGGACACTCCTAATTGACAGGGGGCACTCATCATTGACAGGGAGCATTCGTCATTGATAGGGGGCACTCCTCATTGCCAGGGGTTACTCGTCATTGACAGGGGGCACTCCTAATTGATAGGTGCCACTCCTAATTGACATGGAGAGCTTCTAATTGACAAGGCGCTATCCTAATTGACAGGGGGCACACCTAATTGACAGGGGTCACGCCGAATTGACAGGCGACACACCCCATTGGCATGGGACACTCCTTATTGACAGGGTGCACTCCACATTGACAGGGTGCACTTCTCATTGACAGGGGGCATTCCTCCTTGACAGGTGGCGTTCCTCATTGACAGGGGGCACTCCTCATTGACAGGGGGCACTCCTAATTGATAGGTGCCACTTCTAAATGAAAGGGGGAGACCCTAATTGACAAGGGGCTACGATAATTGACAGGGGGCAGAGCTAATTGACAGGGGGCACTCCTAATTGACGGACGACACACCTCAGTGACTGGGGACACTCCTCATTGACAGGCGGCACTCCTCATTGACAGGGGGCATTCCTCCTTGACAGGGGCCACTCCACGTTGACAGGGAGCACTCGTCATTGACAGTGGGCACTCCTAATTGACAGTGGTCACTCCTCATTGACTAGGGGTCACTCTTCATTGACATGGGGTACTCATCATTGACACGGAGGATTCGTCATTGATAGGGGGCACTCCTCATTGACAGGGTGTACTCCTCATTGACAGGGGGCACTCCTAATTGATAGGTGCCACTCCTCATTGACATGGAGAGCTCCTAATTGACAAGGCGCTATCCTAATTGACAGGGGGCACTCCTAATTGACAGGAGACACACCTCAGTGACAGGGGACACTCCTCATTGACTGGGGGCCACTCCTCATTGACGGTGGGGCTAACTGACCACTGACCTAACTTACGAGGGGCACTCCTATATGAAAGGGGGCACTCCTAATTGACAGGGGAGACTCGTAATTGACAGGGCACAATCCTTATTGACAGTATGCAATTCTCATTGACGGGGGCACTCCTAATTGACAGGGGACACTCCTCTTTTACAGGGGCGCTCCTAATTTACAGTGGACACACCTCATTGACAGAGGGGCACTCCGAGTTGAAAAGTGGGGAACTCCTAATTGACTGGGATCACTCCTAGGTGACGGGGGCCACTCCTCATTGACAGGGGCACTCCGCGTTGATGGTGGGTTTCTCCTCATGGATGGTCCGGCACACCTCATTGACGGGGGAGGGGGGGCACTCCTCATTGACGTGGGAGAAATCCTCATTGACGGGGCGGGCACTATTCATTCACGGAGGGGGGGGGGCGGGAGGCCGGGCTGTTGGGGGGGTGCGGGGAGCACTTCTCATTGACGGTGGGGCACTGCTCATTGAGAAGGTGAAGTGTTCATTGACACGGGGCTCTCCAGGTTGACAGGGGTCACACCTAATTGATAGGTGCCTCTCCGAATTGCCAGGGGGCAGACCTAATTGACAGGGGGCACTCCTCATTAACAGGGGGCATTCCTCCTTGACATGGGGCGCTCCTCATTGACAGGGGGCACTCCTAATTGGCAGGGGGCACTCCTAATTGATAGGTACCACTCCGAAATGACAGGGGGAACTCCTAATTTACAAGGCGCTATGCTAATTGTCAGGGGGCAGACCTAATTGACAGGGGGCACTGCTAATTGAGAGACGACACACCTCAGTGACAGGGGACACTCCTCATTGACAGACGGCACTCGTCATTGACAGCGGGCACTCCTCATTGACAGGGGGCATTCCTCCTTGACAGGGGGCACTCTTCATTGACAGGGTGCACTCGTCATTGACAGGGGGCACTTCTAATTGACTGTGGTCACTCCTCATTGACAGGGGGCACTCCTCATTGACAGGGGGCATTCCTCCTTGACAGGGACCAGTCCTCATTGACATTTTGCACTCGTAATTGACAGTGGTCACTCCTCATTGACTAGGGATCAATCCTCGTTGACGGTGGGGCACTCGTCTTTGAGGGGGGGTTCTATTCATTGACAAGAGGACTTCCTCATTGACAGGGGCGTCCTAATTGACAGGGGGCACTCCTCATTGACACGGGGCACCCCCATTGTCAGGGGGCACTCCTAATTGATAGGTGCAACTCCTAATTGAAAGGGGGAGCTCCTAATTGAAAAGGCGCAATGCTAATTGACAGGGGGCAGACCTATTTGACAGGGGGCACTCCTCAATGACAGGGGGAGCTCCTAATTGACAAGGCGCAATCCTAATTGACAGGGGGCAGACCTAATTGGCAGGGGTCACACTTCAGTGACAGGGGACATTCCTCATTGACAGGCGGCACTCCTCATTGACAGGGGGCACTACTCATTGACAGGGGGCATTCCTCATTGACAGGGACCACTCCACATTGACAGGGGGCAGAGCTAATTGACAGTGGTCACTCCTCATTGACTCGGGGTCACTCCTCGTTGACGGTGGGGCACTCGTCTTTTGGGGGGGGGTACTACCCATTGACAAGGGGACTTCCACATTGACAGGGGCGTCCTAATTGACAGGGGGCTCTCCTCATTGACAGGGGGCATTCCTCCTTGACAGGGGACACTCCTGATTGACTAGGGCTCACTCCTGATTGACGGTGGGGCTAAATGACCACTGTCCTAACTTACAAGGGGCTCTCCTATATAAAAGGGAGCACTCCTAATTGACAGGGGAGAGTCGTTATTGACAGGGCGCAATCCTTATTGACAGTGGGCAATTCTCATTGACAAGGGGTACTCCTAATTGACAGGGGACACTCCTCTTTTACAGGGGCTCTCCTAATTTACAGTGGACACACCTCATTGACAGAGCGGCACTCCTAATTTAAAAGCGGGGCATTCCGAATTGACTGGGATCACGCCTAGGTGACGGGGGCCACTCCTCATTGACAGGGGCACTCCGCGTTGATGGTGGGTCTCTCCTCATGGATGGTGCGGCACTCCTCATTGACGTTGGGGCACTCCTCATTGACGGGGGGGCACACCTCATTGACGTGGGGGGTATTCTCATTGACGGGGCGGACGCTACTCATTCACGGGGGGGTGGGGCGGCGGGAGGGGGGGGGGTTGCGGGGAGCACTCCTCATTGACGGTGGGTCACTGCTCATTGACACCGTGAAGTCTTCATTGACAGGGGGCTCTCCAAATTGACAGGGGCCACACCTAATTGATAGGTGCCACTCCGAATTGACAGGGGTATTTCCTAATTGACAAGGCGCTCTCCAAATTGACAGGGGGCAGACCTAATTGACAGGGGACACTCCTAATTGACAGGCGAATCACCCCATTGGCAGGGGACACTCCTCATTGACAGGGGGCATACCTCATTGACAGGGGGCACTCCTCATTGACAGGGGGAACTCCTAATTGATAGTTGCCACTCCGAAATGACAGGGGGAGCTCCTAATTGACAAGGCGCTTTGCTAATTGACAGGGGCCAGACCTAATTGACAGGGGGCACTCCTAATTGACAGGGACACTCCTAATTGACAGGCGACACACCGCATCGGCAGGGGACACTCCTCATTTGCAGGGGGCACTCCTCATTGACAGGGAGCACTCCTAATTGATAGGGGGAGCTTCTAATTGACAAGGCGCATTCCTGATTGACAGGGGGCACGCCAAATTGAAGGGCGACACATCCCATTGGCAGGGAACACACCTCATTGACAGGAGGCTCTCCTCATGGCCAGGGAGCACTCCCCATTGACAGGGGGCACTCGTAATTAACAGTGGTCACTCCTCATTTAAGAGGGGCACTCCTCGTTGACGGTGGGGCACTCGTCATTCAGGGGGGGAGGTGGTACTGCTCATTGACAAGGGGACTTCCTCATTGACAGGGGCGTCCTAATTGATAGGGGGCACTCCTAATTGACAGGGGGCACTCCTAATTGACAGGCGACACACCCCATCGGCAGGGGACACTCATCATTGATAGGTGGCACTCATAATTGACAGGGGGAGGTCCTAATTGCCAAGGCGCTTTCCTAATTGTCAGGGGGCACTCCTAATTGAAAGGCGACGCACCGCAGTGACTGGGGACACTCCTCATTGACAGGCGGCACTCCTCAAAGGCAGGGGGTACTCCTTATTGACAGCGGCCATTCCTCATTGACAGGGGGCACTCCCCATTGACAGGGGCACTCCTAATTGACAGGGGGCACTCCTAATTGACACGGAGCACTCCTAATTGATAGGGGGAGCTTCTAATTGACAATGCGGATTCCTGATTGACAGGGGGCACGCCAAATTGATGGCGACACATACCATTGGCAGGGAAAACACCTCATTGACAGGGGGCTCTCCTCATTGACAGGGAGCACTCCTCATTGACAGTGGGCACTCCTAATTGTCAGGCGATACACCTCATTGGCAGGGGACACTCCTCATTGACTGGGGCATCCTCATTGACAGGGAGCACTCCTCATTGACAGGGAGCACTCCACATTGACAGGGGGCACTTCTAATTGATAGGTGCCACTCCTAGTTGACATGGGGAGCTCCTAATTCACAAGGCGCTGTACTAATTGACAGGGGTCAGGCCTAATTGACAGGGGGCACTCCTAATTGACAGCGGACACACCTCATTGACAGGGAACACTCATCATTGACAGGTGCCACTCCTAATTGACAGGGGGAGCTCCTAATTGACAAGGCGCTATCCTAATTGACAGGGGGCACACCTAATTGACAGGGGTCACACCGAGTTGACAGGCGACACACTCCATTGGCATGGGACACTCCTCCTTGACAGGGTGCAAGCCTCATTGACAGGTTGCAATTCTCATTGACATGGGGCATTCCTCCTTGACAGGGGGCGCTCCTCATTGTCAGGCGGCACTCCTCATTGACAGGGGGCACTCCTAATTGAGAGGTGCCACTTCTAAATGAAAGGGGGAGCCCCTAATTGACAAGGGGCTATGCTAATTGACAGGGGGCAGAGCTAATTGACAGGGGGCACTCCTAATTGACGGACGACACACCTCAGTGACTGGGGACACTCTTCATTGACAGGCTGCACTCCTCATTGACAGGGGGCATTCCTCCTTGACAGGGACCACTCCACGTTGACAGGGGGCACTCGACATTGACAGGGGGCACTCGTAATTAACAGTGGTCACTCCTCATTGACTAGGGGTCACTCCTCGTTGACGGTCAGGCTCTCGTCATTGAGGGTGAGGGGGGTTCTGCTCATTGACATGGGAATGTCCCCATTGACAGGGGCGTCCTAATTGACAGGGGGCACTCCTAATTGGCAGGGGGTACTCCTAATTGACAGGCGACACACCCCATCGGCAGGGGACACTCCTCATTGACAGGGGGCACTCATCATTGACAGGGAGCATTCGTCATTGATAGGGGGCACTCCTCATTGCCAGGGGTTACTCGTCATTGACAGGGGGCACTCCTAATTGATAGGTGCCACTCCTAATTGACATGGAGAGCTTCTAATTGACAAGGCGCTATCCTAATTGACAGGGGGCACACCTAATTGACAGGGGTCACGCCGAATTGACAGGCGACACACCCCATTGGCATGGGACACTCCTTATTGACAGGGTGCACTCCACATTGACAGGGTGCACTTCTCATTGACAGGGGGCATTCCTCCTTGACAGGTGGCGTTCCTCATTGACAGGGGGCACTCCTCATTGACAGGGGGCACTCCTAATTGATAGGTGCCACTTCTAAATGAAAGGGGGAGACCCTAATTGACAAGGGGCTACGATAATTGACAGGGGGCAGAGCTAATTGACAGGGGGCACTCCTAATTGACGGACGACACACCTCAGTGACTGGGGACACTCCTCATTGACAGGCGGCACTCCTCATTGACAGGGGGCATTCCTCCTTGACCGGGGCCACTCCACGTTGACAGGGAGCACTCGTCATTGACAGTGGGCACTCCTAATTGACAGTGGTCACTCCTCATTGACTAGGGGTCACTCTTCATTGACATGGGGTACTCATCATTGACACGGAGGATTCGTCATTGATAGGGGGCACTCCTCATTGACAGGGTGTACTCCTCATTGACAGGGGGCACTCCTAATTGATAGGTGCCACTCCTCATTGACATGGAGAGCTCCTAATTGACAAGGCGCTATCCTAATTGACAGGGGGCACTCCTAATTGACAGGCGACACACCTCAGTGACAGGGGACACTCCTCATTGACTGGGGGCCACTCCTCATTGACGGTGGGGCTAACTGACCACTGACCTAACTTACGAGGGGCACTCCTATATGAAAGGGGGCACTCCTAATTGACAGGGGAGACTCGTAATTGACAGGGCACAATCCTTATTGACAGTATGCAATTCTCATTGACGGGGGCACTCCTAATTGACAGGGGACACTCCTCTTTTACAGGGGCGCTCCTAATTTACAGTGGACACACCTCATTGACAGAGGGGCACTCCTAGTTGAAAAGTGGGGAACTCCTAATTGACTGGGATCACTCCTAGGTGACGGGGGCCACTCCTCATTGACAGGGGCACTCCGCGTTGATGGTGGGTTTCTCCTCATGGATGGTCCGGCACACCTCATTGACGGGGGAGGGGGGGCACTCCTCATTGACGTGGGAGAAATCCTCATTGACGGGGCGGGCACTATTCATTCACGGAGGGGGGGGGGGGGGCGGGAGGCCGGGCTGTTGGGGGGGTGCGGGGAGCACTTCTCATTGACGGTGGGGCACTGCTCATTGAGAAGGTGAAGTGTTCATTGACACGGGGCTCTCCAGGTTGACAGGGGTCACACCTAATTGATAGGTGCCTCTCCGAATTGCCAGGGGGCAGACCTAATTGACAGGGGGCACTCCTCATTGACAGGGGGCATTCCTCCTTGACATGGGGCGCTCCTCATTGACAGGGGGCACTCCTAATTGGCAGGGGGCACTCCTAATTGATAGGTACCACTCCGAAATGACAGGGGGAACCCTTAATTTACAAGGCGCTATGCTAATTGTCAGGGGGCAGACCTAATTGACAGGGGGCACTGCTAATTGAGAGACGACACACCTCAGTGACAGGGGACACTCCTCATTGACAGACGGCACTCGTCATTGACAGCGGGCACTCCTCATTGACAGGGGGCATTCCTCCTTGACAGGGGGCACTCTTCATTGACAGGGTGCACTCGTCATTGACAGGGGGCACTTCTAATTGACTGTGGTCACTCCTCATTGACTAGGGGTCACTCCTCGTTGACGGTGGGGCACTCGTCATTGAGGGGGGGTACTGCTCATTGACACGGGGACTTCCTCATTGACAGGGGCGTCCTAATTGACAGGGGCACAACTAATTGACTGGCGACACACCCGATCGGCAGTGGACACTCCTCATTGACAGGGGGCACTCCTCATTGACAGGGGGCACTCATCATTGACAGAGAGCATTCGTCATTGACAGGGGGCACTCCTCATTGACAGGGGGCACTCCTCATTGACAGGGGGCACTCATCATTGACAGGGAGCGTTCCTCATTGACAGGGGGCATTCCTCATTGACAGGGGGTACTCCTCATTGACAGGGGGCACTCCTAATTGATAGGTGCCACTCGTAATTGACAGGGAGAGCTTCTAATGGACAAGTCGCGATCCTAATTGATAGGGGGCACTCGTACTTGACTGGCGACACACCCCATCGGCAGGGGACACTCCTCATTGACAGGGGGCACTCCTCACTGACAGGCGGCACTCCTCATTGACAGGGGGCACTCCTCATTGACAGGCGGCACTCCTCATTGATAGGGGGCACTCCTCATTGACAGGGGGCATCCCTTATTTAAAGGGACCATTCCTCATTGACAGGGGGCACTCGTCATTGACAGGGGGCACTCCTAATTGACAGTGGTCACTCCTCATTGACTAGGGATCACTCCTCGTTGACGATCGGGCACTCGTCATTGAGGGGGGGGGGGAACTGCTAATTGACATGGGAATTTCCCCATTGCCAGGGGCGTCCTAATTGACAGGGGGCACTCCTAATTGACAGGGCGTACTCCTAATTGACAGGCGACACACCCCATCGGCAGGGGACACTCCTCATTGACAGGGGGCACTCATCATTGACAGGGGCACTCCGCGTTGATGGTGGGTTTCTCCTCATGGATGGTCCGGCACACCTCATTGACGGGGGAGGGGGGGCACTCCTCATTGACGTGGGAGAAATCCTCATTGACGGGGCGGGCACTATTCATTCACGGAGGGGGGGGGGGCGGGAGGCCGGGCTGTTGGGGGGGTGCGGGGAGCACTTCTCATTGACGGTGGGGCACTGCTCATTGAGAAGGTGAAGTGTTCATTGACACGGGGCTCTCCAGGTTGACAGGGGTCACACCTAATTGATAGGTGCCTCTCCGAATTGCCAGGGGGCAGACCTAATTGACAGGGGGCACTCCTCATTAACAGGGGGCATTCCTCCTTGACATGGGGCGCTCCTCATTGACAGGGGGCACTCCTAATTGGCAGGGGGCACTCCTAATTGATAGGTACCACTCCGAAATGACAGGGGGAACTCCTAATTTACAAGGCGCTATGCTAATTGTCAGGGGGCAGACCTAATTGACAGGGGGCACTGCTAATTGAGAGACGACACACCTCAGTGACAGGGGACACTCCTCATTGACAGACGGCACTCGTCATTGACAGCGGGCACTCCTCATTGACAGGGGGCATTCCTCCTTGACAGGGGGCACTCTTCATTGACAGGGTGCACTCGTCATTGACAGGGGGCACTTCTAATTGACTGTGGTCACTCCTCATTGACTAGGGGTCACTCCTCGTTGACGGTGGGGCACTCGTCATTGAGGGGGGGTACTGCTCATTGACACGGGGACTTCCTCATTGACAGGGGCGTCCTAATTGACAGGGGCACAACTAATTGACTGGCGACACACCCGATCGGCAGGGGACACTCCTCATTGACAGGGGGCACTCCTCATTGACAGGGGGCACTCATCATTGACAGAGAGCATTCGTCATTGACAGGGGGCACTCCTCATTGACAGGGGGCACTCCTCATTGACAGGGGGCACTCATCATTGACAGGGAGCGTTCCTCATTGACAGGGGGCATTCCTCATTGACAGGGGGTGCTCCTCATTGACAGGGGGCACTCCTAATTGATAGGTGCCACTCGTAATTGGCAGGGAGAGCTTCTAATGGACAAGTCGCGATCCTAATTGATAGGGGGCACTCGTACTTGACTGGCGACACACCCCATCGGCAGGGGACACTCCTCATTGACAGGGGGCACTCCTCATTGACAGGCGGCACTCCTCATTGACAGGGGGCACTCCTCATTGACAGGCGGCACTCCTCATTGACAGGGGGCACTCCTCATTGACAGGGGGCATCCCTTATTTAAAGGGACCATTCCTCATTGACAGGGGGCACTCGTCATTGACAGGGGGCACTCCTAATTGACAGTGGTCACTCCTCATTGACTAGGGATCACTCCTCGTTGACGATCGGGCACTCGTCATTGAGGGGGGGGGGGAACTGCTAATTGACATGGGAATTTCCCCATTGACAGGGGCGTCCTAATTGACAGGGGGCACTCCTAATTGACAGGGCGTACTCCTAATTGACAGGCGACACACCCCATCGGCAGGAGACACTCCTCATTGACAGGGGGCACTCATCATTGACAGGGGGCTCTCCTCATTGACAGGGGGCACTCCTAATTGATAGGTGCCACTCCGAATTGCCAGGGGGCAGACCTAATTGACAGGGGGCATTCCTTCTTGACAGGGGGTGCTCCTCATTGACAGGGGGCACTCCTCATTGACAGGGGGCACTCCTAATTGATAGGTGCCAATCCGAAATGACAGGGGGAGCTCCAAATTGACAAGGCGCTGTGCTAATTGACAGGGGGCAGACCTAACTAACAGGGGCCACTGCTAATTGAGAGACGACACACCTCAGTGACAGGGGACACTCCTCATTGACAGGCGGCACTCGTCATTGACAGCGGGCACTCCTCATTGACAGGGCGCATTCCTCCTTGACAGGGGCACTCCTCATTGACAGGGGGCACTCCTCATTGACAGGGGGCACTCCTAATTCACAGTGGTCACTCCTCATTGACTCGGGGTCACTCCTCGTTGACGGTGGGGCACTCGTCATTGAGGTTTGGAGGGTACTGCTCTTTGACAAGGGGACTTCCTCATTGACAGGGGCGTCCGAATTGACAGGGCAACAACTAATTGACTGGCGACACACGCCATCGGCAGGGGACACTCCTCATTGACAGGGGGCACTCCTCATTGACGGGGAGCACATCTCATTGACAGTGGGCATTCCAACTTGACAGTTGGCACTCCTCATTGACAGGGGGCACACCTCATTGACAGGGGGCACTCCTCATTGACAGTGGTCACTCCTCATTGACTAGGGGTCACTCCTCGTTGACGGTGGGCACTCGTCATTGAGGGGGGCGGGGGCTACTGCTCATTGACAAGGGGACTTCCTCATTGACAGGGGCGACCTAATTGACAGGGGGCACAACTAATTGACTGGCTACACACCCCATCGGCAGGGGACACTCCTCATTGACAGGGGGCACACCTCTTTGACAGGGGGCATTCCTCCTTGACAGGGGGCACTCTTCATTGACAGGGGGCACTCCTAATTGACATGGCGCTATCCTAACTGACAGGGGGAAGACCTAATTGACAGGGGTCACACCGTATTGGCATGGGACTCTCCTCATTGACGGGGGCACTCCTCATTGACAGGCGGCACTCCTCATTGACAGGGGGCACTCCTCATTGACAGGGGGCATTCCATATTTAAAGGGATCATTCCTCATTGACAGGGGGCACTCGTCATTGACAGGGGGCACTCCTAATTGACAGTGGTCACTCCTCATTGACTAGGGAATCACTCCTCGTTGACGATCGGGCACTCGTCATTGAGGGGGGGGGGTACTGCTAATTGACATGGGAATTTACCCATTGCCAGGGACGTCCTAATTGACAGGGGGCTCTCCTAATTGACAGGGCGTACTCCTATTTGACAGGCGACACACCCCATCGGCAGGGGACACTCCTCATTGACAGGTGGCACTCATCATTGACAGGGAGCATTCGTCATTGACAGGGGGCACTCCTCATTGACAGGGGGTACTCCTCATTGACAGGGGGCACTCCTAATTGATAGGTGCCACTCCTAATTGACAGGGAGAGCTCCAAATGGACAAGGCGCTATCCTAATTGACAGGGGGCACTCCTAATTGACAGGCGACACACCTCAGTGACAGGGGACACTCCTCATTGCCTAAGGGCCACTCCTCATTGACGGTGGGGCTAACTGACCACTGTCCTAACTTACAGGGGCACTCCTATATGAAAGGGGGCAATGCTAATTGACAGGGGAGACTCGAAATCGACAGGGCGCAATACTTATTGACAGTATGCAATACTCATTGACAGGGGGCACTTCAAATTGACAGGGGACACTCCTCTTTTACAGGGGCGCTCCTAATTTACAGTGGACACACCTCATTGACAGAGAGGCACTCCTAGTTGAAAAGGGAGGCACTCCTAATTGACAGGGTTCACTCCTAGGTGACGGGGGCCACTCCTCATTGACAGGGGATTTCCGCGTTGATGGTAGGTGTCTCCTCATTGATGGTCCGGCACTCCTCATTTACGGGGGGGAACTCCTCATTGACGTGCGGGTAATTCTGATTGACGGGGCGGGCACTACTGATTCACGGAGGGGGGGGGGGGAGGCCGGGGTGTGGGGGGGTGGGGGGGCAGTGCGGTGAGCACTCCTATTGACGGTGGGGCACTGCTCATTGACACGGTGAAGTGCTCATTGACACGAATCTCTCCAAATTGACAGGGGTCACACCTATTTGATAGGTACCACTCCGAATTGCGAGGGGGCAGACCTAATCGACAGGGTGCATTCCTTCTTGACAGGGGGTGCTCCCCATTGACAGTGGGCACTCCTCATTGACAGGGGGCACTCCTAATTGATAGGTGCCAATCCGAAATGACAGGGGGAGCTCCAAATTGACAAGGCGCTGTGCTAATTGACAGGGGGCAGACCTAACTAACAGGGGCCACTGCTAATTGAGAGCCGACACACCTCAGTGACAGGGGACACTCCTCATTGACAGGGGGCACTCCTCATTGACAGGCGGCACTCCTCATTGACAGGGGGCACTCCTCATTGACAGGCGGCACTCCTCATTGACAGGGGGCACTCCTCATTGACAGGGGGCATCCCTTATTTAAAGGGACCATTCCTCATTGACAGGGGGCACTCGTCATTGACAGGGGGCACTCCTAATTGACAGTGGTCACTCCTCATTGACTAGGGATCACTCCTCGTTGACGATCGGGCACTCGTCATTGAGGGGGGGGGGAACTGCTAATTGACATGGGAATTTCCCCATTGACAGGGGCGTCCTAATTGACAGGGGGCACTCCTAATTGACAGGGCGTACTCCTAATTGACAGGCGACACACCCCATCGGCAGGAGACACTCCTCATTGACAGGGGGCACTCATCATTGACAGGGGGCTCTCCTCATTGACAGGGGGCACTCCTAATTGATAGGTGCCACTCCGAATTGCCAGGGGGCAGACCTAATTGACAGGGGGCATTCCTTCTTGACAGGGGGTGCTCCTCATTGACAGGGGGCACTCCTCATTGACAGGGGGCACTCCTAATTGATAGGTGCCAATCCGAAATGACAGGGGGAGCTCCAAATTGACAAGGCGCTGTGCTAATTGACAGGGGGCAGACCTAACTAACAGGGGCCACTGCTAATTGAGAGACGACACACCTCAGTGACAGGGGACACTCCTCATTGACAGGCGGCACTCGTCATTGACAGCGGGCACTCCTCATTGACAGGGCGCATTCCTCCTTGACAGGGGCACTCCTCATTGACAGGGGGCACTCCTCATTGACAGGGGGCACTCCTAATTCACAGTGGTCACTCCTCATTGACTCGGGGTCACTCCTCGTTGACGGTGGGGCACTCGTCATTGAGGTTTGGAGGGTACTGCTCTTTGACAAGGGGACTTCCTCATTGACAGGGGCGTCCGAATTGACAGGGCAACAACTAATTGACTGGCGACACACGCCATCGGCAGGGGACACTCCTCATTGACAGGGGGCACTCCTCATTGACGGGGAGCACATCTCATTGACAGTGGGCATTCCAACTTGACAGTTGGCACTCCTCATTGACAGGGGGCACACCTCATTGACAGGGGGCACTCCTCATTGACAGTGGTCACTCCTCATTGACTAGGGGTCACTCCTCGTTGACGGTGGGCACTCGTCATTGAGGGGGGCGGGGGCTACTGCTCATTGACAAGGGGACTTCCTCATTGACAGGGGCGACCTAATTGACAGGGGGCACAACTAATTGACTGGCTACACACCCCATCGGCAGGGGACACTCCTCATTGACAGGGGGCACACCTCTTTGACAGGGGGCATTCCTCCTTGACAGGGGGCACTCTTCATTGACAGGGGGCACTCCTAATTGACATGGCGCTATCCTAACTGACAGGGGGAAGACCTAATTGACAGGGGTCACACCGTATTGGCATGGGACTCTCCTCATTGACGGGGGCACTCCTCATTGACAGGCGGCACTCCTCATTGACAGGGGGCACTCCTCATTGACAGGGGGCATTCCATATTTAAAGGGATCATTCCTCATTGACAGGGGGCACTCGTCATTGACAGGGGGCACTCCTAATTGACAGTGGTCACTCCTCATTGACTAGGGAATCACTCCTCGTTGACGATCGGGCACTCGTCATTGAGGGGGGGGGGGTACTGCTAATTGACATGGGAATTTACCCATTGCCAGGGACGTCCTAATTGACAGGGGGCTCTCCTAATTGACAGGGCGTACTCCTATTTGACAGGCGACACACCCCATCGGCAGGGGACACTCCTCATTGACAGGTGGCACTCATCATTGACAGGGAGCATTCGTCATTGACAGGGGGCACTCCTCATTGACAGGGGGTACTCCTCATTGACAGGGGGCACTCCTAATTGATAGGTGCCACTCCTAATTGACAGGGAGAGCTCCAAATGGACAAGGCGCTATCCTAATTAACAGGGGGCACTCCTAATTGACAGGCGACACACCTCAGTGACAGGGGACACTCCTCATTGCCTAAGGGCCACTCCTCATTGACGGTGGGGCTAACTGACCACTGTCCTAACTTACAGGGGCACTCCTATATGAAAGGGGGCAATGCTAATTGACAGGGGAGACTCGAAATCGACAGGGCGCAATACTTATTGACAGTATGCAATACTCATTGACAGGGGGCACTTCAAATTGACAGGGGACACTCCTCTTTTACAGGGGCGCTCCTAATTTACAGTGGACACACCTCTTTGACAGAGAGGCACTCCTAGTTGAAAAGGGAGGCACTCCTAATTGACAGGGTTCACTCCTAGGTGACGGGGGCCACTCCTCATTGACAGGGGATTTCCGCGTTGATGGTAGGTGTCTCCTCATTGATGGTCCGGCACTCCTCATTTACGGGGGGGAACTCCTCATTGACGTGCGGGTAATTCTGATTGACGGGGCGGGCACTACTGATTCACGGAGGGGGGGGGGGGGAGGCCGGGGTGTGGGGGGGTGGGGGGGCAGTGCGGTGAGCACTCCTATTGACGGTGGGGCACTGCTCATTGACACGGTGAAGTGTTCATTGACACGAATCTCTCCAAATTGACAGGGGTCACACCTATTTGATAGGTACCACTCCGAATTGCGAGGGGGCAGACCTAATCGACAGGGTGCATTCCTTCTTGACAGGGGGTGCTCCCCATTGACAGTGGGCACTCCTCATTGACAGGGGGCACTCCTAATTGATAGGTGCCAATCCGAAATGACAGGGGGAGCTCCAAATTGACAAGGCGCTGTGCTAATTGACAGGGGGCAGACCTAACTAACAGGGGCCACTGCTAATTGAGAGCCGACACACCTCAGTGACAGGGGACACTCCTCATTGACAGGCGGGACTCGTCATTGACAGCGGGCACTCCTCATTGACAGGGCGCATTCCTCCTTGACAGGGGGCACTCCTCATTGACAGGGGGCACTCCTCATTGACAGGGGGCACTCCTAATTCACAGTGGTCACTCCTCATTGTCTAGGTGTCACTCCTCGTTGACGGTGGGGCACTCGTCATTGAGGGGTGGAGGGTACTGCTCTTTGACAAGGGGACTTCCTCATTGACAGGGGCGTCCGAATTGACAGGGCAACAACTAATTGACTGGCGACACACCCCATCGGCAGGGGACACTCCTCATTGACAGGGGGCACTCCTCATTGACGGGGAGCACATCTCATTGACAGTGGGCATTCCAACTTGACAGTTGGCACTCCTCATTGACAGGGGGCACACCTCATTGACAGGGGGCACTCCTCATTGACAGTGGTCACTCCTCATTGACTAGGGGTCACTCCTCGTTGACGGTGGGCACTCGTCATTGAGGGGGGCGGGGGCTACTGCCCATTGACAAGGGGACTTCCTCATTGACAGGGGCGACCTAATTGACAGGGGGCACAACTAATTGACTGGCGACACACCCCATCGGCAGGGGACACTCCTCATTGACAGGGGGCACTCCTCTTTGACAGGGGGCATTCCTCCTTGACAGAGGGCACTCTTCATTGACAGGGGGCACTCCTAATTGACATGGCGCTATCCTAACTGACAGGGGGAAGACCTAATTGACAGGGGTCACACCGTATTGGCATGGGACTCTCCTCATTGACGGGGGCACTCCTCATTGACAGGCGGCACTCCTCATTGACAGGGGGCACTCCTCATTGACAGGGGGCATTCCTTATTTAAAGGGATCATTCCTCATTGACAGGGGGCACTCGTCATTGACAGGGGGCACTCCTAATTGACAGTGGTCACTCCTCATTGACTAGGGATCACTCCTCGTTGACGATCGGGCACTCGTCATTGAGGGGGGGGGGGGTACTGCTAATTGACATGGGAATTTCCCCATTGTCAGGGGCGTCCAAATTGACAGGGGGCACTCCTAATTGACAGGGCGTACTCCCAATTGACAGGCGACACACCCCATCGGCAGGGGACACTCCTCATTGACAGGGGGCACTCATCATTGACAGGGAGCATTCGTCATTGACAGGGGGCACTCCTCATTGACAGGGGGCACTCATAATTGATAGGTGCCACTCCTAATTGACAGGGAGAGCTCCAAATTGACAAGGCGCTATCCTAATTGACAGGGGGCACTCCTAATTGACAGGCGACACACCTCAGTGACAGGGGACACTCCTCATTGACTAAGGGCCACTCCTCATTGACGGTGGGGCTAACTGACCACTGTCCTAACTTACAGGGGCACTCATATATGAAAGGGGGCAATGCTAATTGACAGGGGAGACTCGAAATTGACAGGGCGCAATCCTTATTGACAGTATGCAATACTCATTGACAGGGGGCACTCCTAATTGACAGGGGACACTCCTCTTTTACAGGGGCGCTCCAAATTTACAGTGGACACACCTCTTTGACAGAGAGGCACTCCTAGTTGAAAAGGGAGGCACTCCTAATTGACAGGGATCACTCCTAGGTGACGGGGGCCACTCCTCATTGACAGGGGCTTTCCGCGTTGATGGTAGGTGTCTCCTCATTGATGGTCCGGCACTCCTCATTGACGGGGGGGAACTCCTCATTGACGTGCGGGTAATTCTGATTGACGGGGCGGGCACTACTCATTCACGGAGGCGGGGGGGGAGGCCGGGGTGTGGGGGGGTGGGGGGGCGGTGCGGTGAGCACTCCTATTGACGGTGGGGCACTGCTCATTGACACGGTGAAGTGTTAATTGACACGAATCTCTCCAAATTGACAGGGGTCACACCTAATTGATAGGTACCACTCCGAATTGCGAGGGGGCAGACCTAATTGACAAGGTGCATTCCTCCTTGACAGGGGGTGCTCCTCATTGACAGGGGGCACTCCTCATTGACAGGGGGCACTCCTAATTGATAGGTGCCAATCCGAAATGACAGAGGGAGCTCCAAATTGACAAGGCGCTGTGCTAATTGACAGGGGGCAGACCTAATTGACAGGGGGCACTGCTAATTGAGAGACGACACACCTCAGTGACAGGGGACACTCCTCATTGACAGGCGGCACTCGTCATTGACAGCGGGCACTCCTCATTGGCAGGGCGCATTCCTCCTTGACAGGGGGCACTTCTCATTGACAGGGGGCACTCCTCATTGACAGGGGGCACTCCTAATTGACAGTGGTCACTCCTCATTGACTTGGGGTCACTCCTCGTTGACGGTGGGGCACTCGTCATTGAGGGGTGGGGGGTACTGCTCATTGACAAGGGGACTTCCTCATTGACAGGGGCGTCCGAATTGACAGGGCAACAACTAATTGATTGGCGACACACCCCATCGGCAGGGGACACTCCTCATTGACAGGGGGCACTCCTCATTGACGGGGAGCACTTCTCATTGACAGTGGGCATTCCAACTTGACAGTTGGCACTCCTCATTGACAAGGGGCACACCTCATTGACAGGGGGCACTCCTCATTGACAGTGGTCACTCCTCATTGACTAGGGGTCACTCCTCGTTGACGGTGGGCACTCGTCATTGAGGGGGGCGGGGGGTACTGCTCATTGACAAGGAGACTTCCTCATTGACAGGGGAGACCTAATTGACAGGGGGCACAACAAATTGACTGGCGACCCACCCCATCGGCAGGGGACACTCCTCATTGACAGGGGTCACTCCTCTTTGACAGGGGGCATTCCTCCTTGACAGGGGGCACTCTTCATTGACAGGGGGCACTCCTCATTTACAGGGGGCACTTCTAATTGATAGGTGCCACTCCGAAATCACAGGGGGAGCTCCTAATTGACAAGGCGCTATCATAATTGACAGGGGGCAGACCTAATTGGCAGGGGGCACTCCTAATTGGCAGGCGACACACCTCAGTGACAGGGGACACTCCTCATTGACAGGCGGCACTCCTCAAAGGCTCCTAATTGACGGTGGGGCACTCATCATTGAGGGGGAGGGGTACTGCTCATTGACAAGGGGACTTCCTCATTGACAGGGAGCTCTCCTCATTGACAGGGAACACTCCTCATTGACAGGGGGCACTCCCAATTGACAATGGTCACTCCTCATTGACTAGGGGTCACTCCTCGTTGACAGGGTGAGCTCCAAATTTACAAGGCGCTGTACTAATTGACAGTCATGATGTGGAGATGCCGGCGTTGGACTGGGGTAAACACAGTAAGAAGTTTAACAACACCAGGTTAAAGTCCAACAGGTTTATTTGGTAGCAAAAGCCACACAAGCTTTCGAGGCTCTGAGCCCCTTCTTCAGGTGAGTGGTAATTCTGTTCACAAACAGAACTTATAAGACACAGACTCAATTTACATGAATAATGGTTGGAATGCGAATACTTACAACTAATCCAGTCTTTAAGAAACAAAACAATGGGAGTGGAGAGAGAATCAAGACAGGCTAAAAAGATGTGTATTGTCTCCAGACAAGACAGCCAGTGAAACTCTGCAGGTCCACGCAACTGTGGGAGTTACAAATAGTGTGACATAAATTCTGATTCTAGGATCGCATGATAAAGACTCAGGAGGAAAAAAGCAGAAATAATTATGTGAAATAGTGTGACATAAACCCAATATCCCGGTTGAGGCCGTCCTTGTGTGTGCGGAACCTGGCTATCAGTTTCTGCTCCGCGACTCTGCGCTTCAAACAACCGCACAACCTCAAACAGACCATTGTCCGCAGCAAACTACCCAGCCTTCAGGAGAACAGTGACCAAGACACCACACAACCCTGCCACAGCAACCTCTGCAAGACGTGCCGGATCATCGACACAGATGCCATCATCTCACGTGAGAACACCATCCACCAGGTACACGGTACATACTCTTGCAACTCGGCCAACGTTGTCTACCTGATACGCTGCAAGAAAGGATGTCCCGAGGCATGGTACATTGGGGAAACTATGCAGACGCTGCGACAACGGATGAATGAACACCGCTCGACAATCACCAGGCAAGACTGTTCTCTTCCTGTTGGGGAGCACTTCAGCGGTCACGGGCATTCGGCCTCTGATATTCGGGTAAGCGTTCTCCAAGGCGGCCTTCGCGACACACGACAGCGCAGAGTCGCGGAGCAGAAACTGATAGCCAGGTTCCGCACACACAAGGACGGCCTCAACCGGGATATTGGGTTTATGTCACACTATTTCACATAAATATTTCTGCTTTTTTCCTCCTGAGTCTTTATCATGCGATCCTAGAATCAGAATTTATGTCACACTATTTGTAACTCCCACAGTTGCGTGGACCTGCAGAGTTTCACTGGCTGTCTTGTCTGGAGACAATACACATCTTTTTAGCCTGTCTTGATGCTCTCTCCACTCCCATTGTTTTGTTTCTTAAAGACTGGATTAGTTGTAAGTATTCGCATTCCAACCATTATTCATGTAAATTGAGTCTGTGTCTTATAAGTTCTGTTTGTGAACAGAATTCCCACTCACCTGAAGAAGGGGCTCAGAGCCTCGAAAGCTTGTGTGGCTTTTGCTACCAAATAAACCTGTTGGACTTTAACCTGGTGTTGTTAAACTTCTTACTAATTGACAGTGGGCAGACGTAATTGACAGGGGGCACTCCTCATTGACAGGGGGCATTCCTTATTTACAGGGACCACTCCTCATTGACAGGGGGCACTCGTCATTGACAGGCGGCACTCCCCATTGACAGGTGAATTCCTCCTTGACAGGGGCCACTCCACGTTGACAGGGAGCACTCGTCATTGACAGTGGGCACTCCTAATTGACAGTGGTCACTCCTCATTGACTAGGGGTCACTCTTCATTGACATGGGGTACTCATCATTGACACGGAGGATTCGTCATTGATAGGGGGCACTCCTCATTGACAGGGTGTACTCCTCATTGACAGGGGGCACTCCTAATTGATAGGTGCCACTCCTCATTGACATGGAGAGCTCCTAATTGACAAGGCGCTATCCTAATTGACAGGGGGCACTCCTAATTGACAGGCGACACACCTCAGTGACAGGGGACACTCCTCATTGACTGGGGGCCACTCCTCATTGACGGTGCGGCTAACTGACCACTGACCTAACTTACGAGGGGCACTCCTATATGAAAGGGGGCACTCCTAATTGACAGGGGAGACTCGTAATTGACAGGGCACAATCCTTATTGACAGTATGCAATTCTCATTGACGGGGGCACTCCTAATTGACAGGGGACACTCCTCTTTTACAGGGGCGCTCCTAATTTACAGTGGACACACATCATTGACAGAGGGGCACTCCTAGTTGAAAAGTGGGGAACTCCAAATTGACTGGGATCACTCCTTGGTGACGGGGGCCACTCCTCATTGACAGGGGCACTCCGCGTTGATGGTGGGTTTCTCCTCATGGATGGTCCGGCACTCCTCATTTACGGGGGGGAACTCCTCATTGACGTGCGGGTAATTCTGATTGACGGGGTGGGCACTACTCATTCACGGAGGGGGGGGGAGGCCGGGGTGTGGGGGGGTGGGGGGGCGGTGCGGTGAGCACTCCTATTGACGGTGGGGCACTGCTCATTGACACGGTGAAGTGTTCATTGACACGAATCTCTCCAAATTGACAGGGGTCACACCTAATTGATAGGTACCACTCCGAATTGCGAGGGGGCAGACCTAATTGACAGGGTGCATTCCTCCTTGACAGGGGGTGCTCCTCATTAACAGGGGGCACTCCTCATTGACAGGGGGCACTCCTAATTGATAGGTGCCAATCCGAAATGACAGAGGGAGCTCCAAATTGACAAGGCGCTGTGCTAATTGACAGGGGGCAGACCTAATTGACAGGGGGCACTGCTAATTGAGAGACGACACACCTCAGTGACAGGGGACACTCCTCATTGACAGGCGGCACTCGTCATTGACAGCGGGCACTCCTCATTGGCAGGGGGCACTCCTCATTGACAGTGGTCACTCCTCATTGACTAGGGGTCACTCCTCGTTGACGGTGGGCACTCGTCATTGAGGGGGGCGGGGGGTACTGCTCATTGACAAGGGGTCTTCCTCATTGACAGGGGAGACCTAATTGACAGGGGGCACAACAAATTGATAGGCGACACACCCCATCGGCAGGGGACACTCCTCATTGACAGGGGTCACTCCTCTTTGACAGGGGGCATTCCTCCTTGACAGGGGGCACTCTTCATTGACAGGGGGCACTCCTCATTTACAGGGGGCACTTCTAATTGATAGGTGCCACTCCGAAATCACAGGGGGAGCTCCTAATTGACAAGGCGCTATCATAATTGACAGGGGGCAGACCTAATTGGCAGGGGGCACTCCTAATTGGCAGGCGACACACCTCAGTGACAGCGGACACTCCTCATTGACAGGCGGCACTCCTCAAAGGCTCCTAATTGACGGTGGGGCACTCATCATTGAGGGGGAGGGGTACTGCTCATTGACAAGGAGACTTCCTCATTGACAGGGAGCTCTCCTCATTGACAGGGAACACTCCTCATTGACAGGGGGCACTCCTAATTGACAATGGTCACTCCTCATTGACTAGGGGTCACTCCTCGTTGACAGGGTGAGCTCCAAATTTACAAGGCGCTGTACTAATTGACAGTGGGCAGACGTAATTGACAGGGGGCACTCCTCATTGACAGGGGGCATTCCTTATTTACAGGGACCACTCCTCATTGACAGGGGGCACTCGTCATTGACAGGCGGCAC
Organism: Mustelus asterias; assembly: GCF_964213995.1. Lineage (NCBI taxonomy): Eukaryota > Metazoa > Chordata > Chondrichthyes > Carcharhiniformes > Triakidae > Mustelus > Mustelus asterias. The sequence goes on from NW_027590133.1 coordinate 436,790, forward strand.
TCCCCATTGACAGGTGAATTCCTCCTTGACAGGGGCCACTCCACGTTGCCAGGGAGCACTCGTCATTGACAGTGGGCACTCCTAATTGACAGTGGTCACTCCTCATTGACTAGGGGTCACTCTTCATTGACATGGGGTACTCATCATTGACACGGAGGATTCGTCATTGATAGGGGGCACTCCTCATTGACAGGGTGTACTCCTCATTGACAGGGGGCACTCCTAATTGATAGGTGCCACTCCTCATTGACATGGAGAGCTCCTAATTGACAAGGCGCTATCCTAATTGACAGGGGGCACTCCTAATTGACAGGCGACACACCTCAGTGACAGGGGACACTCCTCATTGACTGGGGGCCACTCCTCATTGACGGTGGGGCTAACTGACCACTGACCTAACTTACGAGGGGCACTCCTATATGAAAGGGGGCACTCCTAATTGACAGGGGAGACTCGTAATTGACAGGGCACAATCCTTATTGACAGTATGCGATTCTCATTAACGGGGGCACTCCTAATTGACAGGGGACACTCCTCTTTTACAGGGGCGCTCCTAATTTACAGTGGACACACCTCATTGACAGAGGGGCACTCCTAGTTGAAAAGTGGGGAACTCCTAATTGACTGGGATCACTCCTAGGTGACGGGGGCCACTCCTCATTGACAGGGTCACTCCGCGTTGATGGTGGGTTTCTCCTCATGGATGGTCCGGCACACCTCATTGACGGGGGAGGGGGGGCACTCCTCATTGACGTGGGAGAAATCCTCATTGACGGGGCGGGCACTATTCATTCACGGAGGGGGGGGGCGGGAGGCCGGGCTGTTGGGGGGGTGCGGGGAGCACTTCTCATTGACGGTGGGGCACTGCTCATTGACACGGTGAAGTGTTCATTGACACGGGGCTCTCCAAGTTGACAGGGGTCACACCTAATTGATAGGTGCCTCTCCGAATTGCCAGGGGGCAGACCTAATTGACAGGGGGCACTCCTCATTAACAGGGGGCATTCCTCCTTGACATGGGGCGCTCCTCATTGACAGGGGGCACTCCTAATTGGCAGGGGGCACTCCTAATTGATAGGTACCACTCCGAAATGACAGGGGGTACTCCTAATTTACAAGGCGCTATGCTAATTGTCAGGGGGCAGACCTAATTGAAAGGGGCACTGCTAATTGACAGACGACACACCTCAGTGAAAGGGGACACTCCTCATTGACAGACGGCACTCGTCATTGACAGCGGGCACTCCTCATTGACAGGGGGCATTCCTCCTTGACAGGGGGCACTCTTCATTGACAGGGTGCACTCGTCATTGACAGGGGGCAATTCTAATTGACTGTGGTCACTCCTCATTGACTAGGGGTCACTCCTCGTTGACGGTGGGGCACTCGTCATTGAGGGGGGGTACTGCTCATTGACACGGGGACTTCCTCATTGACAGGGGCGTCCTAATTGACAGGGGCACAACTAATTGACTGGCGACACACCCGATCGGCAGGGGACACTCCTCATTGACAGGGGGCACTCCTCATTGACAGGGGGCACTCATCATTGACAGGGAGCATTCGTCATTGAGAGGGGGCACTCCTCATTGACAGGGGGCACTCCTCATTGACAGGGGGCACTCATCATTGACAGGGAGCGTTCCTCATTGACAGGGGGCATTCCTCATTGACAGGGGGTACTCCTCATTGACAGGGGGCACTCCTAATTGATAGGTGCCACTCGTAATTGACAGGGAGAGCTGCTAATTGACAAGTCGCTATCCTAATTGATAGCGGGTACTCGTACTCGCCTGCCGACACACCCCATCGGCAGGGGACACTCCTCATTGACAGGGGGCACTCCTCATTGACAGGCGGCACTCCTCATTGACAGGGGGCACTCCTCATTGACAGGCGGCACTCCTCATTGACAGGGGGCACTCCTCATTGACAGGGGGCATTCCTTATTTAAAGGGACCATTCCTCATTGACAGGGGGCACTCGTCATTGACAGGGGGCACTCCTAATTGACAGTGGTCACTCCTCATTGACTAGGGATCACTCCTCGTTGACGATCGGGCACTCGTCATTGAGGGGGGGGGGGGTACTGCTAATTCACATGGGAATTTCCCCATTGCCAGGGGCGTCCTAATTGACAGGGGGCACACCTAATTGACAGGGCGTACTCCGAATTGACAGGCGACACACCCCATCGGCAGGGGACACTCCTCATTGACAGGGGGCACTCATCATTGACAGGGAGCATTCGTCATTGACAGGGGGCACTCCTCATTTACAGGGGGCACTCCTAATTGATAGGTGCCACTCCGAATTGCCAGGGGGCAGACCTAATTGACAGGGGGCATTCCTTCTTGACAGGGGGTGCTCCTCATTGACAGGCGGCACTCCTCATTGACAGGGGGCACTCCTAATTGATAGGTGCCAATCCGAAATGACAGGGGAAGCTCCAAATTGACAAGGCGCTGTGCTAATTGACAGGGGGCAGACCTAACTAACAGGGGCCACTGCTAATTGAGAGACGACACACCTCAGTGACAGGGGACACTCCTCATTGACAGGCGGCACTCGTCATTGACAGCGGGCACTCCTCATTGACAGGGCGCATTCCTCCTTGACAGGGGGCACTCCTCATTGACAGGGGGCACTCCTCATTGACAGGGGGCACTCCTAATTCACAGTGGTCACTCCTCATTGACTAGGGGTCACTCCTCGTTGACGGTGGGGCACTCGTCATTGAGTGGTGGAGGGTACTGCTCTTTGACAAGGGGACTTCCTCATTGACAGGGGCGTCCGAATTGACAGGGCAACAACTAATTGACTGGCGACACACGCCATCGGCAGGGGACACTCCTCATTGACAGGGGGCACTCCTCATTGACGGGGAGCACATCTCATTGACAGTGGGCATTCCAACTTGACATTTGGCACTCCTCATTGACAGGGGGCACACCTCATTGACAGGGGGCACTCCTCATTGACAGTGGTCACTCCTCATTGACTAGGGGTCACTCCTCGTTGACGGTGGGCACTCGTCATTGAGGGGAGCGGGGGCTACTGCTCATTGACAAGGGGACTTCCTCATTGACAGGGGCGACCTAATTGACAGGGGGCACAACTAATTGACTGGCGACACACCCCATCGGCAGGGGACACTCCTCATTGACAGGGGGCACTCCTCTTTGACAGGGGGCATTCCTCCTTGACAGGGGGCACTCCTAATTGAAATGGCGCTATCCTAACTGACAGGGGGAAGACCTAATTGACAGGGGTCACACCGTATTGGCAGGGGACTCTCCTCATTGACGGGGGCACTCTTCATTGACAGGCGGCACTCCTCATTGACAGGGGGCACTCCTCATTGACAGGGGGCATTCCTTATTTAAAGGGATCATTCCTCATTGAGAGGGGGCACTCGTCATTGACAGGGGGCACTCCTAATTGACAGTGGTCACTCCTCATTGACTAGGGATCACTCCTCGTTGACGATCGGGCACTCGTCATTGAGGGGGGGGGGGTACTGCTAATTGACATGGGAATTTCCCCATTGCCAGGGGCGTCCTAATTGACAGGGGGCACTCCTAATTGACAGGGCGTACTCCTAATTGACAGGCGACACACCCCATCGGCAGGGGACACTCCTCATTGACAGGGGGCACTCATCATTGACAGGGAGCATTCGTCATTGACAGGGGGCACTCCTCATTGACAGGGGGTACTCCTCATTGACAGGGGGCACTCCTCATTGACTAAGGGCCACTCCTCATTGACGGTGGGGCTAACTGACCACTGTCCTAACTTACAGGGGCACTCCTATATGAAAGGGGGCAATGCTAATTGACAGGGGAGACTCGAAATTGACAGGGCGCAATCCTTATTGACAGTATGCAATACTCATTGACAGCGGGCACTCCTAATTGACAGGGGACACCCCTCTTTTACAGGGGCGCTCCTAATTTACAGTGGACACACCTCTTTGACAGAGAGGCACTCCTAGTTGAAAAGGGAGGCACTCCTAATTGACAGGGATCACTCCTAGGTGACGGGGGCCACTCCTCATTGACAGGGGCTTTCCGCGTTGATGGTAGGTGTCTCCTCATTGATGGTCCGGCACTCCTCATTTACGGGGGGGAAACTCCTCATTGAAGTGCGGGTAATTCTGATTGACGGGGCGGGCACTACTCATTCACGGAGGGTGGGGGGAGGCCGGGGTGTGGGGGGGTGGAGGGGCGGTGCGGTGAGCACTCCTATTGACGGTGGGGCACTGCTCATTGACACGGTGAAGTCTTCATTGACACGAATCTCTCCAAATTGACAGGGGTCACACCTAATTGATAGGTACCACTCCGAATTGCGAGGGGGCAGACCTAATTGACAGGGTGCATTCCTCCTTGACAGGGGGTGCTCCTCATTGACAGGGGGCACTCCTCATTGACAGGGGGCACTCCTAATTGATAGGTGCCAATCCGAAATGACAGGGGCAGCTCCAAATTGACAAGGCGCTGTGCTAATTGACAGGGGGCAGACCTAATTGACAGGGGGCACTGCTAATTGAGAGACGACACACCTCAGTGACAGGGGACACTCCTCATTGACAGGCGGCACTCGTCATTGACAGCGGGCACTCCTCATTGGCAGGGCGCATTCCTCCTTGACAGGGGGCACTTCTCATTGACAGGGGGCACTCCTCATTGACAGGGGGCACTCCTAATTGACAGTGGTCACTCCTCATTGACTAGGGGTTACTCCTCGTTGACGGTGGGGCACTCGTCATTGAGGGGTGGGGGGTACTGCTCATTGACAAGGGGACTTCCTCATTGACAGGGGCGTCCGAATTGACAGGGCAACAACTAATTGACTGGCGACACACCCCATCGGCAGGGGACACTCCTCATTGACAGGGGGCACTCCTCATTGACGGGGAGCACTTCTCATTGACAGTGGGCATTCCAACTTGACAGTTGGCACTCCTCATTGACAAGGGGCACACCTCATGGACAGGGGGCACTCCTCATTGACAGTGGTCACTCCTCATTGACAAGGGGTCACTCCTCGTTGACGGTGGGCACTCGTCATTGAGGGGGGCGGAGGGTACTGCTCATTGACAAGGGGACTTCCTCATTGACAGGAGAGACCAAATTGACAGGGGGCACAACTAATTGACTGGCGACACACCCCATCGGCAGGGGACACTCCTCATTGACAGGGGTCACTCCTCTTTGACAGGGGGCATTCCTGCTTGACAGGGGGCACTCTTCATTGACAGGGGGCACTCCTCATTTACAGGGGGCACTTCTAATTGATCGGTGCCACTCCGAAATCACAGGGGGAGCTCCTAATTGACAAGGCGCTATCATAATTGACAGGGGGCAGACCTAATTGGCAGGGGGCACTCCTAATTGGCAGGCGACACACCTCAGTGACAGGGGACACTCCTCATTGACAGGCGGCACTCCTCAAAGGCTCCTAATTGACGGTGGGGCACTCATCATTGAGGGGGAGGGGTACTGCTCATTGACAAGGGGACTTCCTCATTGACAGGGAGCTCTCCTCATTGACAGGGAACACTCCTCATTGACAGGGGGCACTCCTTATTGACAATGGTCACTCCTCATTGACTAGGGGTCACTCCTCGTTGACAGGGTGAGCTCCAAATTTACAAGGCGCTGTACTAATTGACAGTGGGCAGACTTATTGACAGGGGGCACTCCTCATTGACAGGGGGCATTCCTTATTTACAGGGACCACTCCTCATTGACAGGGGGCACTCGTCATTGACAGGGGGCACTCGTCATTGAGGGGGGGGGGGTACTGCTCATTGACATGGGAATTTCCCCATTGACAGGGGCTTCCTTATTGACAGGGGGCATTCCTAATTGACAGGGGGTACTCCTAATTGACAGGTGACACACCCCATCGGCAGGGGACACTCCTCATTGACAGGGGGCACGCATTATTGACAGGGAGCATTCGTCATTGACAGCGGGCACTCCTCATTGACAGGGGGCACTCCTAATTGATAGGTGCCAATCCTCATTGAAAGGGAGTGCTCCTAATTGACAAGGCGCTATCCTAATTGACAGGGGGCACTCCTAATTGACAGGCGACACACCTCAGTGACAGGGGACACTCCTCATTGACAGGCGGCACTCCTCATTGACGGTGGCGCTAACTGATCAATGTCCTAACTTACATGGGGCACTCCTATATGAAAGGGGGCACTCCTAATTGACAGGGGAGACTCCTCTTTTACAGGGGCGCTCCTAGATTACAGTGGACACACCTCATTGACAGAGCGGCACTCCTAGTTGAAAAGGGGGGCCCTCCTAATTGACAGGGATCACTCCTTGATGACGGGGGCCACTCCTCTTTGACAGGGGCACTCCGCGTTGGTGGTGGGTGTCTCCTCATGGATGGTCCGGCACTCCTCGTTGACGGGGGGGCACTCCTCATTGACGTGGGGGAAATCCTCATTGACGGGGCGGGCACTACTCATTCACGGAGTGGGGGGGGGGAAGGCCGGGGGTGGGAGGGTGCGGGGAGCACTCTTCATTGACGGTGGGGCACTGCTCATTGACACGGTGAAGTGTTCATTGACACGGGGCTCTCTACGTTGACAGGGGTCACACCTAATTGATAGGTGCCACTCCGAATTGCCCGGGGGCAGACCTAATTGACAGGGGGCACTCCTCATTAACAGGGGGCATTCCTCCTTGACAGAGAGCGCTCCTCATTGACAGCGGGCACTCCTCATTGACAGGGGGCACTCCTAATTGATAGGTGCCACTCCGAAATGACAGGGGGAGCTCCTAATTGACAAGGCGCTATACAAATTGACAGGGTGCAGACCTAATTGACAGGGGGCACTGCTAATTGAGAGACGACACACCTCAGTGACTGGGGACACTCCTCATTGACGGTGGCACTCCGAATTGACAGTGGTCACTCCTCATTGACTAGGGGTCACTCCTCGTTGACGGTGGGGCACTCGTCATTGAGGGGGGGGGGTACTGCTCATTGACAAGGGGACTTCCTCATTGACAGGGGCGTCCTAATTGACTGGGACACAACTAATTGACTGGCGAAAAACACCACATCGGCAGGGGACACTCCTCAATGACAGGGAGCACTTGTCTTTGACAGGGGGCATTCATCATTTACATGGGGCACTCCTGATTGACAGGGGAATTCCTATTTGACAGTAGGGACTCCTAATTGACCCTGGACTCTACTCATTGATGTGAGGCACTACTAATTGGCAGGGGTCACTTCTAATAGGTAGGGGGCTCTCCTAATTTACAGGGGGGAATTCCTAGTTGACAAGGGGCACTCCTAATTGAAAGGAGGCAGTCCAGATTCACAGTCGAGACTCCTAATTGACAGGGGGCACTCCTAATCGGCAGGGGCACTCCTCATGAATATGGGCACTCGCCATTGACAGAGGGCACTACTCATTGATAGGGGGCACCCCGCATTAACAGGGGGCACTCCTTATTGACAGGGACCTCCTAATTTTCAGGGGGACACTCCTAATTGACAGGGAGCACTCCTAATTGACAGTGGACACTCCTCCTTGTCAGGGGGGCACTGTTAATTGACAGGGGGCATCCCTAATTGACAGGGGTCACTTCTAGGTGACCGGGGGCACTCCTCATTGCGAGGGGGCACTCCTCATTGACGGTGGGGTACTCCTCATTGACGGTGGGTCACTCCTCATTGACGGGGTGGGGGCAGTCCTCATTGACGGGGTGGGGGCTGTCCTCATTGACGGGGGGGGGCGCTCCCCATAAACAAGGGGACCTCCTCATTGAAAGCGGCCTCCAAATTGACAGGGGGCACTCCTACTTGACAGGGGGCACTCCTAATTGTCGGGGGACACTACTCAATGACAGGGGACACTCCTCATTGATAGGGGGCACTCCTTATTAACTTGGAGCACTCCTAATTGACATGGGACACTTCTAATTGACATGCGGCAATCCTCATTGACAGGGGGCACTCCTCATTGACAGTGGCAATCCTTATTGACAGGGGGCACTCCTTATTGACAGGCGGCACACCTACTTGAAAGGGGGCACTATTAATTGACAGGGTGCACTCCTCATTAATAGGTTCACTCCAAATTCAAAGGGGTCACTCCTAATTGACCGGGGCCACTCCTAATTGACAGGGGGATGTCATAATTGGAAGGGGGCACACCAAATTGACAGGGGAGACTCTAAATTGACAGGGGGCACTCCTCTCCGACAGGGGGCAATCCTCATTGGCAGCGGGTACTCCGCATCGACATCGGTCACTCCTAATTGCCATGGGGCACTCCTAATTGACAAGGGGCATTCCTCATTGACAGAAGGCATTCTTCATTCACAGGAGGCACGGATTTACAGCGGACACTCCTAATTGACAAGAGGGGCTCCTAATTGACACGGTACGCTACTCATTGATGGAGGGCACTAATTGAAAGGGGTCAATCCTAATTGACCGGGGTCTCTCCTAATTGACAGGGGGCACTCCTAATTGGCAGGGGTCACTCCAAATTGACACGGAGCATTCCCAAATGACAGTGGGATCTCGTAATTGACAAGGGGCACTCCTAATTGAAAGGGGTTACTCTTACTTGACAGGGGGCACCCCTAATTGACGGGGGCACTCCTAAATGACAGCGGGCATTCCTCATTGACAGGGGGCACTCCTCATTGACAGAGGCACTCCTCATTGGCATGGGGCACTCCTCATTGACAGCGGCACTCGTCATTGAACGGTGGGTCACTCCTCATTAACGGTGGGACGCTCCTCATTGACAGGGGCACTCCAAATTGACTGGGGCAATCCTTATTGACAGTGGGCACTCCTTTTTGACAGGGGGCACTCCTTATTGACAGGGGGCACCAATTGACAGGTGCCCTCCAATTTACAGGGGGCACTCCAATTGGCAGGGGCCACTCCTAGTTGCCAGTGGGAGCATCAAATTGACATGGAGCACTCCTAATTGAAAAGGGGGTACTCCTAATTGGCACAGGACTCTATTCATTGATGGGGGCACTAGTAATTGACAGGGGTCGCTCCTAATTGACAGGGGCCACTCCTAATTGACAGGGGCCAATCCTAGTTTACAAGGAGAGCTCCTAATTGACAAGGGGCTCTCCTAATTGTAAGGGGGCACATCTAATTGACAGGGGAGACTCCTAATTGTCAGGGCACACACCTCATTGACAGGGGCCATTCCTAGTTTACAGGGAGAGCTCCCAATTGAAAAGAGGCACTCCTAATTGAAAGGGGGCACACCAAATTGACAAGGATGACTCCAAATTGACAGGGGGCTCTCCTGATCGACAGGGGGCACTTCTCATGGACAGTGGGCACTCCTCATTGACATGGGACACTACTCATTGACAGGGGGCACTCCTCATTGACAGGGGGAACTCCTCATTGACCGTGGGGCACTCCTAATTGACGGTGGGGCAGTCCTCATTGACGGTGGTGCACTCCTCATTGACGTGGGGGGGGAGGCACTCCTCATTGACGGGAGGCACTCCTCATTGACAAGTGGAACTCCTCATTGACAAGGGGAACTACTCATTGACAAGGGCCTCCTAATGAACAGGGGGCACTCCTAATTGACAGGGGGCATTCCTAATTGTCGGGGGATACTACTCATTCACAGGGGTCACTCCTCATTGACAGGTGGCACTCCGCATTGACATGGGGCACTCCTAATTGAAATGGGGCAGTCCTAATTGACATGGGGCATTCCTCATTGACAGGGGGCACTACTTACTGACTCCTAATTGACCGGGGCCAAGCTGGATTGACAGGGGGCACTCTTTGTTAGGAACAAAAGAGTTGTCAGGGAGAAAATCGGACCTCTCAGGGACAAAGGAGGGGAATTATGCTTAGAACCCAAGGGAATAGGGGAGATCCTAAATGAATACTTTGCATCGGTATTCACGAAGGACAGGGGCGTGTTAACCGGGAGTGTCTCGGAGGGAGGTGTTGACCCGTTAGAGAAAATCTCCATTACAAGAGAGGAAGTGTTAGGTTTTTTAGGGAACATTAAAATTGACAAAGCCCCAGGGCCTGATGGCATCTATCCTCGACTGCTCAGGCGAGACGAGAGGTGAAATTGCTGGGCCTCTGACGGAGAGGATTCTTAGAGACAGGATGTATGTGCATTTAGAACGGAACAATCTCATTAGTGACAGACGGCATGGTTTTGTAAGAGGGAGGTCGTGCCTTACAAATTTGTTGGAGTTTTTTGAGGAAGTGACAAAAACGGTTGATGAAGGAAGGGCCGTGGATTTCGTCTATATGGATTTCAGTAAGGCATTTGACAATGTCCCACATGGCAGGTTGGTTAAGAAGGTTAAGGCTCATGGGATACAAGGAGAAGTGGCTCGATGGGTGGAGAACTGGCTTGGCCATAGGAGACAGAGGGCAGTGGTCGAAGGGTCTTTTTTCCGGCTGGAGGTCTGTGACCAGTGGTGTTCCGCAGGGCTCTGTACTGGGACCTCTGCTATTTGTGATATATATAAATGATTTGGAAGAAGGTGTAACTGGTGTAATCAGCAAGTTTGCGGATGACACGAAGATGGCTGGAATTGCGGATAGCGAAGAGCATTGTCGGGCAATACAGCAGGATATAGAAAGGCTGGAAAATTGGGCGGAGAGGTGGCAGATGGAATTTAATCCGGATGAATGCGAAGTGACGCATTTTGGAAGAAATAATGTAGGGAGGAGTTATACAATAAATGGCAGAGTCATCAGGAGTATAGAAACACAGAGGGACCTAGGTGTGCAAGTCCACTAATCTTTGAAGGTGGCAACACAGGTGGAGAAGGTGGTGAAGAAGGCATATGGTATGCTTGCCTTTATAGGACGGGGTATAGAGTATAAAAGCTGGAGTCTGATGATGCAGCTGTATAGAACGCTGGTTAGGCCATATTTGGAGTACTGCGTCCAGTTCTGGTCGCCGCACTACCAGAAGGACGTGGAGGCATTGGAGAGAGTGCAGAGAAGGTTTACCAGGATGTTGCCTGGTATGGAGGGTCTTAGCTATGAGGAGAGATTGGGTAGACTGGGGTTGTTCACCTTAGAAAGACGGAGAATGAGGGGAGATCTAATAGAGGTATACAAGATTATGAAGGGTATAGATAGGGTGAACATTGAGAAGCTTTTTCCCAGGTCCGAGGTGACGATCACGAGGGGTCACGGGCTCAAGCTGAGAGGGCCGAAGTATATCAGACATCAGAGGGACGCTTTTTACACAGAGGTTGGTGGGGGCCTGGAATGCGCTGCCAAGTAGGGTGGTGGAGGCAGGCAAGCTGACATCGTTTAAGACTTACCTGGATAGTCACATGAGCAGCCTGGGAATGGAGGGATACAAACGATTGGTCTCGTTGGACCAAGGAGCGGCACAGGCTTGGAGGGCCGAAGGGCCTGTTTCCTGTGCTGTACTGTTTTTTGTTCTTTGTTCTTTATTGGCAGGGGGCTCTCCTAATTGATATGGGCCGCTCCTAATTGAGAGGGCGAGCACCGAATTGACAACGGGCATTCCTAATTGAAAGGATGCACTCCTAATTGTCAAGGGCAACTCCTCACTGACAGAGGACTCCTCATTGACAGCGGGCATTCCTAATTGACAGGGGGCACTCCTAGTTGACTGGGGTCACTCCTAGGTGACATGGGGCATGCCTCATTGAGAGGGGGCACTCCTCTTTGACGGAAGGGGCACTCCTCATTGATGGGGGTGGGGGGGCCTCCTCATTGACACGGGGAACTCCTCATTGACCGGGGCCTCCAAATTGACAGGGGGCACTCCTCATTGACAGGGGGCACTCGTAATTGTCGGGGGACACTATTCAATGAGAGGGGGCACTCCTCATTGACGGGGGGCACTCCACTTTGACGGAAGGGGCACTCCTCATTGACGGGGGGGGACCCTCCGCATTAGCATGGGGAACTCATGATTGACATGGGGCACTCCTAATTGATATGGGGCATTCCACATTGACAGGGGGCACTCCACATTGACAGTGGCACTCCTCATTGACAGAAGGCCCTCCTTATTGACAGGGGCCACTCCTAATTGACAGCGGGCCCTCCTAGTTGACAGGGGCCACTCCTAATTGACAGCGGGCACTCCTCATTGACAGGGGGCACTCCTAATTGAAAGGGGTCTCTCCTAATTGACCGAGGCCAAGCTGAATTGACAGGGGGTGTTCCTAATTGACAAGGGACACTCCAAATTGAAAGGGGGCACTCCTAACAGACAGGGGAGAGTCCTAATTGACAGAGGGCACTCCTAATCGAAAGGGGGCACTCCTATTTGACAGGGGGCACTGCTGATTGACAGGGGGCACTCCTCATTTCCAGGGGTACTCCTCATTGACAGGGGGCACTCCTCAATTCCATGGTTACTCCTAATTTCCCGGGGCACTCCTAATTGACAGGGGGCACTGCTGATTGACAGGGGGCACTCCTCATTTCCAGGGGTACTCCCCATTGACAGGGGGCACTCCTCATTTCCAGGGGTACTCCTCATTGACAGGGGGCTCTCCTCATTGACAGGGGGCACTCCTAATTGGCAGCGGTCACTCCTAATTTGCAGCAGTCACTCCTAATTGGCAGGGAACATTCCTAACCGACAGGGGGAGCTCCGAATTGACCGGGGCCATTCCTAATTGACAGGGGGAGTTCCTGATTGACATAGGACACTCCTAATTGGAAGTGGGCACTCCAAATTGATAAGGGGAGACTCTTAATTGACAGGGGACACTCCTCATGGACAGTGGGCACGCGTCATTGACAGGGGGCACTCCTAATTGACAGGGGGAACTCTTAATTGGCAGTGTTCACTCCTAATTGGCAGGGGTCAACCCTAATTGGTGGGGCGAATGACTAATTGGCACGGAACAATCATAACTGACAGTGGATACTGATTAAAAACTGAAAAAAAATTTTTTTTAAGTTCAGCATGCACCATGCAGCTTAAAGGAGCATTGCCTTCAGGAAGAATGTTTGGCAAATGAGGAGTGGCCCTGGTCAATTCGGAGTGGCTCCTTTCAATTAGTAGTGCTCCCCGTCAATGAGTAGTGTCCCGTGTTAATTAGGACTGCCCCCGGTCAATGAAGAGTGCCCCCTGTCACTGAGGAATGCCCCCTGTCAATGAGGAGTGCCCAATGCCAATGAGGAGTACCCCTGTCAATGAGGAGTGACCCCTGTCAATGAAGAGTGCCCTCTGTCAGGTAGGAGTACCCCCTGTCAATTTGGACTGCATCCTGCCAATTAGTAGCGCCCCCTGTCATGTAGGACTAACCCCTTTCAATTAGGAGTGCCCCTTGTCAATTAGGAGATCCTCCTCATTGGAATGGGGGACTCCTAATTGACATGGGGCACTCCTAATTGACATGGGGCATTCCTTATTGACAGGGAGCATTCCAGCCTGAAGGGGGAACTCCTGGTTGATAGGGGGCACTCCTAATTGACACGGGACACTACTCATTGAAATGAGGCACTACTAATTGTAAGGGGTGACTCCTAATTGACCGGGGCCACTCCGAATTGACAGGGGGCACTCCTAATTGACAGGGGTCACACCTAGGTGACAGCGGGCACGCCTCATTGAGAGGGGGCACTCCTCATTGACGGTGGGGCACTCCTCATTGACAGGGGACGGTCCCAATGGTCGGGGGACACTACTCAATGACAGGGGGTACACCTCATTGACAGGGGGCACTCCTCATTAGAATGGGGGACTCCAAATTGACATGGGGCACTCCTAATTGATACGGGGTATTGCTCACTAACAGGGCGCACTCCTCATTGACACTGGCACTCCTTATTGACAGGGGGCACTCCTTATTGACAGGGGGCGCCACTCATTGACAGGGAGCACTTCCAATTGACAGGGGCTACTCCTCTTTGACATGGGGCATTCCTCATTGACATGGGGCATTCCAGATTGAAGGGGGCACTCCTGATTCACAGGGGGCACTCCTAATTGACACGGGACACTACTTATTGAAAGGGAGCGCTACTAATTGAAAGGGGTGACTCCTAATTGACCGGGGCCACTCCTAATTGACAAGGGAATCTCCTCATTGACAGGGGGCACTCCTAATTGACAGGGGGCATTCTCAATTGTCGGGGAACACTACTCATTGACAGGGGCCACTCCTCATGGACAGGGGGCACTCGTTATTGACAGGTGGAACTCCTAATTGACCGGGGTCACTCCTTGGTGAAAGCGGGCACGCCTCTTTGAGAGGGGGCACTCCTGATTGACGGTGGGGCACTCCTCATTGACAGGGGGCAGTCCCAATTGTCGGGGGACACTACTCACATACAGGGGGCACACCTCATTGATTGGGGCATTCCTCATTCGCATGAGGAACTCCAAATTGAAATGGGTCACTCCTAATTAATACGGGGCATTCCTCATTAACAGGGGGCACTCCTCATTGACAGTGGCACTCCTTATTGACAGGGAGCACTCCTTATTGACAGGGGGCACCACTGATTGAAAGGTGGTACTACTAATTGACTGGGGCACTCTTCATTGATATGGGGCACTCCTAATTGACAGGGGGAGCTCCGAGTTGAGGCAGGGGATTGCCCCCTGTCAATGAGAAATGCCCCATTACAATTAGGAGTGCCCCATGTCAAAAAGGACTGCTTACAATTAGTAGTGCCCACCGTCAATGTGTAGTGTCCCGTGTCAATTAGGAGTGCCTCCTGTCAATGAAGAGTGCCCCCTGTCAATCAGGAGTGCCCACCGTCAATGACGAGTGCCCCCACCCCGCCCCCCCGTGAATGAGTAGTGCCCCCCCCCCCGTCAATGAGGATTCCCCCCCTCCACCCACGTCAATGAGGAGTGCCGCATCATCCATGAGATGAGCGCTACCATCAATGCGGAGTGCCCCTGACAATGAGGAGCGCCCCCTGTCAATGAGGAGTGCACCCTGTCGATTAGGTGTACCTCCTGTCAATGGGTAGTGTCCCCCGAATATTTGGAGTGCCCCCTGTCACTTAGGAGGCCCCTGTCAATGAGTGCTTCCCATTGTCAATGAGGAGTTCCCCCCTCAATGCGGAGTGCACCCCCCCCGTCAATGAGCAGTCCCCCGGCGTCAATGAGGAGTGCGCCCATTCAATGAGGTGAGCCCCCTGTCAATTGGAAGTGCCCAATGTCAATTTGAAGTGTCCCCTGTCAATTAGGAGTGCCTGCTGTCAATAAGGAGTGCCTCCTGTCAATTCGGAGTGCCCCATGTGAATTCGCAGTGCCCCATGTCAATTTGGAGTGCCCATTAGAATGAGGTGGGTGCACCCTGTCAAGTACGAATGCCCCGTGTCAATTAGGAGTGACCCCCCCCCCGTCAATGAGGAGTGCCCACCGCAAATTAGGAGTGCCCCACCTGTCAATGAGGAGTGCTCCCGTCAATGAGGAGAGCCCTCTGTCAATACGTGACCCTGTCAATGAGGGTTGGCCCAGTCAATTAGGAGTGCTCCCCCTGTCAATGAGGAGTAACCCCTCTGTAAATTTGGAGTGCCCACCATCAATGAGGAGTGCCCTCCATCAATGAGGAATGACCCCGTCAATGAGTAGTGCCCCCCGTCAATGAGGAGTGCCCCCGTCAATGAGGTGTGCCCCCCATCAATGAGGACTGCCCAGTGTCAATGAGGAGTGCCCACTGTCAATGAGGAGTGCCTTCTGCCAATTAGGAGTGATCCCTGTAAATTAGGAGTGCCCTCTGTCAATGAGGACTGCCCCCCCCCCCCCGCGACTATGAGGAGTGCCCCCTGTCAATGAAGAGTGTTTCCTGTCACTCAGGAGTGCCCCCTGTAAATGAGGAGTTCCCCCTGTCAATGAGGAGTGCCCCCTGTCAATGAGGAGTGCTCCCTGTCAATGAGGAGTGCCCTCTGTCAATGAGGAGTGCCCACTGTCAAGGAGGAGTGCCCACTGTCAATGATGAGAGCTCCCTGTCAGTGAGAAGTGCCCTCTGCCAATTAGCAGTGTTCCCTGTCAATGTGGAATGTCCGCTGTATATGAAGAGTGCCTCCTGTCAATGAGGAGTCACCCTGTAAATGAGGAGTGACCCTGTAAATGAGGAATGATGCTGTAAATGAGGAGTGATGCTTTAAATGAGGAGTGACCCCGCCCCCCGTCTATGAGGAGTGCCCCCTGTCAATGAGGACTGCTACCTGTCAATGAGGATGACCCCCTTTCAATGAGGAGTGCCCTCGTCAATGAGGAGTGCCCCCTGTCAATGCGCAGTGTCCGCTGTCAATTAGGAGAGACCTCTGTCAATTGGTAGAGCCACACGTGAATGACCAGTGCCCCACCCATCAATGATGAGCGCCCCATGCCAATGAGGAGTATCCCCAGTCAATGCGGAGTGCCCCCTATCAATGAGGAGTGCCCCCTGTCAATTAGGAGTGAACCCTGTCACTGAGGAGTGACCCCTGTAAATAGGGATTGCCTGCCCCGTCAATCAAGATTGCCCCCTGTCAATGAGGAGTGATCCCTGTCAATGTGGAATGCCCCCTGTCAATGAGAGGTGCCTCCTGTCAATGAGGAGTCACCCCTGTCAATGAGTAGTGCCCTCTGTCAATGAGTAGTCACCCTGTAAATGCAGAGAGCCCCAGACAATGAAGTGTACCCCCTGTCAATTAGGACTTACCCATGTCAATTAGGAGTGCCCCCTGTCAATTAGGTGTACCACCTTTCAATTGGGAGCGCTCTTTGTCGATTAGGATCTCCCACTGTCAGTTGGGAGTGCCCCCTGTCAATTTGGAGTGCCCGCTTCCAATGAGGAGACACCCGTGTCAATGAGGAGTGCCCTCTGTCAATGAAGAGTTCCCTCTTTCAATGAGGGATGCCCCCTGTCAATTTGGAGTGATCCCTGTAAATTAGGAGTGCCCCCCATCAATGTTGAGTGCGCCCCCCCTTTGACGAATGCCCCCTATCAATGAGGAGTGCCTCCTGTCAATAGGAGTGCCGTCCCCCATCAATGAAGAGTGCCCCCTGACAATGAGGAGTGCCCCCATCAATGAGGAGTGCCCCCTGTCAATGAGGAGTGCCCCAGTCAATGAGGAGTTCCCCCTGTCAATGAGGAGTGCCTCAGTCAATGAGGAGTTCCCCATGTAAATGCGGATGGCGCCCGACAACGAGGAGAGCCCCCTGACAATGAGGAGTGACAGCTGTCAATGAGGAGTGCCCTCTGTCAATGAGGAGTGCCCTCTGTCAATGAGGAGTGCCCTCTGTCAAGGAGGAGTGCCACCCATCAATGGGTAATGCCCCCGTCAATGAGGAATGCACCCCGACAATGAGGGATGCCCCCAACAATGAGGAATGCCCTCCTCAATGAGGAATGCCCCCGTCAATGAGGAGTGCCCCGTCAATGAGGTGTGCCCTCTGTCAATGAGAAGAGACCCCAGAAAATGAGGAATGCCCCCGTAAATGAGGAGTGCCCCCCGTCAACGAGGAGTGCCCACCCCCCCGTCAACGAGAAGTGCCCCCGTCAACGTCGAATGCCCCGTCAATGAGGAGTGACGCCTGTCAATGTGGAGTGAACCTGTCAACGAGGAGTGTGCCCCCCCCCCCCCCCGTCAATAAGGAGTGCCCCCCGTCAATGAGGAGTGAGCCCTGTCAATGAGGAGTTTTCTCTGCCAATTAGGAGTGATCCCTATAAATTAGGAGTGCCCTCTGTCAATGAGGAGTGCCCCCCCCCCACGTCAATGACGAGTGCCCCCTGTCAATGACGAGTGCTCCCTGTCAATGAGGAGTGCTCCCTGTCAATGAGGAGTGCTCCCTGTCAAGGAGCAATGTCCCCTGTCAATTAGGAGAGACGTCTGTCAATTTGGAGTGCCCCCGCTCCCCCCCGTCAATGACAAGTGCCCACCCCCCCCCATCAATGTTGGGTGCCGCCTGCCAATGAGGAGTGCCCACTGTCAATGAGGAGTGCCCCCTGTCAATGAGGTGTGCCCTCTGTCAATGAGTAGTCACCCTGTAAATGCAGAGGGCCCCTGACAATGAAGTGTGCCCCCTGTTAAATAGGACTTATGCCTGTCAATTAGGAGTGCCCCCTGTCAATTAGGAGTGCCCCCTGTCAATTAGGAGTACCACCTTTCAATTGGGAGTACACGTTGTCGATTAGGATCTCCCCCTGTCAGTTGGGAGTGCCCCCTGTCAATTTGGAGTGCCCCCTACCAATGAGGAGACACCCCTGTCAATGAGGAGTGCCCTCTGTCAATGAGGAGTGCTCCCTGTCAATTAGGAATGATCCCTGTAAATTAGGAGTGCCCCCCATCAATGAGGTGTGCCCCCCCCCCCTTTGACGAATGCTCCTGTCAAAGAGGAGTGCCTCCTGTAAATGAGGAGTGTCCCCCTGTCAATGAAGAGTGACCACTGGAAGTTAGGAGTGCCTCCCATCAATGTGGAGGGCCCCCTTCCAATGAGGAGTGCCTTCTGTCAATGAGGAGTGGCCCTGTAAATGAGGAGTGACCCTGTAAATGAGGAATGACCCTGTAAACGAGGAGTGCCCCACCCATCAATGAGGAGTGCCGCCCGTCAAGGAGGAGTCCCCCCTGTCGATGAGGAGTGCCCCCTGTCAATGAGGACTCACCACTGTCAATGAGGAGTGCCCTCTGTCAATCAGGCGTGCCACCGGTCAAAGAGGAGTGTCTCCTGTTAATGTCAAATGCCCCCTGTCAATGAGGAGTGCCCCGTGTAATTGCAAAGGGCCCCCTGACAATGAGGATTCCCCCTGACAATGAGGAGTGCCCCTTTTCAATGAGGGGTGACCCCTGTCAATGAGGAGAATCCCCTGTCAATGAAGAGAATCCCCCATCAATGAGGAGTGCCCCCTGTCAATGAGGAGTGATCCCTGTCAATGAGGAGTCACCCCTCTCAATGTGAAATGCCCCCGTCAATGAGGAGTGCCCCCTCGTCAATGAGGAGTGCCCCCGTCAATGAGGAGTGCCCCCGTCAATGAGGACTGCCCCCGGTCAATGAGGAGAGCCCATCGTCGATGAGGAGTGAACTCTGAAAATTAGGAGTGCCCCCCCCCCCATCAATGACGAGTGCCCGCCGTCAATGATGAATGCTCCCTGTCAATGAGGAGTGTTCCCTGTCAATGAAGAGTGTCCCCACGCCCCATCAATGAGGAACGACCACTGCAAATTAGGAGTGCCCCCATCAATGAGGAGTGTCCCCTGTCAATGAGGAGTGCCCCCCGTCAATGCGAAATGTGCCCCACGTCAATGAAGAGTGCCCCCTGTCAATGATGAGTGCCCCCTTCAATGAGGAGTGCTCCCTGTCAGTGAAGACTGCACCCCGTCAATGAGGAGTGACCTCTGCAAATTAGGAGCGCCCCCCATCAATGAGCAGTTTCCCCGGTCAATGAGGAGAGACCACTGAAAATGAGGAGTGCCCCCCGTTAATGAGGAGTGCCGCCCGTTAATGAGGAGTGCACCCATTCAATGAGGAAATGCCCCCGTCAATGAAGAGTGCCCCCCGTCAATTAGAAGTGCCCCCTGTCAATTAGGAGTGCCCCTTGTCAATTAGAAGTGCCCCCTGTCAATTAGGAGTGCCCCCTGTCAATAAGGAGTGCCCACTTTCAATACGGAATGCCTCCAGTCAATAGGGAGTGCCCACTGTCAATAAGGAGTGCCTCCTGTCAATTCGGAGTGCCCCATGTGAATTCGCAATGCCCCATGTCAATTTGGAGTGCGCATGTCAATGAGGTGGGTGCACCCTGTCAATTAGGAGTGCCCCTGTCAATGGGTGGTGTCCCCCAACAATGAGGAGTGCACCCTGTCAATTAGGACTCCCCCCTGCCATTTACGAGTGCCCCCTGCAAATGAGGACTGACGCTGTAAATGAGGGAGGATGCTGTCAATTAGGGGTGCCCCTTGTCAATTAGAAGTGCCCCCCGTCAATGAGTAGTGCCCGCTGCAAAATAGGAGTACCCCACCTGTCAATGAGGAGTGCACCCCGTCAATGAGGAGTGCCCTCTTTCAATAAGTGACCCTGTCAATGAGGGTTGGACCTGTCAATGAGGAGTCCTCCCCCTGTCAATGAGGAGTAACCCCTCTGTAAATTTGGAGTGCCCAACATCAATGAGGAGTGCCATCCGTCAATGAGGAGTGCCCCCGTCAAAGATGAGTGCCCCCATCAATGACGAGTGCCCTGTGTCAATGAGGAGTGCCCACTGTCAATGAGGAGTGCCCTCTGCCAATTTGGAGTGATCCCTGTAAATTAGGAGTGCGCTCGGTCAATGAGGACTGCCGCCCCCCCCCCCCCGTCAATGATGAGTGCCCCCTGTCAATGAGGAGTGCTCCCTGTCACTCAGGAGTGATCCCTATCAATGAGGAGTGCCCCCGTCAATGAGGAGTTCCCCCTGTCACTGAGGAGTGCCCCCTGTCAATGAGGAGTGCTCCCTGTCAATGAGGAGTGCCCGCTGTCAATGAGGAGTGTCACCTGTCAATGAGGAGTGCCCCCTGTCATTTAGGAGATCCACCTGTCATTTTCGAGTGCCCCCTGCCATTTCGGAGTGACCCTGCCAATTCGAAGTAACCCGCGTCAATTTGGAGTGCCCCTGTCAATTTGGTGTACCTCCTGTCATGGTTGGAGTACCCCTTCTCAATTAGCAGTGTCCCCTGGCAATTAGTAGTTCCCCCTTCCAATTAGGAGTTCCCGCTGCCAATGAGGAGTACCCGCTGTCAATTAGGAGTCCCCCATGTCAATTGGAATGCCCCATGTCAATTGTCAAAGAGGACAGCCCCCCAGCCTGAAGAGTGCCCCCTGTCAATGAGGAGTGCACCCTGTCAATGTGGAGTGGCCCCGTCAATTAGGACTGCCCCCTGTCAATTAGGAGTTCCCCTGTCAATTAGGATTTCCCCTGTCAATTAAGAGTACCCTGTTTCAATGAGGACTGCCCCCTGTCAATGAGGGGTGCCCCTGTCAATGAGGAGTGCCTCCTGTCAAT
The DNA here is from genome assembly GCF_964213995.1 of Mustelus asterias. Taxonomy (NCBI): domain Eukaryota; kingdom Metazoa; phylum Chordata; class Chondrichthyes; order Carcharhiniformes; family Triakidae; genus Mustelus; species Mustelus asterias. The sequence continues at coordinate 457,774 of NW_027590133.1, forward strand.
GAGGAGTGCGCCCTGTCAATGAGGAGTCCCCCATGTCAATTGGAGTGCTCCCTGTGAATTGGAGTGCACCCTGTCAATTGGAGTGCCCCGTCAATTAGGAGTGCCCCCTGTCAATGAGCAATACCCCTGTCAAGAGGATTTTCCCCTTTCAATGATAAGAGCCCCCGGTAAATGAGGAGTGCCCTCTGTCAATAAGACGTGCCCCCTGTCAATAGGGAGTGCCTTCTGTCAATAAGGAGTGCCCACTATCAATAAGGAGTGCCTCCTGTCAATTAGGAGTGCCCCATGTCAAATAGCAATGCCCATGTCAATCAGGAGTAAACCCTGTCAATTAGGAGTGCCTGCTGTCAATTAGGAGTGCCCCCTGTCAATGGGTAGTGTCCCCCGACAATTAGGAGTGCCCCTGTCAATTAGGAGGCCCATGTCAATGAGGATTTCCACTTGTCAATGAGGAGCGCCCCCCCCCCCCTCCGTCAATGAGGAGTGGCCCACTGTCAACGCGGACTGCCCCACCATTATTGAGGAGTCCCCGCTGACAATGAAGAGTGCCCGCTGTCAATGAGGAGTGCCCCCTATGAATTCGGAGTTTCCTCTGTCAATTTGGAGTACACCCTGTTAATTAGTCGTGCCCACTGTCAGTTAGGACTCCCCCCTGCCAATTACGAGTGCCCCCTGCCTATTCGGAGTGTCCTCTGCCAAAGAGGAGTGCCCCCTGTCAATTAGAGTCCCCCATGTCAATTGGAGAGCCCCCTGTCAATTTGAGTGCCCCTGTCAATTGGAGTGCCCCCTGTCAATTCAAGTGCCCTCTTTCAATTGGAGTGTCCCCTGTCAATTGGCGTGCCACCTGTCAATTAGAAGGGCCCACTGTCAATACGGAATGCCCACTGTCAATAAGGAGTGCCCTCTGTCAATAAAGAGTGCCCACTGTCAATGAGGAGTGCCTCCTGTCAATTCGGAGTGCCCTATGTGAGTTCGCAATGCCCCATGACAATTTGGAGTGGCCATGACAATGTGTTAGGTGCCCCCTGCCAATGAGGAGTGACCCCGTCAATGACGAATGCCCCCGCTCAATGAGCAGTGCCCCCTGTTAATGAAGAGTGCCCACGCCAATGAGGAGTGCACCCTGTCAATGAGGAGAGCCCCCTGTCAATGAGTAGTGCCCCCTGTTAATGAGAAGTGCCGCTGTCAATGAGGAGCGCCCCCTGTCAATGAGAAGTGCCCCCTCTCAATGAGGAGTGCCCACTGCCAATGAGGAGTGCCCCCTGTCAATGGGTTTTGCCCCCGTCAATGCGGAGGACCCCCTGTCAATGAGCAGTGCCCGCTATCAACTATGTGCAAATCAATGAGGAGTGACCGCTGTAAATTAGGAGTGCCGCCAATCAATGAACAGTGCCCTCCCCCACAATGTCGAATGCCACCTGTCAATGTGGAGTGCCCCGCAGTCAATGTCGAATGCCCCCTGTCAATGAGGAGTGCCCCTGTCAATGAGGAGTGCCCCCCCGGTCTATGAAGAGTGCCCCCTGTCAATGAGGAGTGCCCAACCGCCAATGAGGTGTGCCCAACCGCCAATGAGGTGTGCCCCCTGTCAATGAGGAGTGCCATTGTCAATGAGAAGTGCCCACTGTCAATGAGGAGTGCCCTTGTCAATGAGGAGTGACTCCGGCCAATGAGATTTGCCCCCAGTCAATAAGGAGTGCCCCTGTCAATGAAGAATGTCCCCTGTCACTCAGGAGTGCCCCCCCGTCTATGAGGTCTGCCCCACCTTCAATAAGCAGTGCCCCATGACAATGAGAAGTGCCCCCTGTCAATGAGGAGTGTCCCCTGTCAATGATGAGTGTCTCCAGTCAATGCTGAGTGTCCCCTGTGAATGCGAAGAGCCCCCTCTCAATGAGGAGTGACCCTGTCAATTTGGAGTGACCCTGTCAATGAGGAGTCTCTCCTGTCAATGTGGAATTCCCCCTGTCAATTAGGAGTGACCCCAGTAAATGTGGAGTGCCCCCTGTCAATGAGAAGGGCCCCCAGGAAATGCGGAGTGCCCCCTGACAATGAGGAGTGACCTCTGTGAATAATGAGTGCGTTCTGTCAATGATGGGTGCCCTCTCTCAATAATGAGTGCCTTCTGTAATGAGGAGTGCCCCCGTCAATGTCGAATGCCACCGGTCAATGAGCAGTGCCCCCTGTCAATGAAGAGTGCCCACGGGAATGAGGAGTACTCCCTGTCAAAGAGGAGCGTCTCCTGTCAATGTGGAATTCCGCCTGTCAATGAGGAGTGACCGCTGTAAATTAGGAGACCCCCCATCATTGAGCATTGCCCTCTTCAATGACGAATGACCCCTGAGAATGAGGAGTGTCCCCTGTCAATGAGGAGCGCCCCCCCTTCTATAAAGTGTACCCCCTGTCAATGAGGAGTGCCCCCCGTCAATGAAAAGTGCCCCCCCACCCCGTCAATGAGGAGTGCCCCCTGTCAATGAGGAGTGCCCCCTGACAATGAGGAGTGCCCCGTATCACTGAGGAGTGCCCCCTGTCAATGAGGAGTTCCCCATGTCAATGAGGAGTGCCCCCTGTCAATGAGGAGTGCCCCGTGCCTATGGGTTATGCCCCCTGTCAATGAGGAAGGCCCCTGTCAATAAGGAGTGCCCGCTGTCAACTATGAGTTCCCTCTGTCAATGTGGACTGCCACCTGTCAATGGCGAGTGCCCCCTGTCAATGCGGAGTGCACCCCCCCCCCCGTCTCTGGAGAGTGCCCCCTGTCAATGAGGAGTGCCCCCCGTCAATAAGGAGTTCCACTCCCCGTCAATGAGGAGTGCCCCATGTCAATGAGAAGTGCCCTCTGTCAATAAGGAGTGCACCCTGTCATTGAGGAGTGCCCCCCTGTCAATGAAGAGTACCCCCTGCCAATGAGGAATGCCCCCTGTCAACGAGGAGTGCAACCTGTCAATGGGTTATGCCCCCTGTCAATGCGGAGGGCCCCATTTCAATGAGGAGTGCCCGCTATCAACTATGAGTGCCCTCTGTCAATGAGTAGTGCCCCGTCAATGAGGAGTGACCCTGGAAATGAGGCGTGACCCCGTAAATGAGGAGTGCCCCCTGTCAATGATGAGTGTCCCTGTCAATGAAGTGTGCCCCCCGTCAATGAGGTGTGTCCCCTGTCAACGAGGAGTGCCCGCTCTCAATAAGGAGTGCCCTCTGTCAATGAGGAACTCCCGCTGACAATGCGGAGTGCCCTCTCTCAATGAGGAGTGCCCCCTGTCAATTAGGAGTGCCCCCTGTCAATGAAGAGTGCCCCCTGTCAATGAGGAGTGCCCACTGTCAATGAGGAATTCCCGCTGTCAATGCGGAGTGCCCTCTCTCAATGAGGAGTGCCCCCTGTCAATTAGGACTGCCCCCTGTCAATGAAGAGTGCCCCCTGTCAATGAGGAGTGCCCACTGTCAATGAGGAGTGCCCCCTGTCAACGAGGAGTGCCCCCTGTCAATGAGGAGAGCCCCCTGTCAATGAGGAGTAACCCTGTAAATGAGGAGTGCCCCACCGTCAATGAGGAGTGACCGCTGTAAATTTGGAGTACCCCCATCATTGAGCAGTGCCCCCCGTCAATGACGAATGACCCCTGTCAATGAGGAGTGTCCCCTGTCAATGAGGAGCGCCCCCCTTCTATAAAGTGTACCACCTGTCAATGAGGAGTGCCCTCCGTCAATGAGAAGTGACCCCAACCCCGTCAATGAGGAGTGCCCCCTGTCAATGAGGAGTACCCCCTGTCAATGAGGAGTGCCCACTGTCAATGGCAAGTGCCCGCTGTCAATAAGGAGTGCACCCCCACCGTCAATGAGGAGTGCCCCCGTCAATGAGAAGTGCCCGCTATCAAGGAGGAGTGCCCCCTGTCAATGAGCAGTGCCACCTGTCAATGAGGAATACCCCTGTCAATGAGGAGTGCCCCCTGTCAATGAGGAGTGCCCGCTGTCAATGAGGAGTGCCCCCTGTCAGTGAGGAGTGCCCCCTGTCAATGAGGATTTCCCCATGTCAATGAGGAGTGCCCCCTGTCAATGAGGAGTGCCCCCCGTCAATAAGGAGTTCCACTCCACGTCAATGAGGAGTGCCCCTGTTAATGAGGAGTGCCCGCCGTCAATGAGGAGTGCCCCGTGTCAATGAGGAGTGCGCCCCCATCTCTGAAGAGAGCCCCCTGTCAATGAGGAGAGACCCCCGTCAATAAGGAGTTCCACTCCTCGTCAATGAGGAGTGCGCCATGTCAATGAGAAGTGCCCTCTGCCAATGAGGAGTGCCCCCTGTCAATGAGGAGTGCCCCCTGTCAATGAAGAGTACACCCTGTCAATGAGGAGTGCCCCCTGTCAATGAGGAGTGCAACCTGTCAATGGGTTTTGCCCACTGTCAATGCGGAGGGCCCCATTTCAATGAGGAGTGCACGCTATCAACTATGAGTGCCCTCTGTCAATGAGTAGCGCCCCGCCAATGAGAAGTGTCCCCCGTCTCTGAGGAGTGACCCTGGAAATGAGGCGTGATCCCGTAAATGAGGAGTGCCCCCTGTCAATGATGAGTGTCCCCTGTCAATGACGTGTGCCACCCGTCAATGAGGTGTGTCCCCTGTCAACGAGGAGTGCCCGCTCTCAATGAGGAGTGCCCTCTGTCAATGAGGAGTTGCCCACTGTGAATGCGGTGCGCCCTCTGTCAATGAGGAGTGCCCCTGTCAATGAGGAGCGCCCCCTGTCAATGAGGAGTAGCCCTGGAAATGAGGCGTGACCCTGTAAATGAGGAGTGCCCCCTCTCAATGATGAGTGTCCCCTGTCAATGACGTGTGCCCCATGTCAATGAGGTGTGTCCCCTGTCAACGGGGATTGACCGCTGTCAATGAGAACTGCCCTCTGTCAATGAGGAGTACCCCCTTTCAATGAGGAGTGCCCCCTGTCAATGGAAAGTGCCCCCGGTTAATTAGGAGTGCACCGCCCCCCGTCGATGAGGAGTGCCCCCTGTCAATGAGAAGTGCCCGCTGTCAATGAGGAGTGCCCACTGTCAATGAGCAGTGCCCCCTGTCAATGAGGAATACCCCTGTCAATGAGGAGTGCCCCTGTCAATGAGCAGTGCCCCCTGTCAATGAGGAGTGCCCGCAGTCAATGAGGAGTGCCCCCTGTTAGTGAGGAGTGCCCCCTGTCAATGAGGAGTTCCCCATGTCATTGAGGAGTGCCCCCTGTCAATGAGGAGTGCCCCGTGTCAATGGGTTTTGCCCCCTGTCAATGCGGAGGGACCCCTGTACATGAGGAGTGCCCGCTATCAACTGTGAGAGCCCTCTGTCAATGTGGACTGCCCCCTGTCAATGAGGAGTGCACCCTGTCAATGGGTTTTGTCCCCTCTCAAAGCGGAGGGCCCCATGTTAATGAGGAGTGCCTGCTATCAACTATGAGTGCCCTCTGTCAATGAAAAACTCCCGCTGTCAATGCGGAGTGCCCTCTCTCAGTGAGGAGAGCCCCCTGTCAATTAGGACTGCCCCCTGTCAATGAAGAGTGCCCCCTGTCAATGAGGAGTGCCCACTGTCAATGAGGAGTGCCCCCTGTCAATGAGGAGTGCCCCCTGTCAATGAGGAGAGCCCCCTGTCAATGAGGAGTAACCCTGAAAATGAGGAGTGCTCCACCGTCAATGAGGAGTGACCGCTGTAAATTAGGAGTACCCCCATCATTGAGCACTGCCCCCCGTCAATGACGAATGACCCCTGTCAATGAGGAGTGTCCCCTGTCAATGCGGAGCGCCCCCCTTCTATAAAGTGTACCACCTGTCAATGAGGAGTGCCCTCCGTCAATGAGAAGTGACCCCACCCCCGTCAATGAGGAGTGCCCCCTGTCAATGAGGAGTACCCCCTGTCAATGAGGAGTGCCCACTGTCAATGGCAAGTGCCCGCTGTCAATAAGGAGTGCACCCCCACCGTCAATGAGGAGTGCCCCCGTCAATGAGAAGTGCCCGCTATCAAGGAGGAGTGCCCCCTGTCAATGAGCAGTGCCACCTGTAAATGAGGAATACCCCTGTCAATGAGGAGTGCCCCCTGTCAATGAAGAGTGCCCCCTGTCAATGAGGAGTGCCCGCTGTCAATGAGGAGTGCCCCCTGTCAGTGAGGAGTGCCCCTGTCAATGAGGATTTCCCCATATCAATGAGGAGTGCCCCCTGTCAATGAGGAGTGCCCCCCGTCAATAAGGAGTTCCACTCCACGTCAATGAGGAGTGCCCCTGTTAATGAGGAGTGCCCGCCGTCAATGAGGAGTGCACCGTGTCAATGAGGTGTGCGCCCCCATCTCTGAAGAGAGCCCCCTGTCAATGAGGAGAGCCCCCCCGTCAATAAGGAGTTCCACTCCCCGTCAATGAGGAGTGCGCCATGTCAATGAGAAGTGCCCTCTGCCAATGAGGAGTGCCCCCTGTCAATGAGGAGTGCCCCCTGTCAATGCGGAGAACCCCCTGTCAATGAAGAGTAACCCTGTAAATGAGGAGTGCCCCACCGTCAATGAGGAGTGACCGCTGTAAATTAGGAGTACCCCCATCATTGAGCAGTGCCCCCCGTCAATGACGAATGACCCCTGTCAATGAGGAGTGCCCCCTGTCAATGAAGAGTACCCCCTGTCAATGAGGAGTGCCCCCTGTCAATGAGGAGTGCAACCTGTCAATGGGTTTTGACCACTGTCAATGCGGAGGGCCCCATTTCAATGAGGAGTGCACGCTATCAACTATGATTGCCCTCTGTCAATGAGTAGTGCCCCGTCAATGAGAAGTGTCCCCCGTCTATGAGGAGTGACCCTGGAAATGAGGCGTGATCCCGTAAATGAGGAGTGCCCCCTGTCAATGATGAGTGTCCCCTGTCAATGACGTGTGCCACCCGTCAATGAGGTGTGTCCCCTGTCAGCGAGGAGTGCCCACTCTCAATGAGGAGTGCCCTCTGTCAATGAGGAGTTGCCCCCTGTGAATGCGGTGCGCCCTCTGTCAATGAGGAGTGCCCCTGTCAATGAGGAGGGCCCCCTGTCAATGAGGAGTAGCCCTGGAAATGAGGCGTGACCCTGTAAATGAGGAGTGCCCCCTCTCAATGATGAGTGTCCCCTGTCAATGACGTGTGCCCCATGTCAATGAGGTGTGTCCCCTGTCAACGGGGATTGACCGCTGTCAATGAGAACTGCCCTCTGTCAATGAGGAGTACCCCCTTTCAATGAGGAGTGCCCCCTGTCAATGGAAAGTGCCCCCGGTTAATTAGGAGTGCACCGCCCCCCGTCAATGAGGAGTGCCCCCTGTCAATGAGAAGTGCCCGCTGTCAATGAGGAGTGCCCACTGTCAATGGCAAGTGCCCGCTGTCAATAAGGAGTGCACACCCACCGTCAATGAGGAGTGCCCCCGTCAATGAAGTGCCCGCTATCAAGGAGGAGTGCCCCCTGTCAATGAGCAGTGCCACCTGTCAATGAGGAATACCCCTGTCAATGAGGAGTGCCCCCTGTCAATGAAGAGTGCCCCCTGTCAATGAGGAGTGCCCGCTGTCAATGAGGAGTGCCCCCTGTCAGTGAGGAGTGCCCCCTGTCAATGAGGATTTCCCCATATCAATGAGGAGTGCCCCCTGTCAATGAGGAGTGCCCCCCGTCAATAAGGAGTTCCACTCCACGTCAATGAGGAGTGCCCCTGTTAATGAGGAGTGCCCGCCGTCAATGAGGAGTGCCCCGTGTCAATGAGGAGTGCGCCCCCATCTCTGAAGAGAGCCACCTGTCAATGAGGAGAGCCCCCCCGTCAATAAGGAGTTCCACTCCCCGTCAATGAGGAGTGCGCCATGTCAATGAGAAGTGCCCTCTGCCAATGAGGAGTGCCCCCTGTCAATGAGGAGTGCCCCCTGTCAATGAGGAGAGCCCCCTGTCAATGAGGAGTAACCCTGTAAATGAGGAGTGCCCCACCGTCAATGAGGAGTGACCGCTGTAAATTAGGAGTCCCCCCCCATCATTGAGCAGTGCCCCCCGTCACTGACGAATGACCCCTGTCAATGAGGAGTGTCCCCTGTCAATGACGTGTGCCCCATGTCAATGAGGTGTGTCCCCTGTCAACGGGGATTGACCGCTGTCAATGAGAACTGCCCTCTGTCAATGAGGAGTACCCCCTTTCAATGAGGAGTGCCCCCTGTCAATGGAAAGTGCCTCCGGTTAATTAGGAGTGCACCGCCCCCCGTCAATGAGGAGTGCCCCCTGTCAATGAGAAGTGCCCGCTGTCAATGAGGAGTGCCCACTGTCAATGAGCAGTGCCCCCTGTCAATGAGGAATACCCCTGTCAATGAGGAGTGCCCCTGTCAATGAGCAGTGCCCCCTGTCAATGAGGAGTGCCCGCAGTCAATGAGGAGTGCCCCATGTCAGCGAGGAGTGCCCCCTGTCAATGAGGAGTGCCCCCGTCAATGAGAAGTGCCCGCTATCAAGGAGGACTGCCCCCTGTCAATGAGCAGTGCCACCTGTCAATGAGGAATACCCCTGTCAATGAGGAGTGCCCCCTGTCAATGAAGAGTGCCCCCTGTCAATGAGGAGTGCCCGCTGTCAATGAGGAGTGCCCCCTGTCAGTGAGGAGTGCCCCCTGTCAATGAGGATTTCCCCATGTCAATGAGGCGTGCCCCCTGTCACTGAGGAGTGCCCCCCGTCAATAAGGAGTTCCACTCCACGTCAATGAGGAGTGCCCTTGTAATGAGGAGTGGCCGCTGTCAATGAGGAGTGCCCCGTGTCAATGAGGAGTGCGCCCCCATCTCTGAAGAGAGCCCCCTGTCAATGAGGAGAGCCCCCCCGTCAATAAGGAGTTCCACTCCCCGTCAATGAGGAGTGCGCCATGTCAATGAGAAGTGCCCTCTGCCAATGAGGAGTGCCCCCTGTCAATGAGGAGTGCCCCCTGTCAATGAGGAGAGCCCCCTGTCAATGAGGAGTAACCCTGTAAATGAGGAGTGCCCCACCGTCAATGAGGAGTGACCGCTGTAAATTAGGAGTACCCCCATCATTGAGCAGTGCCCCCCGTCAATGACGAATGACCCCTGTCAATGAGGAGTGTCCCCTGTCAATGAGGAGCGCCCCCCTTCTATAAAGTGTACCACCTGTCAATGAGGAGTGCCCTCCGTCAATGAGAAGTGACCCCACCCCCGTCAATGAGGAGTGCCCCCTGTCAATGAGGAGTACCCCCTGTCAATGAGGAGTGCCCACTGTCAATGGCAAGCGCCCGCTGTCAATAAGGAGTGCACCCCCACCGTCAATGAGTGCCCCCGTCAATGAGAAGTGCCCGCTATCAAGGAGGAGTGCCCCCTGTCAATGAGCAGTGCCACCTGTCAATGAGGAATACCCCCCGTCAATGAGGAGTGCCCCCTGTCAATGAGGAGTGCCCCAAGTCAATAAGGAGTTCCACTCCACGTCAATGAGGAGTGCCCCTGTTAATGAGGAGTGCCCGCCGTCAATGAGGTGTGCCCCGTGTCAATGAGGAGTGCGCCCCCGTCTCTGAAGAGAGCCCCCTGTCAATGCGGAGAGACCCCCGTCAATAAGGAGTTCCACTCCCCGTCAATGAGGAGTGCGCCATGTCAATGAGAAGTGCCCTCTGCCAATGAGGAGTGCCCCCTGTCAATGAGGAGTGCCCCCTGTAATTGAAGAGTACCCCCTGTCAATGAGGAGTGCCCCCTGTCAATGAGGAGTGCAACCTGTCAATGGGTTTTGCCCACTGTCAATGCGGAGGGCCCCATTTCAATGAGGAGTGCACGCTATCAACTATGAGTGCCCTCTGTCAATGAGTAGCGCCCCGTCAATGAGAAATGTCCCCCGTCTCTGAGGAGTGACCCTGGAAATGAGGCGTGATCCCGTAAATGAGGAGTGCCCCCTGTCAATGATGAGTGTCCCCTGTCAATGACGTGTGCCACCCGTCAATGAGGTGTGTCCCCTGTCAGCGAGGAGTGCCCACTCTCAATGAGGAGTGCCCTCTGTCAATGAGGAGTTGCCCCCTGTGAATGCGGTGCGCCCTCTGTCAATGAGGAGTGCCCCTGTCAATGAGGAGTGCCCCTGTCAATGAGGAGCGCCCCCTGTCAATGAGGAGTAGCCCTGGAAATGAGTCGTGACCCTGTAAATGAGGAGTACCCCCTCTCAATGCTGAGTGTCCCCTGTCAATGACGTGTGCCCCATGTCAATGAGGTGTGTCCCCTGTCAACGGGGATTGACCGCTGTCAATGAGAACTGCCCTCTGTCAATGAGGAGTACCCCCTTTCAATGAGGAGTGCCCCCTGTGAATGGAAAGTGCCCCCGGTTAATTAGGAGTGCACCGCCCCCCGTCAATGAGGAGTGCCCCCTGTCAATGAGAAGTGCCCGCTGTCAATGAGGAGTGCCCACTGTCAATGAGCAGTGCCCCCTGTCAATGAGGAATACCCCTGTCAATGAGGAGTGCCCCGTCAATGAGCAGTGCCCCCTGTCAATGAGGAGTGCCCGCAGTCAATGAGGAGTGCCCCCTGTCAGTGAGGAGTGCCCCCTGTCAATGAGCAGTGCCACCTGTCAATGAGGAATACCCCTGTCAATGAGGAGTGCCCCCTGTCAATGAAGAGTGCCCGCAGTCAATGAGGAGTGCCCCCTGTCAGTGAGGAGTGCCCCCTATCAATGAGCAGTGCCACCTGTCAATGAGGAATACCCCTGTCAATGCGGAGTGCCCTCTCTCAATGAGGAGTGCCCCCTGTCAATTAGGACTGCCCCCTGTCAATGAAGAATGCCCCCTGTCAATGAGGAGTGCCCACTGTCAATGAGGAATTCCCGCTGTCAATGCGGAGTGCCCTCTCTCAATGAGGAGTGCCCCCTGTCAATTAGGACTGCCCCCTGTCAATGAAGAGTGCCCCCTGTCAATGAGGAGTGCCCACTGTCAATGAGGAGTGCCCCCTGTCAATGGGGAGTGCCCCCTGTCAATGAGGAGAGCCCCCTGTCAATGAGGAGTAACCCTGTAAATGAGGAGTGCCCCACCGTCAATGAGGAGTGACCGCTGTAAATTAGGAGTACCCCCATCATTGAGCAGTGCCCCCCGTCAATGACGAATGACCCCTGTCAATGAGGAGTGTCCCCTGTCAATGAGGAGCGCCCCCCTTCTATAAAGTGTACCACCTGTCAATGAGGAGTGCCCTCCGTCAATGAGAAGTGACCCCACCCCCGTCAATGAGGAGTGCCCCCTGTCAATGAGGAGTACCCCCTGTCAATGAGGAGTGCCCACTGTCAATGGCAAGTGCCCGCTGTCAATAAGGAGTGCACCCCCACCGTCAATGCGGTGTGCCACCGTCAATGAGAAGTGCCCGCTATCAAGGAGGAGTGCCCCCTGTCAATGAGCAGTGCCACCTGTCAATGAGGAATACCCCTGTCAATGAGGAGTGCCCCCTGTCAATGAAGAGTGCCCCCTATCAATGAGGAGTGCCCGCTGTCAATGAGGAGTGCCCCCTGTCAGTGAGGAGTGCCCCCTGTCAATGAGGATTTCCCCATGTCAATGAGGAGTGCCCCCTGTCAATGAGGAGTGCCCCCCGTCAATAAGGAGTTCCACTCCCCGTCAATGAGGAGTGCGCCATGTCAATGAGAAGTGCCCTCTGCCAATGAGGAGTGCCCCCTGTCAATGAGGAGTGCCCCCTGTCAATGAAGAGTACCCCCTGTCAATGAGGAGTGCCCCCTGTCAATGAGGAGTGCAACCTGTCAATGGGTATTGCCCCCTGTCAATGCGGAGGGCCCCATTTCAATGAGGAGTGCACGCTATCAACTATGAGTGCCCTCTGTCAATGAGTAGTGCCCCGTCAATGAGAAGTGTCCCCCGTCTATGAGGAGTGACCCTGGAAATGAGGCGTGATCCCGTAAATGAGGAGTGCCCCCTGTCAATGATGATTGTCCCCTGTCAATGACGTGTGCCACCCGTCAATGAGGTGTGTCCCCTGTCAACGAGGAGTGCCCGCTCTCAATGAGGAGTGCCCTCTGTCAATGCGGACTTGCCCCCTGTGAATGCGGTGCGCCCTCTGTCAATGAGGAGTGCCCCTGTCAATGAGGAGCGCCCCCTGTCAATGAGGAGTGCCCCCTGTCAATGAGGAGTGCAACCTGTCAATGGGTTTTGCCCACTGTCAATGCGGAGGGCCCCATTTCAATGAGGAGTGCACGCTATCAACTATGAGTGCCCTCTGTCAATGACTAGCGCCCCGTCAATGAGAAGTGTCCCCCGTCTCTGAGGTGTAACCCTGGAAATGAGGCGTGATCCCGTAAATGAGGAGTGCCCCCTGTCAATGATGAGTGTCCCCTGTCAATGACGTGTGCCACCCGTCAATGAGGTGTGTCCCCTGTCAGCGAGGAGTGCCCGCTGTCAATGAGGAGTGCCCACTGTCAATGAGCAGTGCCCCCTGTCAATGAGGAATACCCCTGTCAATGAGGAGTGCCCCGTCAATGAGCAGTGCCCCCTGTCAATGAGGAGTACCCCCTGTCAATGAGGAGTGCCCACTGTCAATGGCAAGTGCCCGCTGTCAATAAGGAGTGCACCCCCACCGTCAATGCGGTGTGCCACCGTCAATGAGAAGTGCCCGCTATCAAGGAGGAGTGCCCCCTGTCAATGAGCAGTGCCACCTGTCAATGAGGAATACCCCTGTCAATGAGGAGTGCCCCCTGTCAATGAAGAGTGCCCCCTATCAATGAGGAGAGCCCGCTGTCAATGAGGAGTGCCCCCTGTCAGTGAGGAGTGCCCCCTGTCAATGAGGATTTCCCCATGTCAATGAGGAGTGCCCCCTGTCAATGAGGAGTGCCCCCCGTCAATAAGGAGTTCCACTCCACGTCAATGAGGAGTGCCCCTGCTAATGAGAAGTTCCCGCCGTCAATGAGGAGTGCCCCGTGTCAATGAGGAGTGCGCCCCCATCTCTGAAGAGAGCCCCCTGTCAATGAGGAGAGCCCCCCGTCAATAAGGAGTTCCACTCCCCGTCAATGAGGAGTGCGCCATGTCAATGAGAAGTGCCCTCTGCCAATGAGGAGTGCCCCCTGTCAATGAGGAGTGCCCCCTGTCAATGAAGAGTACCCCCTGTCAATGAGGAGTGCCCCCTGTCAATGAGGAGTGCAACCTGTCAATGGGTATTGCCCCCTGTCAATGCGGAGGGCCCCATTTCAATGAGGAGTGCACGCTATCAACTATGAGTGCCCTCTGTCAATGAGTAGTGCCCCGTCAATGAGAAGTGTCCCCCGTCTATGAGGAGTGACCCTGGAAATGAGGCGTGATCCCGTAAATGAGGAGTGCCCCCTGTCAATGATGATTGTCCCCTGTCAATGACGTGTGCCACCCGTCAATGAGGTGTGTCCCCTGTCAACGAGGAGTGCCCGCTCTCAATGAGGAGTGTCCTCTGTCAATGCGGACTTGCCCCCTGTGAATGCGGTGCGCCCTCTGTCAATGAGGAGTGCCCCTGTCAATGAGGAGCGCCCCCTGTCAATGAGGAGTAGCCCTGGAAATGAGGCGTGACCCTGTAAATGAGGAGTGCCCCCTCTCAATGATGAGTGTCCCCTGTCAATGACGTGTGCCCCATGTCAATGAGGTGTGTCCCCTGTCAACGGGGATTGACCGCTGTCAATGAGAACTGCCCTCTGTCAATGAGGAGTACCCCCTTTCAATGAGGAGTGCCCCCTGTCAATGGAAAGTGCCCCCGGTTAATTAGGAGTGCACCGCCCCCCGTCAATGAGGAGTGCCCCCTGTCATTGAGAAGTGCCCGCTGTCAATGAGGAGTGCCCACTGTCAATGAGCAGTGCCCCCTGTCAATGAGGAATACCCCTGTCAATGAGGAGTGCCCCTGTCAATGAGCAGTGCCCCCTGTCAATGAGGAGTGCCCGCAGTCAATGAGGAGTTCCCCATGTCATTGAGGAGTGCCCCCTGTCAATGAGGAGTGCCCCGTGTCAATGGGTTTTGCCTCCTGTCAATGCGGAGGGACCCCTGTACATGAGGAGTGCCCGCTATCAACTGTGAGTGCCCTCTGTCAATGTGGACTGCTCCCTGTCAATGAGGAGTGCACCCTGTCAATGGGTTTTGTCCCCTGTCAATGCGGAGGCCCCCATGTTAATGAGGAATGCCTGCTATCAACTATGAGTGCCCTCTGTCAAGGAGTAGTACCCCGTCAATGAGAAGTGCCCCACGTCAATGAGGAGTAACCCTGGAAATGAGGCGTGACACTGTAATTGAGGAGTGACCCTGTCAATGACGAATGACCCCGGTCAATGAGCCGTGCCCCCTGTCAATGAAGAGTGCCTACGCCAATGAGGAGAGCCCCCCGTCAATGAGGAGAGTCCCCTGCCAATGATGAGTGTCCTCTGTCTATGAGGAGTGCCGCCTGTCAATGAGGAGTGCCCCCTGTCAATGAGGAGTGCCCCCTGGCAATGAGAGGGACCCTCTGTCAATAAGGAGTGCCCCTGTCAATGAGGAGTGCCCGCTGTCAAATAGGAGTGCCCTCTGTCAATGAGGAGTGCCCCCTGTCAATGAGGAGAGCCCCCTGTCAATGAGGAGAGCCCCCTGAGAATGAGGAGTGCCCCCTGTCAATGAGGAGTGACCCCTGTCAATGAGGAGTGCCCCACCGTCAATGAGGAGTGACCGCTCTAAATTAGGAGACCCCCGATCATTGAGCAGTGCCCCCCGTCAATGACGAATGACCCCTGACAAGGAGGAGTGTCCCCTCACAATGAGGACTGACCACTGTTAATGATGAGTGCCCACTGTCAAATAGGAGTGCCCTCTGTCAATGAGGAGTGCCCCCTGTCAATGCGGCGTGCCCCCTGTCAATGAGGAGAGCCCCCTGAGAATGAGGAGAGCCCCCTGTCAATGAGGAGTGACCCCTGTCAATGAGGAATGCCTGACCGTCAATGAGAAGTGACCGCTCTAAATTAGGAGACCCCCGATCATTTTGCAGTGCCCCCCGTCAATGACGAATGACCCCTGACAAGGAGGAGTGTCCCCTGACAATGAGAACTGACCACTGTCAATGAGTAGTGACCCCTGTCAATGATGAGTGCCCTCTGTCAATAATGAGTGCCTTCTGTCAATGGGGAGGGCCCCCCGTAAATGACGAATGCACCCGGTCAATGAGCAGTGCCCCCTGACAATGCGGAGGGCCCCATGTCAATGAGGAGTGCCCGCTATCAACTATGATTGCCCTCTGTCAATGAGTCGTGACCCGTCAATGAGAAGTGTCCCCCATCAATGAGGAGTGACCCTGGAAATGAGACGTGACCCCGTAAATGAGGAGTGCCCCCTGTCAATGATGAGTGTCCCCTGTCAATGACCTGTGCCCCCTGTCAATGAGGAGTGCCCACTGTCAATGAGGAGTGCCGCTGTCAATGAGGAGTAGCCCCTGTCAATGAGCAGTGCCCCCTGTCAATGAGGAGTAACCGTGGAAATGAGGCGTGACCCTGTAACTGAGGAGTGCCCCCTCTCAATGATGAGTGTCCCCTGTCAATGACGTGTTCCCCATGTCAATGAGGTGTGTCCCCTGACAACGGGGATTGCCCGCTGTCAATGAGAACTGCCCTCTTTCAATGAGGACTGCCCGCTGTCAATGCGGAGTGCCCTCTGTCAATGAGGAGTGCCCCGTGTCAATGAGGCGTGCCCCCTGTAAATGGGGAGAGCCCACGGTCAATGAGGAGAGCCCCCTGTCAATGAGGGGTGACCACTCTAAATTAGGAGACCCCCCGATCATTGAGCAGTGCCTCCCGTCAATAACGAATGACCTCTGACAAGGAAGAGTGTCCCCTGACAATGAGGACTGACCTCTGTCAATTAGGAGAGACCCCTGTAAATGATGACTGCCCTCTGTCAGTAATGAGTGCCTTCTGTCAATGTGGAATGCCCCCCGTAAATGACGAATGCCCCCGTTCAATGAGCAGTGCCCCCTGTCAATGATGAGTGCCCACGGCAATGAGGAGGGCCCCCTGTAAATGAGGAGTGCCCCCGTTCAATGAGCAGTGCCCCCTGTCAATGATGAGTGCCCACGGCAATGAGGAGGGCCCCCTGTAAATGAGGAGTGCCCCCTGTCAATGAGGAGAGCCCCCTGAGAATGAGGAGAGCCCCCTGTCAATGAGGAGTGACCCCTGTCAATGAGGAGTGCCCCACCGTCAATGAGGAGTGACCGCTCGAAATTAGGAGACCCACGATCATTGAACAGTGCCCCCCGTCAATGACGAATGACCCCTGACAAGGAGGAGTGCCCCATGACAATGAGGACTGACCTCTGTCAATGAGTAGTGACCCCTGTCAATGATGAGTGCCCTCTGTCAATAATGAGTGCCTTCTGTCAATGAGGAGGGCCCCCCGTAAATGACGAATGCCCCCGGTCAATGAGCAGTGCCCCCTGTCAATGATAAGTGCCCACGGCAATTAGGAGTGCCCCCTGTTCATGAGAAGTGCCCGCCGTCAATGAGCAGTGTCCCCTGTCAATGGGGAGTGCCCCCGCCCGTCTCTGAAGAGTGCCCCCTGTCAATGAGGACTGCCTCCCGTCAATAAGGAGTGCCCACCCCCCGTCAATGAGGAGTGCCCCATGTTAATGAGAAGGGCACGCTGTCAATGAGGAGTGCCCCCTGTCAATGAGGAGTGCCCCCTGTAAATGAGGAGTGCCCCATGTCAATAAGCAGTGCCCCCTGTCAATGCGGAGGGCCCCATGTCAATAAGGAGTGCCCGCTATCAGCTATGATTGCCCTCTGTCAATGAGTAGTGACCCGTCAATGAGATGTGTCCCCCGTCAATGAGGTGTGACCCTGGAAATGAGGCGTGACCCCGTAAATGAGGAGTGCTACCTGTCAATGATGAGTGTCCCCTGTCAATGACCTGTGCCCCCTGTCAATGAGGAGTGCCCCCTGTCAATGAGGAGTGCCGCTGTCAATGGGGAGTAGCCCCCTGTCAATGAGGAGTGACCCCTGTCAATGAGGAGTGCCCCACCGTCAATGAGGAGTGACCGCTCTAAATTAGGAGACCCCCGATCATTGAGCAGTGCCCCCCGTCAATGACGAATGACCCCTGACAAGGAGGAGTGTCCCCTCACAATGAGGACTGACCACTGTTAATGATGAGTGCCCACTGTCAAATAGGAGTGCCCTCTGTCAATGAGGAGTGCCCCCTGTCAATGAGGCGTGTCCCCTGTCAATGAGGAGAGCCCCCTGAGAATGAGGAGAGCCCCCTGTCAATGAGCAGTGACCCCTGTCAATGAGGAGTGCCCGACCGTCAATGAGGAGTGACCGCTCGAAATTAGGAGACCCCCGATCATTTTGCAGTGCCCCCCGTCAATGACGAATGACCCCTGACAAGGAGGAGTGTCCCCTGACAATGAGGACTGACCACTGTCAATGAGTAGTGACCCCTGTCAATGATGAGTGCCCTCTGTCAATAATGAGTGCCTTCTGTCAATGGGGAGGGCCCCCCGTAAATGACGAATGCACCCGGTCAATGAGCAGTGCCCCCTGGCAATGCGGAGGGCCCCATGTCAATGAGGAGTGCCCGCTATCAACTATGATTGCCCTCTGTCAATGAGTCGTGACCCGTCAATGAGAAGTGTCCCCCGTCAATGAGGAGTGACCCTGGAAATGAGGCGTGACCCCGTAAATGAGGAGTGCCCCCTGTCAATGATGAGTGTCCCCTGTCAATGACCTGAGTCCCCTGTCAATGAGGAGTGCCCACTGTCAATGAGGAGTGCCGCTGTCAATGAGGAGTAGCCCCTGTCAATGAGCAGTGCCCCCTGTCAATGAGGAGTAACCTTGGAAATGAGGCGTGACCCTGTAACTGAGGAGTGCCCCCTCTCAATGATGAGTGTCCCCTGTCAATGACGTGTTCCCCATGTCAATGAGGTGTGTCCCCTGACAACGGGGATTGCCCGCTGTCAATGAGAACTGCCCTCTTTCAATGAGGACTGCCCGCTGTCAATGCGGAGTGCCCTCTGTCAGTGAGGAGTGCCCCCTGTCAATGAGGAGTGCCCCCTGTCAATGAGGCGTGCCCCCTGTAAATGGGGAGAGCCCACGGTCAATGAGGAGAGCCCCCTGTCAACGAGGGGTGACCACTCTAAATTAAGAGACCCCCCGATCATTGAGCAGTGCCTCCCGTCAATAACGAATGACCTCTGACAAGGAAGAGTGCCCCCTGGCAATGAGGACTGACCTCTGTCAATTAGGAGAGACCCCTGTAAATGATGACTGCCCTCTGTCAGTAATGAGTGCCTTCTGTCAATGTGGAATGCCCCCCGTAAATGACGAATGCCCCCGTTCAATGAGCAGTGCCCCCTGTCAATGATGAGTGCCCACGGCAATGAGGAGGGCCCCCTGTAAATGAGAAGTGCCCCCTGTCAATGAGGAGAGCCCCCTGTCAATGAGGAGTGACCCCTGTCAATGAGGAGTGCCCCACCGTCAATGAGGAGTGACCGCTCTAAATTAGGAGACCCCCGATCATTGAGCAGTGCCCCCCGTCAATGACGAATGACCCCTGACAAGGATGAGTGCCCCCTGACAATGAGGACTGACCTCTGTCAATGAGTAGTGACCCCTGTCAATGATGAGTGCCCTCTGTCAATAATGAGTGCCTTCTGTCAATGAGGAGGGCCCCCCGTAAATGACGAATGCCCCCGGTCAATGAGCAGTGCCCCCTGTCAATGATAAGTGCCCACGGCAATTAGGAGTGCCCCCTGTTCATGAGAAGTGCCCGCCGTCAATGAGCAGTGTCCCCTGTCAATGGGGAGTGCCCCCGCCCATCTCTGAAGAGTGCCCCCTGTCAATGAGGACTGCCTCCCGTCAATAAGGAGTGCCCACCCCCCGTCAATGAGGAGTGCCCCATGTCAATGAGAAGGGCACGCTGTCAATGAGGAGTGCCCCCTGTCAATGAGGAGTGCCCCCAGTAAATGAGGAGGGCACCATGTCAATAAGGAGTGCCCCCTGTCAATGCGGAGGGCTCCATGTCAATGAGGAGTGCCCGCTATTAGCTATGATTGCCCTCTGTCAATGAGTAGTGACCCGTCAATGAGAAGTGTCCCCCGTCAATGAGGAGTGACCCTGGAAATGAGGCGTGACCCCGTAAATGAGGAGTGCCCCCTGTCAATGATGAGTGTCCCCTGTCAATGACCTGTGCCCCCTATCAATGAGGAGTGCCCCCTGTCAATGAGGAGTGCCGCTGACAATGGGGAGTAGCCCCCTGTCAATGAGGTGTGACCCTGGAAATGAGGCGTGACCCCGTAAATGAGGAGTGCCCCCTGTCAATGATGAGTGTCCCCTGTCAATGACCTGTGCCCCCTGTCAATGAGGAGTTCCCCATGTCAATGAGGAGTGCCCCCTGTCAATAAGAAGTGACCCGTGTCAATGGGTGTTGCCCCCTGTCAATGCGGAGGGCCCCCTGTCAATGAGGAGTGCCTGCTATCAACTATGAGTGCCCTCTGTCAATGTGGACTTCCCCCTGTCAATGAGGTGTTCATCCTGTCAATGGGTTTTGTCCCCTATTAATGCGGAGGGCCCCATGTCAATGAGGAGTGCCTGCTATCAACTATGAGTGCTCTCTGTCAAGGAGTAGTACCCCGTCGATGAGAAGTGCCCCACGTCAATGAGGAGTAACCCTGGAAATGAGGCGTGACACTGTAATTGAGGAGTGACCCTGTCAATCACGAATGACCCCGGTCAATGAGCAGTGCCCCCTGTCAATGAGGAGAGCCCGTTGTCAATGAGGAGTGCCGCCTGTCAATGAGGAGTGCACCCTGTCAATGAGGGGGACCCTCTGTCAATGAGGAGTGCCCTGTCAATGAAGAGTGCCGCCTGTCAATGAGGAGTGCACCCTGTCAATGAGGGGGACCCTCTGTCAATGAGGAGTGCCCCTGTCAATGAGGAGTGCCCGCTGTCAAATATGAGTGCCCTCTGTCAATGAGGTGTGCCCCCTGTCAATGAGGCGTGCCCCCTGTCAATGAGGAGAGCCCCCAGTCAATGAGGAGAGCCCCCGTCAATGAGGAGTTTCCCCTGTCAATGTGGCGTGCCCCACCGTCAATGTGGAGTGACCGCTCTAAATTAGGAGACCCCCGATCACTGAGCAGTGCCCCCCGTCAGTGACGAATGACCCCTGACAAGGAGGAGTGCCCCCTGACAATGAGGACTGGCCTCTGTCAATGAGGAGGGACCCCTGTCAATCTTGAGTGCCCTCTGTCAATAATGAGTGCCTTCTGTCAATGAGGAATGCCCCTCGTAAATGACGATGCCCCCGGTCAATGAGCAGTGCCCCCCGTCAGTGAGGAGTGGCCCCTGTCAATGAGGAGTGACCGCTGTAAATTAGCAGTGCCCCCGATCAATGAGCAGCGCCCCGCGTCAATGACGAATGCCCCATGTCAATGAGGAGTGCCCGCTGGCAATGAGGAGTGCCCCCCCCGTCTATGAGGAGTGCCCCCTGTCAATGAGGAGTGCCCCCCGTCAATAAGGATTGCACCTTCCCCCCTGTCAATGAGGAGTGCCCCCTGTCAATGAGGAGAGGACCCTGTCAATGAGGAGAGCCCCCGTCAATTAGGAGTGACCCACCGTCAATGAGGAGTGACCGCTCTAAATTAGGAGACCCCCGATCATTGAGCAGTGCCCCCCGTCAGTGACGAATGAACCCTGACAAGGAGGAGTGCCCCCTGTCAATGAGGACTGACCTCTGTCAATGAGGAGTGACCCCTGTCAATGATGAGTGCCCTCTGTCAATAATGAGTGCCTTCTGTCATTGAGGAGTGCCCCCCGTCAATGACGAATGCCCCCGGTCAATGAGCAGTGCCCCCTGTCAATGATGAGTGCCCACGGCAATGAGGAGGGCCCCCTGTAAATGTAGAGTGCCCCCTGTCAATGAGGAGTGCCCCCTGTCAACGAGGAGTGACCCCTGTCAATGAGGATTGTCCCCAGTTAATGATAATTGTCCCCCGTCATTGGGAAGAGCCCCCTCTCAATTAGCAGTGACCCTGTCAATGAGGAGGTACCCCTGTCAAATTGGAATGAATGCCCCGTCAATGAGGAGTGCCCCGTGTCAATGAGGAGTGTCTCCTGTCAAAGTGGAATTCCCCCTGTCAATTAGGAGTGCCCCCGTCAATGAGGAGGGCCCCCTGTAAATGCGGAGTGCACCCTGAGAATGAGGAGTGCCCCCTGTCAATGATGAGTGCCCTCTGTCAATGAGGAGTGCCCCCCGTCAATGACAAATGCCCTCGGTCAATGAGCAATGCCCCCTGTCAACGAAGCGTGCCCACGCCAATGGGGAGTGCTCCCTGTCAGTGAGGGGAGCCCCCTGTCAATGATGAGTGCCCCCCGTTAATGAGGAGTGCCCCCCCGTCAATAATCAGTGACCCCCTCGTCAATGAGGAGTGCCCCCTGTCAATGAGAAGTGCCCTCTGTCAATGAGGAGTGTCCCCTGTCTATGAAGAGTGCCTGATGTCAATGAGGAGTGCCCCCTGTCAATGAGGAGTTCCCCCTGTCAATGAGGAGTGCCCCCTGTCAATGAGGAGTGCCCCCTGTCAATGAGGAGTGCCCCCGTCTCTGGAGAGCTCCCCCTGTCAATGAGGAATGCCCCCCTTCAATAAGGATGCACCCCACCCCGTCAAGTAGGAGTGCCCCCTGTTAATGAGATGTGCCCGCCGTCAATGAGGAGTTTCCCCTGTCAATGGGGTGCGCCCCCCCATCTCTGAAGAATGCCCCCTATCAATGAGGAGTGCCCCCGTCAATAAGGAGTGCCCACACCCCGTCAATGAGGAGTGCCCCATGTAAATGAGAAGTGCCGGCTGTCAATGAGGAGTGCCCCCTGTCAATGAGGAGTGCCCCCTGTCAATGAGGAGTACCCCCTGTCAATCAGGAGTGCCCCCTTTCAATGAGGAGTGCCCCCTGTCAATGAGGAGTACCCCCTGTCAATGAGCAGTACCCACTGTCAATTAGGAGTGCCCCCTGTCAATGAGGAGTGCCCGCTGTCAACTGGGAGCGCCCTCTGTCAATGAGGAGTGCCCCCTGTCAATGAGGAGTGCCCCTGTCAATGAGGAGAGCCCCCTGTTAATGAGGAGTAACCCTGTAAATGAGGAGTGCCCCACCGTCAATGTGGAGTGACCGCTTTAAATTAGGAGTCCCCCCCATCATTGAGCCGTGCCCCCCCGTCAATGACGAATGACCCCTGTCAATGAGGAGTGTCCCCTGTCAATGAGGAGCGCCCTCCCTTCTATAAAGTGTACCCCCTCTCAATGAGGAGTGCCCCCTGTCAATGAGAAGTGCCCGCTCTCAATGAGGAGTGCCCCCTGTCAATGAGCAGTGCCCCCTATCAATGAGGAATACCCCTGTCAATGAGGAGTGCCCCTGTCAATGCACAGTGCCCCCTGTCAATGAGGAGTGCCCGCAGTCAATGAGGAGTGCCCCCTGTCAGTGAGGAGTGCCCCCTGTCAATGAGGAGTTCCCCATGTCAATGAGGAGTGCCCCCTGTCAATAGGAAGTGCCCCGTGTCAATGGGCGTTGCCCCCTGTCAATGCGGAGGGCCCCCTGTCAATGAGGAGTGCCTGCTATCAACTATGAGTGCCCTCTGTCAATGTGGACTTCCCCCCGTCAATGAGAAGTGCCCCACGTCAAAGAGGAGTGCCTGATGTCAATGATGAGTGTCCCCCGTCAATGAGGTGTGTCCCCTGTCAACGAGGAGTGCGCGCTATCAATGAGGAGTGCCCTCTGTCAATGAGGAGTGCCCGCAGTGAATGACGAGTGCCCTCTGTCATTGAGGAATGCCCCCTGTCAATGGGGAGTGCCCCCTGTCAATGTGGAGAGCCCCCTGTCATTGAGGAATGCCCCCTGTCAATTAGGAGTGCCCCCTGTCAATGAAGAGTGCCCGCTGTCAACTGGGAGCGCCCTCTGTCAATGAGGAGTGCCCCCTGTCAATGAGGAGTGCCCCCTGTCAATGAGGAGAGCCCCCTGTCAATGAGCAGTAACCCTGTAAATGAGGAGTGCCCCACCGTCAATGAGGAGTGACCGCTCTAAATTTGGAGTCCCCCCCCATCATTGAGCAGTGCCCCCAGTCAATGAGGAATGACCCCTGTCAATGAGGAGTGTCCCCTGTCAATGAGGAGCGCCTTCCCGTCTATAAAGTGTACCCCCTGTCAATGAGGAGTGCCCTTCGTCAATGAGAAGTGCCCCCCTCACCCCCGTCAATGAGGAGTGCCCCCTGTCAATGAGAAGAGCCCGCTCTCAATGAGGAGTGCCCCGTGTCAATGATCAGTGCCCCCTGTCCATGAGGAATACCCCTGTCAATGAGGAGTGCCCCTCTCAATGAGCAGTGCCCCCTGTCAATGAGGAGTGCCCGCAGTCAATGAGGTGTGCCCCCTGTCAGTGAGGAGTGTCCCCTGTCAATGAGGAGTTCCCCATGTCAATGAGGAGTGCCCCCTGTCAATAAGAAGTGCCCCGTGTCAATGGATTTTGCCCCCTGTCAATGCGGAGGGCCCCCTGTCAATGAGGAGTGCCTGCTATCAACTATGAGTGCCCTCTGTCAATGTGGACTTCCCCCTGTCAATGAGGAGTGCACCCTGTCAATGGGTTTTGTCCCCTGTCAATGCGGAGGGCCCCATATCAATGAGGAGTGCCTGCTATCAACTATGAGTGCTCTCTGTCAAGGAGTAGTACCCCGTCAATGAGAAGTGCCCCACGTCAATGAGGAGTAACCCTGGAAATGAGGCGTGACACTGTAATTGAGGAGTGACCGTTTCAAACACGAATGACCCCGGTCAATGAGCAGTGCCCCCTGTCAATGAGGAGAGCCCCCTTTCAATCTTGAGGGCCCTCTGTCAATGAGGAGTGCCCGCTGTCAATGAGGAGTGCCGCCTGTCAATGAGGAGTGCACCCAGTCAATGAGGGGGACCCTCTGTCAATGAGGAGTGCCCCTGTCAATGAGGAGTGCCCGCTGTCAAATATGAGTGCCCTCTGTCAATCAGGTGTGCCCCCTGTCAATGAGGCGTGCCCCCTGTCAATGAGGAGAGCCCCCGTCAATGAGGAGTTTCCCCTGTCAATGTGGCGTGCCCCACCGTCAATGAGGAGTGACCGCTCTAAATTAGGAGACCCCCGATCATTGAGCAGTGCCCCCCGTCAATGACGAATGACCCATGACAAGGAGGAGTGCCCCCTGACAATGAGGACTGACCTCTGTCAATGAGGAGGGACCCCTGTCAATCTTGAGTGACCTCTGTCAATAATGAGTGCCTTCTGTCAATGAGGAGTGCCCCCCCGTAAATGACGATGCCCCCGGTCAAAGAGCAGTGCCCCCCGTCAGTGAGGAGTGGCCCCTGTCAATGAGGAGTGACCGCTGTAAATTAGCAGTGCCCCCGATCAATGAGCAGCGCCCCGCGTCAATGACGAATGCCCCATGTCAATGAGGAATGCCCGCTGGCAATGAGAAGTGCCCCCCCGTCTATGAGGGGTGCCCCCTGTCAATGAGGAGTGCCCCCCGTCAATAAGGATTGCACCTTCCCCCCCGTCAATGAGGAGTGCCCCCTGTCAATGAGGAGAGGACCCTGTCAATGAGGAGTGCCCCCTGTCAATGAGGAGAGGACCCTGTCAATGAGGAGAGCCCCCGTCAATTAGGAGTGACCCACCGTCAATGAGCAGTGACCGCTCTAAATTAGGAGACCCCCGATCATTGAGCAGTGCCCCCCGTCAGTGACGAATGAACCCTGACAAGGAGGAGTGCCCCCTGTCAATGAGGACTGACCTCTGTCAATGAGGAGTGACCCCTGTCAATGATGAGTGCCGTCTGTCAATAATGAGTGCCTTCTGTCATTGAGCAGTGCCCCCCGTCAGTGAGGAGTGGCCCCTGTCAATGAGGAGTGACCGCTGTAAATTAGCAGTGCCCCCGATCAATGAGCAGCGCCCCGCGTCAATGATGAATGCCCCATGTCAATGAGGAATGCCCGCTGGCAATGAGATGTGCCCCCCCGTCTATGAGGGGTGCCCCCTGTCAATGAGGAGTGCCCCCCGTCAATAAGGATTGCACCTTCCCCCCCGTCAATGAGTCCAGCCCACTGTCAATGAGGAGAGGACCCTGTCAATGAGGAGTACCCCCTGTCAATGAGGAGAGGACCCTGTCAATGAGGAGAGCCCCCGTCAATTAGGAGTGACCCACAGTCAATGAGGAGTGACCGCTCTAAATTAGGAGACCCCATCATTGAGCAGTGCCCCCCGTCAGTGACGAATGAACCCTGACAAGGAGGAGTGCCCCCTGTCAATGAGGACTGACCTCTGTCAATGAGGAGTGACCCCTGTCAATGATGAGTGCCCTCTGTCAATAATGAGTGCCTTCTGTCATTGAGGAGAGCCCCCCGTCAATGACGAATGTCCCCGGTCAATGAGCAGTGCCCCCTGTCAATGATGAATGCCCACGGCAATGAGGAGGGCCCCCTGTAAATGTGGAGTGCCCCCTGTCAATGAGGAGTGCCCCCCGTCAGTGTGGAGTACCCCCCGTCAATGAGGAGTGCCCCCTGTCAACGAGGAGTGACCCCTGTCCATGAGGATTGTCCCCAGTTAATGATAATTGTCCCCCGTCAATGAGAAGAGCCCCCTCTCAATTAGCAGTGACCCTGTCAATGAGGAGGTACCCCTGTCAAATTGGAATGAATGCCCCGTCAATGAGGAGTGCCCCCTGTCAATGAGGAGTGTCTCCTGTCAAAGTGGAATTCCCCCTGTCAATTAGGAGTGCCCCCGTCAATGAGGAGGGCCCCCTGTAAATGCGGAGTGCACCCTGAGAATGAGGAGTGCCCCCTGTCAATGATGAGTGCCCTCTGTAAATGATGAGTGCCTTCTGTCAATGAGGAGTGCCCCCCGTCAATGACAAATGCCCTCGGTCAATGAGCAATGCCCCCTGTCAACGAAGGGTGCCCACGCCAATGGGGAGTGCTCCCTGTCAGTGAGGGGAGCCCCCTGTCAATGATGAGTGCCCCCCGTTAATGAGGAGTGCCCCCCCCGTCAATAATGTGTGACCCCCTCGTCAATGAGGAGTGCCCCCTGTCAATGAGAAGTGCCCTCTGTCAATGAGGAGTGTCCCCTGTCTATGAGGAGTGCCTGATGTTAATGAGGAGTGCCCCCTGTCAATGAGGAGTTCCCCCTGTCAATGAGGAGTGCCCCCTGACAATGAGGAGTGCCCCCTGTCAATGAGGAGTGCCCCCCGTCTCTGCAGAGTTCCCCATGTCAATAAGGCATGCCCACCTTCAATAAGGATGCACCCCCCCCCCCGTCAAGTAGGAGTGCCCCCTGTTAATGAGAAGTGCCCGCCGTCAATGAGGAGTGTCCCCTGTCAATGGGGTGCGCCCCCCCATCTCTGAAGAATGCCCCCTGTCAATGAGGAGTGCCCCCCGTCAATAAGGAGTGCCCACACCCCCTCAATGAGGAGTGCCCCATGTCAATGAGAAGTGCCGGCTGTCAATGAGGAGTGCCCCCTGTTAATGAGGAGTGCCCCCTGTCAATGAGGAGTACCCCCTGTCAATCAGGAGTGCCCCCAGTCAATGAGGAGTGCCCCCTGTCAATGAGGAGTACCCCCTGTCAATGAGGAGTACCCACTTTCAATTAGGAGTGCCCCCTGTCAATGAGGAGTGCCCGCTGTCAACTGGGAGCGCCCTCTGTCAATGAGGAGTGACCCCTGTCAATGAGGAGTGCCCTATGTCAATGAGGAGAGCCCCCTGTTAATGAGGAGTAACCCTATAAATGAGGAGTGCCCCACCGTCAATGAGGAGTGACCGCTTTAAATTAGGAGTCCCCCCATCATTGAGCAGTGCCCCCCCGTCAATGACGAATGACCCCTGTCAATGAGGAGTGTCCCCTGTCAATGAGGAGCGCCCTCCCTTCTATAAAGTGTACCCCCTGTCAATGAGGAGTGCCCCCCGTCAATGAGAAGTGCCCGCTCTCAATGAGGAGTGCCCCCTGTCAATGAGCAGTGCCCCCTGTCAATGAGGAATACCCCTGTCAATGCGGAGTGCCCCTGTCAATGCGCAGTGCCCCCTGTCAATGAGGAGTGCCCGCAGTCAATGAGGAGTGCCCCCTGTCAGTGAGGAGTGCCCCCTGTCAATGACGAGTTCCCCATGTCAATGAGGAGTGCCCCCTGTCAATAAGAAGTGGCCCGTGTCAATGGGCTTTGCCCCCTGTCAATGCGGAGGGCCCCCTGTCAATGAGGAGTGCCTGCTATCAACTATGAGTGCCCTCTGTCAACGTGGACTTCCCCCCGTCAATGAGAAGTGCCCCACGTCAATGAGGAATAACCCTGGAAATAAGGCGTGACACTGTAATTGAGGAGTGACCCTGTCAATGACGAATGACCCCGGTCAATGAGTCCTGCCCCCTGTCAATGAAGAGTGCCCACGCCAATGAGGAGTGCCCCCGTCAATGAGGGGAGTCCCCTGTCAATGATGAGTGCCCTCTGTCAATGAGGAGTGCCCCCTGTCAATGAGGAGTGACCCCTGTCAATGAGGAATGCCCCCTGTCAAAGAGGGGGACCCTCTGTCAATGAGGAGTGCCCATGTCAATGAGGAGTGCCCGCTGTCAAATGAGAGTGCCCTCTGTCAATGAGGAGTGCCCCCTGTCAATGAGGAGATGACCCTGTCAATGAGGAGTGCCCCCTGTCAATGAGGAGAGGACCCTGTCAATGAGGAGAGCCCCCGTCAATTAGGAGTGACCCACCGTCAATGAGGAGTGACCGCCCTAAATTAGGAGACCCCCGATTATTGAGCAGTGCCCCTCGTCAGTGACGAATGAACCCTGACAAGGAGGAGTGCCCCCTGTCAATGAGGACTGACCTCTGTCAATGAGGAGTGACCCCTGTCAATGATGAGTGCCCTCTGTCAATAATGAGTGCCTTCTGTCATTGAGGAGTGCCCCCCGTCAATGACGAATGCCCCCGGTCAATGAGCAGTGCCCCCTGTCAATGATGAGTGCCCACGGCAATGAGGAGGGCCCCCTGTAAATGTGGAGTGCCCCCTGTCAATGAGGAGTGCCCCCCGTCAGTGTGGAGTACCCCCCGTCAATGAGGAGTGCCCCCTGTCAACGAGGAGTGACACCTGTCAATGAGGATTGTCCCCAGTTAATGATAATTGTCCCCCGTCAATGAGAAGAGCCCCCTCTCAATTAGCAGTGACCCTGTCAATGAGGAGGTACCCCTGTCAAATTGGAATGAATGCCCCGTCAATGAGGAGTGCCCCCTGTCAATGAGGAGTGTCTCCTGTCAAAGTGGAATTCCCCCTGTCAATTAGGAGTGCCCCCGTCAATGAGGAGGGCCCCCTGTAAATGCGGAGTGCACCCTGAGAATGAGGAGTGCCCCCTGTCAATGATAAGTGCCCTCTGTAAATGATGAGTGCCTTCTGTCAATGAGGAGTGCCCCCCGTCAATGACAAATGCCCTCGGTCAATGAGCAATGCCCCCTGTCAACGAAGGGTGCCCACGCCAATGGGGAGTGCTCCCTGTCAGTGAGGGGAGCCCCCAGTCAATGATGAGTGCCCCCCGTTAATGAGGAGTGCCCCCCCCCGTCAATAATGAGTGACCCACTCGTCAATGAGGAGTGCCCCCTGTCAATGAGAAGTGCCCTCTGTCAATGAGGAGTGTCCCCTGTCTATGAGGAGTGCCTGATGTCAATGAGTTGTGCCCCCTGTCAATGAGGAGTTCCCCCTGTCAATGAGGAGTGACCCCTGTCAATGAGGAGTACCCCCTGTCAATCAGGAGTGCCCCCTGTCAATGAGGAGTGCCCCCTGTCAATGAGGAGTACCCCCTGTCAATGAGGAGTACCCCCTGTCAATAAGGAATGCCCACCTTCAATAAGGATGCACCCCACCCCCGTCAAGTAGGAGTGCCCCCTGTTAATGAAAAGTGCCCGCCGTCAATGAGGAGTGTCCCCTGTCAATGGGGTGCGCCCCCCATCTCTGAAGAATGCCCCCTGTCAATGAGGAGTGCCCCCCGTCAATAAGGAGTGCCCACACCCCCTCAATGAGGAGTGCCCCATGTCAATCAGAAGTGCCGACTGTCAATGAGGAGTGCCCCCTGATAATGAGGAGTGCCCCCTGTCAATGAGGAGTACCCCCTGTCAATCAGGAGTGCCCCCTGTCAATGAGGAGTGCCCCCTGTCAATGAGGAGTACCCCCTGTCAATGAGGAGTACCCACTGTCAATTAGGAGTGCCCCCTGTCAATGAGGAGTGCCCGCTGTCAACTGGGAGCGCCCTCTGTCAATGAGGAGTGCCCCCTGTCAATGAGGAGTGCCCCCTGTCAATGAGGAGAGCCCCCTGTCAATGAGAAGTGCCCGCTCTCAATGAGGAGTGCCCCTGTCAATGCGCAGTGCCCCCTGTCAATGAGGAGTGCCCGCAGTCAATGAGGAGTGCCCCCTGTCTGTGAGGAGTGCCCCCTGTCAATGAGGAGTTCCCCATGTCAATGAGGAGTGCCCCCTGTCAATAAGAAGTGCCCCGTGTCAAAGGGCTTTGCCCCCTGTCAATGCGGAGGGCCCCCTGTCAATGAGGAGTGCCTGCTATCAACTATGAGTGCCCTCTGTCAATGTGGACTTCCCCCCGTCAATGAGAAGTGCCCCACGTCAATGAGGAGTAACCCTGGAAATAAGGCGTGACACTGTAATTGAGGAGTGACCCTGTCAATGACGAATGACCCCGGTCAATGAGTCCAGCCCACTGTCAATGAAGAGTGCCCACGCCAATGAGGAGTGCCCCCGTCAATGAGGGGAGTCCCCTGTCAATGATGAGTGCCCTCTGTCAATGAGGAGTGCCCCCTGTCAATGAGGAGTGACCCCTGTCAATGAGGAATGCCCCCTGTCAAAGAGGGGACCCTCTGCCAATGAGGAGTGCCCATGTCAATGAGGAGTGCCCCCTGTCAATGAGGACTGACCTCTGTCAATGAGGAGTGACCCCTGTCAATGATGAGTGCCCTCTGTCAATAATGAGTGCCTTCTGTCATTGAGGAGAGCCCCCCGTCAATGACGAATGTCCCCGGTCAATGAGCAGTGCCCCCTGTCAATGATGAATGCCCACGGCAATGAGGAGGGCCCCCTGTAAATGTGAAGTGCCCCCTGTCAATGAGGAGTGCCCCCCGTCAGTGTGGAGTACCCCCCGTCAATGAGGAGTGCCCCCTGTCAACGAGGAGTGACCCCTGTCCATGAGGATTGTCCCCAGTTAATGATAATTGTCCCCCGTCAATGAGAAGAGCCCCCTCTCAATTAGCAGTGACCCTGTCAATGAGGAGGTACCCCTGTCAAATTGGAATGAATGCCCCGTCAATGAGGAGTGCCCCCTGTCAATGAGGAGTGTCTCCTGTCAAAGTGGAATTCCCCCTGTCAATTAGGAGTGCCCCCGTCAATGAGGAGGGCCCCCTGGAAATGCGGAGTGCACCCTGAGAATGAGGAGTGCCCCCTGTCAATGATGAGTGCCCTCCGTAAATGATGAGTGCCTTCTGTCAATGAGGAGTGCCCCCCGTCAATGACAAATGCCCTCGGTCAATGAGCAATGCCCCCTTTCAACGAAGGGTGCCCACGCCAATGGGGAGTGCTCCCTGTCAGTGAGGGGAGCCCCCTGTCAATGATGAGTGCCCCCCGTTAATGAGGAGTGCCCCCCCCGTCAATAATGTGTGACCCCCTCGTCAATGAGGAGTGCCCCCTGTCAATGAGAAGTGCCCTCTGTCAATGAGGAGTGTCCCCTGTCTATGAGGAGTGCCTGATGTCAATGAGGAGTGCCCCCTGTCAATGAGGAGTTCCCCCTGTCAATGAGGAGTGCCCCCTGTCAATGAGGAGTGCCCCCTGTCAATGAGGAGTGCCCCCCGTCTCTGCAGAGTTCCCCATGTCAATAAGGAATGCCCACCTTCAATAAGGATGCACCCCCCCCCCGTCAAGTAGGAGTGCCCCCTGTTAATGAGAAGTGCCCGCCGTCAATGAGGAGTGTCCCCTGTCAATGGGGTGCGCCCCCCCATCTCTGAAGAATGCCCCCTGTCAATGAGGAGTGCCCCCCGTCAATAAGGAGTGCCCACAACCCCTCAATGAGGAATGCCCCATGTCAATGAGAAGTGCCGGCTGTCAATGAGGAGTGCCCCCTGTCAATGAGGAGTGCCCCC
The DNA here is from genome assembly GCF_964213995.1 of Mustelus asterias. Lineage (NCBI taxonomy): Eukaryota > Metazoa > Chordata > Chondrichthyes > Carcharhiniformes > Triakidae > Mustelus > Mustelus asterias. The sequence goes on from NW_027590133.1 coordinate 488,818, forward strand.
TGTCAATGAGGAGTACCCCCTGTCAATCAGGAGTGCCCCCAGTCAATGAGGAGTGCCCCCTGTCAATGAGGAGTACCCCCTGTCAATGAAGAGTACCCACTGTCAATTAGGAGTGCACCCTGTCAATGAGGAGTGCCCGCTGTAAACTGGGAGCGCCCTCTGTCAATGAGGAGTGACCCCTGTCAATGAGGAGTGCCCTCTGTCAATGAGGAGAGCCCCCTGTTAATGAGGAGTAACCCTATAAATGAGGAGTGCCCCACCGTCAATGAGGAGTGACCGCTTTAAATTAGGAGTCCCCCCATCATTGAGCAGTGCCCCCCCGTCAATGACGAATGACCCCTGTCAATGAGGAGTGTCCCCTGTCAATGAGGAGCGCCCTCCCTTCTATAAAGTGTACCCCCTGTCAATGAGGAGTGCCCCCCGTCAATGAGAAGTGCCCGCTCTCAATGAGGAGTGCCCCCTGTCAATGAGCAGTGCCCCCTGTCAATGAGGAATACCCCTGTCAATGCGGAGTGCCCCTGTCAATGCGCAGTGCCCCCTGTCAATGAGGAGTGCCCGCAGTCAATGAGGAGTGCCCCCTGTCAGTGAGGAGTGCCCCCTGTCAATGACGAGTTCCCCATGTCAATGAGGAGTGCCCCCTGTCAATAAGAAGTGGCCCGTGTCAATGGGCTTTGCCCCCTGTCAATGCGGAGGGCCCCCTGTCAATGAGGAGTGCCTGCTATCAACTATGAGTGCCCTCTGTCAATGTGGACTTCCCCCCGTCAATGAGAAGTGCCCCACGTCAATGAGGAATAACCCTGGAAATAAGGCGTGACACTGTAATTGAGGAGTGACCCTGTCAATGACGAATGACCCCGGTCAATGAGTCCTGCCCCCTGTCAATGAAGAGTGCCCACGCCAATGAGGAGTGCCCCCGTCAATGAGGGGAGTCCCCTGTCAATGATGAGTGCCCTCTGTCAATGAGGAGTGCCCCCTGTCAATGAGGAGTGACCCCTGTCAATGAGGAATGCCCCCTGTCAAAGAGGGGGGCCCTTTGTCAATGACGAGTGCCCATGTCAATGAGGAGTGACCGCTGTCAAATGAGAGTGCCCTCTGTCAATGAGGAGTGCCCCCTGTCAATGAGGAGATGACCCTGTCAATGAGGAGTGCCCCCTGTCAATGAGGAGAGGACCCTGTCAATGAGGAGAGCCCCCGTCAATTAGGAGTGACCCACCGTCAATGAGGAGTGACCGCTCTAAATTAGGAGACCCCCGATTATTGAGCAGTGCCCCCCGTCAGTGACGAATGACCCCTGACAAGGAGGAGTGCCCCCTGTCAACGAGGACTGACCTCTGTCAATGAGGAGTGACCCCTGTCAATGATGAGTGCCCTCTGTCAATAATGAGTGCCTTCTGTCATTGAGGAGTGCCCCCCGTCAATGACGAATGCCCCCGGTCAATGAGCAGTGCCCCCTGTCAATGATGAGTGCCCACGGCAATGAGGAGGGCCCCCTGTAAATGTGGAGTGCCCCCTGTCAATGAGGAGTGCCCCCCGTCAGTGTGGAGTACCCCCCGTCAATGAGGAGTGCCCCCTGTCAACGAGGAGTGACCCCTGTCAATGAGGATTGTCCCCAGTTAATGATAATTGTCCCCCGTCAATGAGAAGAGCCCCCTCTCAATTAGCAGTGACCCTGTCAATGAGGAGGTACCCCTGTCAAATTGGAATGAATGCCCCGTCAATGAGGAGTGCCCCCTGTCAATGAGGAGTGTCTCCTGTCAAAGTGGAATTCCCCCTGTCAATTAGGAGTGCCCCCGTCAATGAGGAGGGCCCCCTGTAAATGCGGAGTGCACCCTGAGAATGAGGAGTGCCCCCTGTCAATGATGAGTGCCCTCTGTAAATGATGAGTGCCTTCTGTCAATGAGGAGTGCCCCCCGTCAATGACAAATGCCCTCGGTCAATGAGCAATGCCCCCTGTCAACGAAGGGTGCCCACGCCAATGGGGAGTGCTCCCTGTCAGTGAGGGGAGCCCCCTGTCAATGATGAGTGCCCCCCGTTAATGAGGAGTGCCCCCCCCGTCAATAATGTGTGACCCCCTCGTCAATGAGGAGTGCCCCCTGTCAATGAGAAGTGCCCTCTGTCAATGAGGAGTGTCCCCTGTCTATGAGGAGTGCCTGATGTCAATGAGGAGTGCCCCCTGTCAATGAGGAGTTCCCCCTGTCAATGAGGAGTGCCCCCTGTCAATGAGGAGTGCCCCCTGTCAATGAGGAGTGCCCCCCGTCTCTGCAGAGTTCCCCATGTCAATAAGGAATGCCCACCTTCAATAAGGATGCACCCCCCCCCGTCAAGTAGGAGTGCCCCCTGTTAATGAGAAGTGCCCGCCGTCAATGAGGAGTGTCCCCTGTCAATGGGGTGCGCCCCCCATCTCTGAAGAATGCCCCCTGTCAATGAGGAGTGCCCCCCGTCAATAAGGAGTGCCCACAACCCCTCAATGAGGAATGCCCCATGTCAATGAGAAGTGCCGGCTGTCAATGAGGAGTGCCCTTGTCAATGAGGAGTGCCCCCTGTCAATGAGGAGTACCCCCTGTCAATCAGGAGTGCCCCCAGTCAATGAGGAGTGCCCCCTGTCAATGAGGAGTACCCCCTGTCAATGAAGAGTACCCACTGTCAATTAGGAGTGCACCCTGTCAATGAGGAGTGCCCGCTGTCAACTGGGAGCGCCCTCTGTCAATGAGGAGTGACCGCTGTCAATGAGGAGTGCCCTCTGTCAATGAGGAGAGCCCCCTGTTAATGAGGAGTAACCCTATAAATGAGGAGTGCCCCACCGTCAATGAGGAGTGACCGCTTTAAATTAGGAGTCCCCCCATCATTGAGCAGTGCCCCCCCCGTCAATGACGAATGACCCCTGTCAATGAGGAGTGTCCCCTGTCAATGAGGAGCGCCCTCCCTTCTATAAAGTGTACCCCCTGTCAATGAGGAGTGCCCCCCGTCAATGAGAAGTGCCCGCTCTCAATGAGGAGTGCCCCCTGTCAATGAGCAGTGCCCCCTGTCAATGAGGAATACCCCTGTCAATGCGGAGTGCCCCTGTCAATGCGCAGTGCCCCCTGTCAATGAGGAGTGCCCGCAGTCAATGAGGAGTGCCCCCTGTCAGTGAGGAGTGCCCCCTGTCAATGACGAGTTCCCCATGTCAATGAGGAGTGCCCCCTGTCAATAAGAAGTGGCCCGTGTCAATGGGCTTTGCCCCCTGTCAATGCGGAGGGCCCCCTGTCAATGAGGAGTGCCTGCTATCAACTATGAGTGCCCTCTGTCAATGTGGACTTCCCCCCGTCAATGAGAAGTGCCCCACGTCAATGAGGAATAACCCTGGAAATAAGGCGTGACACTGTAATTGAGGAGTGAACCTGTCAATGACGAATGACCCCGGTCAATGAGTCCTGCCCCCTGTCAATGAAGAGCGCCCACGCCAATGAGGAGTGCCCCCGTCAATGAGGGGAGTCCCCTCTCAATGATGAGTGCCCTCTGTCAATGAGGAGTGCCCCCTGTCAATGAGGAGTGACCCCTGTCAATGAGGAATGCCCCCTGTCAAAGAGGGGGACCCTCTGTCAATGACGAGTGCCCATGTCAATGAGGAGTGCCCGCTGTCAAATGAGAGTGCCCTCTGTCAATGAGGAGTGCCCCCTGTCAATGAGGAGATGACCCTGTCAATGAGGAGTGCCCCCTGTCAATGAGGAGAGGACCCTGTCAATGAGGAGAGCCCCCGTCAATTAGGAGTGACCCACCGTCAATGAGGAGTGACCGCTCTAAATTAGGAGACCCCCGATTATTAAGCAGTGCCCCCCGTCAGTGACGAATGAACCCTGACAAGGAGGAGTGCCCCCTGTCAATGAGGACTGACCTCTGTCAATGAGGAGTGACCCCTGTCAATGATGAGTGCCCTCTGTCAATAATGAGTGCCTTCTGTCATTGAGGAGTGCCCCCCGTCAATGACGAATGCCCCCGGTCAATGAGCAGTGCCCCCTGTCAATGATGAGTGCCCACGGCAATGAGGAGGGCCCCCTGTAAATGTGGAGTGCCCCCTGTCAATGAGGAGTGCCCCCCGTCAGTGTGGAGTACCCCCCGTCAATGAGGAGTGCCCCCTGTCAACGAGGAGTGACACCTGTCAATGAGGATTGTCCCCAGTTAATGATAATTGTCCCCCGTCAATGAGAAGAGCCCCCTCTCAATTAGCAGTGACCCTGTCAATGAGGAGGTACCCCTGTCAAATTGGAATGAATGCCCCGTCAATGAGGAGTGCCCCCTGTCAATGAGGAGTGTCTCCTGTCAAAGTGGAATTCCCCCTGTCAATTAGGAGTGCCCCCGTCAATGAGGAGGGCCCCCTGTAAATGCGGAGTGCACCCTGAGAATGAGGAGTGCCCCCTGTCAATGATAAGTGCCCTCTGTAAATGATGAGTGCCTTCTGTCAATGAGGAGTGCCCCCCGTCAATGACAAATGCCCTCGGTCAATGAGCAATGCCCCCTGTCAACGAAGGGTGCCCACGCCAATGGGGAGTGCTCCCTGTCAGTGAGGGGAGCCCCCAGTCAATGATGAGTGCCCCCCGTTAATGAGGAGAGCCCCCCCCGTCAATAATGAGTGACCCACTCGTCAATGAGGAGTGCCCCCTGTCAATGAGAAGTGCCCTCTGTCAATGAGGAGTGTCCCCTGTCTATGAGGAGTGCCTGATGTCAATGAGGAGTGCCCCCTGTCAATGAGGAGTTCCCCCTGTCAATGAGGAGTTCCCCCTGTCAATGAGGAGTGCCCCCTGTCAATGAGGAGTGCCCCCCGTCTCTGCAGAGTTCCCCCTGTCAATAAGGAATGCCCACCTTCAATAAGGATGCACCCCCCCCCGGTCAAGTAGGAGTGCCCCCTGTTAATGAAAAGTGCCCGCCGTCAATGAGGAGTGTCCCCTGTCAATGGGGTGCGCCCCCCATCTCTGAAGAATGGTCCCTGTCAATGAGGAGTGCCCCCCGTCAATAAGGAGTGCCCACACCCCCTCAATGAGGAGTGCCCCATGTCAATGAGAAGTGCCGGCTGTCAATGAGGAGTGCCCCCTGTTAATGAGGAGTGCCCCCTGTCAATGAGGAGTACCCCCTGTCAATGAGGAGTACCCACTGTCAATTAGGAGTGCCCCCTGTCAATGAGGAGTGCCCGCTGTCAACTGGGAGCGCCCTCTGTCAATGAGGAGTGCCCCCTGTCAATGAGGAGTGCCCCCTGTCAATGAGGAGAGCCCCCTGTCAATGAGAAGTGCCCGCTCTCAATGAGGAGTGCCCCTGTCAATGCGCAGTGCCCCCTGTCAATGAGGAGTGCCCGCAGTCAATGAGGAGTGCCCCCTGTCAGTGAGGAGTGCCCCCTGTCAATGAGGAGTTCCCCATGTCAATGAGGACTGCCCCCTGTCAATAAGAATTGCCCCGTGTCAATGGGCTTTGCCCCCTGTCAATGCGGAGGGCCCCCTGTCAATGAGGAGTGCCTGCTATCAACTATGAGTGCCCTCTGTCAATGTGGACTTCCCCCCGTCAATGAGAAGTGCCCCACGTCAATGAGGAGTAACCCTGGAAATAAGGCGTGACACTGTAATTGAGGAGTGACCCTGTCAATGACGAATGACCCCGGTCAATGAGTCCAGCCCACTGTCAATGAAGAGTGCCCACGCCAATGAGGAGTGCCCCCGTCAATGAGGGGAGTCCCCTGTCAATGATGAGTGCCCTCTGTCAATGAGGAGTGCCCCCTGTCAATGAGGAGTGACCCCTGTCAAAGAGTGGACCCTCTGCCAATGAGGAGTGCCCATGTCAATGAGGAGTGCCCGCTGTCAAATGAGAGTGCCCTCTGTCAATGAGGAGTGCCCCCTGTCAATGAGGCGTGCCCCCTGTCAATGAAGAGAGCTCCCTGAGAATAAGGAGAGCCCCCTGTCAATGAGGAGTGACCCCTGTCAATAAGGAGTGCCCACCCCCCGTCAATGAGGAGAGCCCCATGTCAATGAGAAGTGCACGCTGTCAATGAGGAGTGCCCCCTGTCAATGAGGAGTGCAACCTGTCAATGGGTTTTACCCCCTCTCAATGCGGAGGGCCCCATGTCAATGAGGAGTGCCCGCTATCAACTATGAGCGCCCTCTGTCAAAGAGTAGTGCCCCGTCAAGGAGAAGTGTCCCCGTCAATGAGGAGCGACCCTGGAAATGAGGCGTGACCCCGTAAATGAGTAGTGCCCCCTGTCAATGATGAGTGTCCCCTGTCAATGACGTGTGCCCCCCGTCAATGAGGTGCGTCCCCTGTCAACGAGGAGTGCCCGCTCTCAATGAGGAGTGCCCTCTGTCAATGAGGAGTGCCCGCTTTCAAATAAGAGTGCCCTCTGTCAATGCGGAGTGCCCCCTGTCAATGAGGCGTGCCCCCTGTCAATGAGTAGAGCTCCCTGAGAATAAGGAGAGCCCCCTGTCAATGAGGAGTGACCCCTGTCAATGAGGAGTGCCCCACCGTCAATGAGGAGTGACCGCTCTAAATTCGGAGACCCCCGATCACTGAGCAGTGCCCCCGGTCAATGACGAATGGCCCCTGACAAGGAGGAGTGCCCCGTGACAATGAGGACTGACCTCAGTCAATGAGGAGTGACCCCTGTCAATGATGTCTGCCCTCTGTCAATAACGAGTGCCTTCTGTCAATGAGGAGGGCCCCCGTAAATGATGAGTGCCCGCGGCAATGAGTAGCGCCCCCTGTTCATGAGAAGTGCCCGCCGTCAATGAGGAGTGTCCCCTGTCAATGGGGAGTGGCCCCGCCCATCTCTGAAGAGTGCCCCCTGTCAATGACGAGTGCCCCCCGTCAATAAGGAGTGCCCACCCCCCGTCAATGAGGAGAGCCCCATGTCAATGAGAAGTGCACGCTGTCAATGAGGAGTGCCCCCTGTCAATGAGGAGTGCCCCCTGTCAATGAGGAGTGCAACCTGTCAATGGGTTTTACCCCCTGTCAATGCGGAGGGCCCCATGTCAATGAGGAGTGCCCACTATCAACTATGAGCGCCCTCTGTCAAAGAGTAGTGCCCCGTCAATGAGAAGTGTCCCCGTCAATGAGGAGCGACCCTGGAAATGAGGCGTGACCCCGTAAATGAGGAGTGCCCCCTGTCAATGATGAGTGTCCCCTGTCAATGACGTGTGCCCCCCGTCAATGAGGTGCGTCCCCTGTCAACGAGGAGTGCCCGCTCTCAATGAGGAGTGCCCTCTGTCAATGAGGAGTGCCCGCTTTCAAATAAGAGTGCCCTCTGTCAATGAGGAGTGCCCCTTGTCAATGAGGCGTGCCCCCTGTCAATGAGGAGAGCTCCCTGAGAATAAGGAGAGCCCCCTGTCAATGAGGAGTGACCCCTGTCAATGAGGAGTGCCCCACCGTCAATGAGGAGTGACCGCTCTAAATTAGGAGACCCCCGATCACTGAGCAGTGCCCCCGGTCAATGACGAATGGCCCCTGACAAGGAGGAGTGCCCCATGACAATGAGGACTGACCTCAGTCAATGAGGAGTGACCCCTGTCAATGATGACTGCCCTCTGTCAATAACGAGTGCCTTCTGTCAATGAGGAGGGCCCCCGTAAATGATGAGTGCCCGCGGCAATGAGTAGCGCCCCCTGTTCATGAGAAGTGCCCGCCGTCAATGAGGAGTGTCCCCTGTCAATGGGGAGTGGCCCCGCCCATCTCTGAAGAGTGCCCCCTGTCAATGACGAGTGCCCCCCGTCAATAAGGAGTGCCCACCCCCCGTCAATGAGGAGAGCCCCATGTCAATGAGAAGTGCACGCTGTCAATGAGGAGTGCCCCCTGTCAATGAGGAGTGCCCCCTGTCAATGAGGAGTGCAACCTGTCAATGGGTTTTACCCCCTGTCAATGCGGAGGGCCCCATGTCAATGAGGAGTGCCCGTTATCAACTATGAGCGCCCTCTGTCAAAGAGTAGTGCCCCGTCAATGAGAAGTGTCCCCCGTCAATGAGGAGTGACCCTGGAAATGAGGCGTGACCCCGTAAATGAGGAGTGCCCCCTGTCAATGATGAGTGTCCCCTGTCAATGACGTGTGCCCCCCGTCAATGAGGTGCGTCCCCTGTCAACGAGGGGTGCCCGCTCTCAATGAGGAGTGCCCTCTGTCAATGAAGAGTGCCCGCTGTGAATGCGGACAGCCCTCTGTCAATGAGGAGTGCCCCCTATCAATGAGGAGTAACCCTGTAATTGAGGAGTGACCCACCGTCAATGAGGATTGACCGCTGTAAATTAGGAGTCCCCCCATCATTGAGCTGTGCCCCCCGTCAATGACGAATGACCCCTGTCAATGAGGAGTGTCCCCTGTCAATGAGGAGCGCCCCCCTTCTATAAAATGAACCCCCTGTCAATGAGGAGTGCCCTCCGTCAATGAGAAGTGCCCCCCCAACCCCGTCAATGAGGAGTGCCCCCTGTCAATGAGGAGTACCCCCTGTCAATGAGGAGTGTCCCCTGTCAATGGGAAGTGCCCACAGTCAATAAGGGGTGCACCGCCCCCCGTCAATGAGCAGTGCCCCCTGTCAATGAGAAGTGCCCGCTGTCAATGAGGAGTGCCCCCTGTCAATGAGCAGTGCCCCCTGTCAATGAGGAATACCCCTGTCAATGAGGAGTGCCCCCTGTCAATGAGCAGTGCCCCCTGTCAATGAGGAATACCCCTGTCAATGAGGAGTGCCCTCCGTCAATGAGAAGTGCCCCCCCAACCCCGTCAATGAGGAGTGCCCAATGTCAATGAGGAGTACCCCCTGTCAATGAGGAGTGTCCCCTGTCAATGGGAAGTGCCCACAGTCAATAAGGGGTGCACCGCCCCCCGTCAATGAGCAGTGCCCCCTGTCAATGAGAAGTGCCCGCTGTCAATGAGGAGTGCCCCCTGTCAATGAGCAGTGCCCCCTGTCAATGGGAAATACCCCTGTCAATGAGGAGTGCCCCCTGTCAATGAGGAGTGCCCCCTGTCAATGAGGAGTGCCCGCTGTCAATGAAGAGTGCCCCCTGTCAGTGAGGACTGCCCCCTGTCAATGACGAGTTCCCCATGTCAATGAGGAGTGCCCCCTGTCAATGAGGAGAGCCCCTTGTCAATGATGAGGGCCCTCTGTCAATGAGGAGTGCCTGCTGTCAATGAGCAGTGCCCCCTGTCAATGAGGAATACCCCTGTTAATGAGGAGTGCCCCCTGTCAATGAGGAGTGCCCCCTGTCAATGAGGAGTGCCCGCTGTCAATGAGGAGTACCCCCTGTCAATGAGGAGTGCACCCTGTCAATGAGGGGCACCCTCTGTCAATGAGGAGTGCCCCCTGTCAATGAGGCGGGCCCCCTGTCAATGAGGCGTGCCCCCGTCAATGAGGAGAGCCCCCAGTCAATGAGGAGGGCCCACGTCAATGAGGAGTTTTCCCTGTCAATGTGGCGTGCCCCACCGTCGATGTGGAGTGACCGCTCTAAATTAGGAGACCCCCGATCATTGAGCAGTGCGCCCCGTCAATGACGAATGACCCCTGACAAGGAGGAGTGCCCCCTGCCAATGAGGACTGACCTCTGTCAATGAGGAGTGACCCCCGTAAATGACGATGCCCCCGGTCAATGAGCAGTGCCCCCCGTCAGTGAGGAGTGGCCCCTGTCAATGAGGAGTGACCGCTGTAAATTAGCAGTGCCCCCGATCAATGAGCAGCGCCCCGCGTCAATGACGAATGCCCCATGTCAATGAGGAGTGCCCGCTGGCAATGAGGAGTGCCCCCCCCGTCTATGAGGAGTGCCCCTGTCAATGGGGAGTGCCCCCCGTCAATAAGGATTGCACCTCCGCCCCCGTCAATGAGGAGTGCCCCCTGTCAATGAGGAGAGCACCCTGTCAATGAGGAGAGCCCCCGTCAATGAGGACTGACCCCTGTGAATGAGGAGTGCCCCACCGTCAATGAGGAGTGACCGCTCTAAATTAGGAGACCCTCCATCATTGTGCAGTGCCCCCCGTCAGAGACGAATGACCTCTGACAAGGAGGATTGCCCCCTGTCAATGATGACTGACCTCTGTCAATGAGGAGTGACCACTGTGAATGATGAGTGCCCTCTGTCAATAATGAGTGCCTTCTGTCAATGAGGAGTGCCCCCCGTCAAGAACGAATGCCCCCGGTCAATGAGCAGTGGCCCCTGTCAATGATGAGTGCCCACGGCAATGAGGAGTGCCCCCTGTAAATGAGGAGTGCCCCCTGTCAATGAGGAGTGCCCCCCGTCAGTGAGGCGTATCCTTCGTCAATGTGGAGTGCCCCCCCCCGTCAATGAGGAGTGCCCCCTGTCAAAGAGGAGTGACACCTGTCAATGAGGAGTGTCCCCAGTCAATGATGATTGTCCCCCGTCAATGAGAAGAGCCCCATTTCAATTCGTAGTGACCCTGTCAATGAGGAGGGACCCCTCTCAAATTGGAATGAATGCCCGTCAATGAGGAGTGCCCCCGTCAATGAGGAGGGCCCCCTGTAAATGATGAGTGGCTTCTGTCAATGCGGAGTGCCCCCCGACAATGATGAATGCCCCCGGTCAATGAGCAATGCCCCCTGTCAACGAAGAGTGCCCACGCCAATGTGGAGTGCTCCCTGTCAATGAGGAGAGCCCCCTGTCAATGATGAGTCGCCCCCGTTAATGAGGAGTGCCCCCCCCCGTCAATAATGAGTGACCACCCCGTCAATGAGGAGTGCCCCCTGTCAATGAGAAGTGCCCCCTGTCAATGAGGAGTGCCCCCTGTCAATGAGGAGTGCCCCCCCCCCACGTCTCTGGAGAGTTCCCCCCTGTCAATGAGGAGTGCCTCCCGTCAATAAGGATGCACCCCCCGTCAATGAGTGGTGCCCCCTGTTCATGATGAGTGCCCGCCGTCAATGAGGAGTGTCCCCTGTCAATGGGGAGTGCCCCCCCATCTCTGAAGAGTGTCCCCTGTCAATGAGGAGTGCCCCCCGTCAATAAGGAGTGCCCACCCCATGTCAATGAGGAGTGCCCCTTGTCAATGAGAAGTGCCCGCTGTCAATGAGGAGTGTCTCCTGTCAATGAGGAGAGCCCCCCGTCAATGAGGAGTACCCCCAGTCAATGAGGAGTGCCCCGTGTCAATGAGGAGTGCCCTGTCAATGAGGAGTTCCGCCCGTCAATGAGGAGTGGCACTGGAAATGAGGCGTGACCCCGTAAATGAGGAGTGCACCCTGTCAATGATGAGTGTTCCCAGTCAATGACGTGTGCCCCCTGTCAATGAGGAGGGCCCCCAGTCAATTAGCAATGCCCCCCGTCAATGAGGAGTGCCCCCAGTCAATGAGGTGTGTCCCCTGTCAACGGGGAGCGATCCCTGTCAATGAGGAGTGCCCCCTATCAATGAGGAAAGCCCCCTGTCAATGGGGAGGGCCCCCTGTAAATGCAGAGGGCACCCTGACAACGAGGAGTGACCCCTGTGAATGAGGAGTGCCCTCTGACACTGAGTGACCCTGTTAATGAGGAGTGCCCCCAGTCAATGATGTGTGTCCCCTGTCAACGAGGAGTGATCCCTGTCAATGAGCAATGCCCCCGTCAATGAGGTGTGCCCCCTTTCAATGAGGAGTGCCCCCTGTTATTGACGAGTGCCCCCTGTCAATGAGGCGTGCCCCACCCCGTCTATGAGGAGTTCCCCGTGTCAATAACGTGTGCCTCCTGTCAATGAGGAGGGCCCCCTGTCAATGAGGAGTGCACCCTGACAGCGGGGACTGATCCTATTCAATGATAAGTGCCCGCTGTCAAAGAGGAGTGCCCGCTGTCAATGATGAGTGCCCCCTGTCAATGAGAAGAGCCCCCTCTCAATTAGGAGGGACGCCTGTCAATTTTGAATACCTGCCCCGTCAATGAGGAGTGACCTCTGTCAATGAGGAGTGACCCCTGTCAATGAAGAGCGCGCTCTGTAAATGATGAGTGCCTTCTGTCAATGAGGAGTGCCCCCCGTCAATGACGAATGCCCCCTGTCAATGAGGAGAGCCCCCTGTCAATGATGAGTGCCCCCCATTAATGAGGAGTGCCCCCCGTTCAATAATGAGTGTCCCCCCTCCCCGTCAATGAGGAATGCCTCCTGTCAATGAGACGTGCCCACTGTCAATGAGGCGTTCCCCCCGTCTATGAAGAGTGCCCCCTGTCAATGAGCAGTGCCTCCCGTCAATAAGGATGCAACCCCCCGTCAATGGGTAGCGCCCCCTGTTAATGAGAAGTGCCCGCTGTCAATGAGGAGTGCCCCCTGTCAATAAGGAGTGCCCCCCCGTCTCTGATGAGTGCCCCCTGTCAATGAGGAGTGCCCCCCGTCAATAAGGAGTGCCCCCCCACCGTCAATGAGGAGTGCCCCCTGTCAATGTGAAGTGCCCGCTGTCAATGAGGAGTGCCCCCTGTCAATGAGAAGTGCCCGCAGTCAATGAGGAGTGCCCCCTGTCAATGAGGAGTGCCCGCTGTCAAAGAGGAGTGCCCCCTGTAAATGCGGAGTGCCCCCTGACAATGCAGAGTGCCCCCTGACAATGAGGAGTGCCCGCTGACAATGAGGAGTGGACTGTGTCAATGAGGAGTGACTCCTGTCAATGATGAGTGCCCTCTGTAAATGATGAGTGCCTTCTGTCAATGAGGAGTGCCCCCCGTCAATGACGAATGACCCCGGTCAATGAGCAGTGCCCCCTGTGAATGAAGAGTGCCCAGGCCAATGAGGAGTGCCCCCTGTCAATGAGGTGAGCCCCCTGTCAATGACGAGTGCTCCCGTTAATGAGGAGTGCCCCACCCCTTCAATAAGGTGTGACACCCCCCCCCCCCATCAATGAAGAGTGCCCCCTGTCAATGAGAAGTGCCCCCTGTAAATGAGGAGTGCCCCCTGTCAATCAGGAGTGCCCCCCCCGTCTCTGAAGAGTGCTCCGTGTCAATGAGGAGTGCCCCCCGTGAATAAGGATGCACACCCGCCCATCAATGAGTAGCGCCCCCTGTTAATGAGAAGTGCCCGCTGTCAATGAGGAGTGCGCCCTGTCAATGAGGAGTGCCCCCCATCTCTGAAGAGTGCCCGCTGTCAATGAGGAGTGCCCCTGTCAATGAGGAGTGCCCCCTGTAAATGCAGCGGGCACCCTGACAACGAGGAGTGACCCCTGTGAATGAGGAGTGCCCTCTGACAATGAGTGACCCTGTCAATGAGGAGTGCCCCCAGTCAATGATGTGTGTCCCCTGTCAACGAGGAGTGATCCCTGTCAATGAGCAATGCCCCCCGTCAATGAGGTGTGCCCCCTTTCAATGAGGAGTGCCCCCTGTCATTGACGAGTGCCCCCTGTCAATGAGGCGTGCCCCCCCCCCCGTCTATGAGGAGTTCCCCGTTTCAATAACGTGTGCCTCCTGTCAATGAGGAGTGCCCCCTGTCAATGAGGAGTGCACCCTGTCGGCGGGGACTAATCCTATTCAATGATAAGTGCCCCCTGGCAATGAGGAGATACCTCAATGAGGAGTGCGCACATCAATGAGGACTGACCGCTGTAAATTTGGTGTGCCGCCCATCAATGAGCAGTGCCCCCTTCAATGACGAATGACCCCTGTCAATGAGGAGTGCCCCCTGCCAACGAGGAGTGCCCCCCGTCTCTGAAGAGTGCCCCCAGTCAATGAGGAGTGCCCCCCGTCAATAAGGAGTGCCCCCCTCAATGAGGAGTGCCGCTGTCAATGAGGAGTGCGCCCTGTCAATGAGGAGTGCCCTCCCATCTCTGAAGAGTGCCCCCTGTCAATGAGGAGAACCCCCGTCTATAAGGAGTACCCACCCTCCGTCAATGACGAGTGCCCCCGCCAATGAAATGTGCCCGCTGTCAATGAGGAGTACCCCCTGTCAATGAGGAGTGCCCCCTGTCAATGAGGAGTGCCCCCTGTCAATTATGAGTGCCCCCTGTCAATGAGGTGTGACCCTGTCAATGATGAGTGTCCCCAGTCAATGATGAGTGCCCCCTGTCAATGAGGAGTGACCCTGTCAATTATGAGTGTCCACAGTCAATGATGAGTGCCCCCTGTCAATGAGGACTGACCCTCTAAATTAGGAGGGACCCCTGTCAATTTGGAATGCCTGCCCCGTCAATGCGGAGTGCCCCCTGTCAATGACAAGTGCCCCCTGTCAATGAGGAGAGCCCCCTATCAATGAGGAGTGCACCCCCCCCGTCTCTGGAGAGTGTCGCCTGTCAAAGAGGAGTACCCCCCGTCAATAAGGATGCACCCCCCCCCCCCGTCACTGAGTAGTGCCCCCTGTTAATGAGAAGTGCCCGCTGTCAATGAGGAGTGCCCCCCGTCAATAAGGAGTGCCCCCACGTCAATGAGGAGTGCCCCCTGTCAATGAGAAGTGCCCGCTGTCAATGAGGTGTGCCCCCTGTCAAAGAGGAGTGCCCCCTGTCAATGAGGAGTACCCCCTGTCAATGAGGAGTGTCCCCTGTCAATGAGGAGTGCCCCCCTCAATGAGGAGTGCCCCCCCAGCAATAAGGAGTGAACCTCCCCGTCAATGAGGAGTGCCCCCTGTCAATAAGGAGTGCCCCCACCCGTCTCTGAAGAGTGCCCCCTGTCAATGAGGAGTGCCCCCTGTCAATGAGGAGTGCCCGCTATCAACTATGACTGCCCCCGGTCAATGCGGACTGCCCCCTGTGAATGAGGTGTGTCCCCTGTCAACGAGGAGTGGCCGCTGTCAATGAGGAGTTCCCGCTGTCAATCAGGTGTGCCCTCTGTCAATGAGGAGTGCCCCCTGTCAATGAGGTGTGCCCCCTGTCAATGAGGAGTGCCCCCTCTCAATGAGGAGTGCACGCTGTCAACTCGGAGTGCCTGAAGGGGGAAGCTCCTCATTGACAGGCGACACTCCTGATTGACAGGGGGCACTCCTCATTTACAGGGTTACTCCTCATTGCAGCGGGGACTCCTCATTGAAAGGGGGCACTCCTCATTGACAGGGGGCTCTCCTCATTGACAGCGGGTACTCTTCATTGACAAGGGCACTGCTCCTTGACAGGGGGGTAAAGATATGCGGGTTAGGTTGATTGGCCATGCGAAATTGACCGGAGTATCGGGTTGATTAGCAGGATAAATATTTGGGGTTATGGGGATAGGGTGGGATAGTGGTCGGTACAGACTCGATGGGCCGAATGGTCTCCTTCTGTACTGTAGGGATTCTATGATTCTATGATAAAGTGGACCCCCTGTCAATGAGCAGTGCCCACGCCAATGCGGAGCACCCCCTGTCAATGAGGAGTGCCCCCTGTCAATGTGGAGACCCCGCTGTCAATGAGGAGTGCCCCCTGTCATTGACGAGTGCCCCCTGTCAATGAGGCGTGCCCCCCCCCCCCCGTCTATGAGGAGTTCCCCGTTTCAATAACGTGTGCCTCCTGTCAATGAGGAGTGCCCCCTGTCAATGAGGAGTGCACCCTGTCGGCGGGGACTAATCCTATTCAATGATAAGTGCCCCCTGGCAATGAGGAGATACCTCAATGAGGAGTGCGCACATCAATGAGGACTGACCGCTGTAAATTTGGTGTGCCGCCCATCAATGAGCAGTGCCCCCTTCAATGACGAATGACCCCTGTCAATGAGGAGTGCCCCCTGCCAACGAGGAGTGCCCCCCGTCTCTGAAGAGTGCCCCCAGTCAATGAGGAGTGCCCCCCGTCAATAAGGAGTGCCCCCCTCAATGAGGAGTGCCGCTGTCAATGAGGAGTGCGCCCTGTCAATGAGGAGTGCCCTCCCATCTCTGAAGAGTGCCCCCTGTCAATGAGGAGAACCCCCGTCTATAAGGAGTACCCAAACTCCGTCAATGACGAGTGCCCCCGCCAATGAAATGTGCCCGCTGTCAATGAGGAGTACCCCCTGTCAATGAGGAGTGCCCCCTGTCAATGAGGAGTGCCCCCTGTCAATTATGAGTGCCCCCTGTCAATGAGGTGTGACCCTGTCAATGATGAGTGTCCCCAGTCAATGATGAGTGCCCCCTGTCAATGAGGAGTGACCCTGTCAATTATGAGTGTCCACAGTCAATGATGAGTGCCCCCTGTCAATGAGGACTGACCCTCTAAATTAGGAGGGACCCCTGTCAATTTGGAATGCCTGCCCCGTCAATGCGGAGTGCCCCCTGTCAATGACAAGTGCCCCCTGTCAATGAGGAGAGCCCCCTATCAATGAGGAGTGCACCCCCCCCCGTCTCTGGAGAGTGTCGCCTGTCAAAGAGGAGTACCCCCCGTCAATAAGGATGCACCCCCCCCCCGTCACTGAGTAGTGCCCCCTGTTAATGAGAAGTGCCCGCTGTCAATGAGGAGTGCCCCCCGTCAATAAGGAGTGCCCCCACGTCAATGAGGAGTGCCCCCTGTCAATGAGAAGTGCCCGCTGTCAATGAGGTGTGCCCCCTGTCAAAGAGGAGTGCCCCCTGTCAATGAGGAGTACCCCCTGTCAATGAGGAGTGTCCCCTGTCAATGAGGAGTGCCCCCCTCAATGAGGAGTGCCCCCCCAGCAATAAGGAGTGAACCTCCCCGTCAATGAGGAGTGCCCCCTGTCAATGAGGAGTGCCCCCACCCGTCTCTGAAGAGTGCCCCCTGTCAATGAGGAGTGCCCCCTGTCAATGAGGAGTGCCCGCTATCAACTATGACTGCCCCCGGTCAATGCGGACTGCCCCCTGTGAATGAGGTGTGTCCCCTGTCAACGAGGAGTGGCCGCTGTCAATGAGGAGTTCCCGCTGTCAATCAGGTGTGCCCTCTGTCAATGAGGAGTGCCCCCTGTCAATGAGGTGTGCCCCCTGTCAATGAGGAGTGCCCCCTCTCAATGAGGAGTGCACGCTGTCAACTCGGAGTGCCTGACGGGGGAAGCTCCTCATTGACAGGCGACACTCCTGATTGACAGGGGGCACTCCTCATTTACAGGGTTACTCCTCATTGCAGCGGGGACTCCTCATTGAAAGGGGGCACTCCTCATTGACAGGGGGCTCTCCTCATTGACAGCGGGTACTCTTCATTGACAAGGGCACTGCTCCTTGACAGGGGGGTAAAGATATGCGGGTTAGGTTGATTGGCCATGCGAAATTGACCGGAGTATCGGGTTGATTAGCAGGATAAATATTTGGGGTTATGGGGATAGGGTGGGATAGTGGTCGGTACAGACTCGATGGGCCGAATGGTCTCCTTCTGTACTGTAGGGATTCTATGATTCTATGATAAAGTGGACCCCCTGTCAATGAGCAGTGCCCACGCCAATGCGGAGCACCCCCTGTCAATGAGGAGTGCCCCCTGTCAATGTGGAGACCCCGCTGTCAATGAGGAGTGCCCCCTGTCAATGAGGAGTACCCCGTGTCAATGAGGAGTGCCCCCTGTCAATGAGAAGTGCCCCCGCTCCATAAGGAGTGCACACCCCCCCCCCCCCCGTCAATGAGGAGTGCCCCCTGTCAATTATGAGTGCCCCCTGTCAATGAGGTGTGACCCTGTCAATGATGAGTGTCCCCAGTCAATGATGAGTGCCCCCTGTCAATGAGGAGTGACCCTGTCAATTATGAGTGTCCACAGTCAATGATGAGTGCCCCCTGTCAATGAGGACTGACCCTCTAAATTAGGAGGGACCCCTGTCAATTTGGAATGCCTGCCCCGTCAATGCGGAGTGCCCCCTGTCAATGACAAGTGCCCCCTGTCAATGAGGAGAGCCCCCTATCAATGAGGAGTGCACCCCCCCCGTCTCTGGAGAGTGTCGCCTGTCAAAGAGGAGTACCCCCCGTCAATAAGGATGCACCCCCCCCCCCGTCACTGAGTAGTGCCCCCTGTTAATGAGAAGTGCCCGCTGTCAATGAGGAGTGCCCCCCGTCAATAAGGAGTGCCCCCACGTCAATGAGGAGTGCCCCCTGTCAATGAGAAGTGCCCGCTGTCAATGAGGTGTGCCCCCTGTCAAAGAGGAGTGCCCCCTGTCAATGAGGAGTACCCCCTGTCAATGAGGAGTGTCCCCTGTCAATGAGGAGTGCCCCCCTCAATGAGGAGTGCCCCCCCAGCAATAAGGAGTGAACCTCCCCGTCAATGAGGAGTGCCCCCTGTCAATGAGGAGTGCCCCCACCCGTCTCTGAAGAGTGCCCCCTGTCAATGAGGAGTGCCCCCTGTCAATGAGGAGTGCCCGCTATCAACTATGACTGCCCCCGGTCAATGCGGACTGCCCCCTGTGAATGAGGTGTGTCCCCTGTCAACGAGGAGTGGCCGCTGTCAATGAGGAGTTCCCGCTGTCAATCAGGTGTGCCCTCTGTCAATGAGGAGTGCCCCCTGTCAATGAGGTGTGCCCCCTGTCAATGAGGAGTGCCCCCTCTCAATGAGGAGTGCACGCTGTCAACTCGGAGTGCCTGACGGGGGAAGCTCCTCATTGACAGGCGACACTCCTGATTGACAGGGGGCACTCCTCATTTACAGGGTTACTCCTCATTGCAGCGGGGACTCCTCATTGAAAGGGGGCACTCCTCATTGACAGGGGGCTCTCCTCATTGACAGCGGGTACTCTTCATTGACAAGGGCACTGCTCCTTGACAGGGGGGTAAAGATATGCGGGTTAGGTTGATTGGCCATGCGAAATTGACCGGAGTATCGGGTTGATTAGCAGGATAAATATTTGGGGTTATGGGGATAGGGTGGGATAGTGGTCGGTACAGACTCGATGGGCCGAATGGTCTCCTTCTGTACTGTAGGGATTCTATGATTCTATGATAAAGTGGACCCCCTGTCAATGAGCAGTGCCCACGCCAATGCGGAGCACCCCCTGTCAATGAGGAGTGCCCCCTGTCAATGTGGAGACCCCGCTGTCAATGAGGAGTGCCCCCTGTCAATGAGGAGTACCCCGTGTCAATGAGGAGTGCCCCCTGTCAATGAGAAGTGCCCCCGCTCCATAAGGAGTGCACACCCCCCCCCCCCGTCAATGAGGAGTGCCCCCTGTCAATGAGAAGTGCCCGCTTTCAATGTGGTGTGCCCCCTGTCAATAAGCAGTGCCCCTGTCAATGTGGAGTACCCCCTGTCAATGAGGAGTGCCCCCTGTCAATGTGGAGTGCCCCCTGTCAATGAGGAGTGCCCCGTGTCAATGGGTATTGCCCCCTGTCAATGCGGAGACCCCCTGTCAATGAGGAGAGCCCGCTATCAAATATGAGTGCCCACTGTCAATGTGGACTGCCCCCTGTCAATAAGCAGTGCCCCTGTCAATGAGGAGTGCCCCCTGTCAATGAGGCGTGCCCCCTGTCAATGTGGAGTGCCCCCTGTCAATGAGGAGTGCCCCCTGTCAATGGGTTTTGCCCCCAGTCAATGCGGAGGGCCCAATGTCAATGAGGAGTGCCGCACGTCAATGAGGGATGCCCCCACCCGTCAATGAGTAGTGCCCCCTGTCAATGAGTAGTGCCACCCTTCTATGAAGAGTACCCCCTGTCAATGATAAGTGCCCCTTTTCAATGAGATGGCCCTGTCGATGAGGACTGACTGGTGTCAAGACGGAGTTCCCCCTGTTAATGAGGAGTGCTTCCTGTCAATAAGGAGTGCCTGATGTCAATGATGAGTGCCCCCTTTCAATGAGGAGACCACCCTACCAATGAGGAAACCCCCCCTGTCAATGAGGAGTACCCCCTGTCAATGAGGAGTGCCCCCTGTCAATGAGAAGTGACCCCGGTCAATAAGGAGTGCACCAGCCCCCCACCCCCCCCCCACCCCCCCGTAAATGCGGAGTGCCCCCTGTCAATTAGAAGTGCCCGTTGTCAATGAGGAGTGCTGCTTGTCAATGAGCAGTACTCCTGTAAATGAGGAGTACCCCCTGTCACTGAGGAGTACCCCCTGACAATGAGGTGTGCCCCCTGTCAATGAGAAGTGCCCCCGGTCAACAATGAATGCACACCCCCCCGTCAATGAGGAGTACCCCCTGTCAATGAGGAGTGCCCCCTATCAATGAGGAGTGCCCCTTTCAATCAGGAGTGCCCACTGTCAATGAGGAGTGCCCCCTGTCAATGAGGAGTGCCCCCTGTCAACGAGGAGTGCCCCCTGTCAATGAGGAGTGCCCCCGTCAATGAGGAGTGCCCCCTGTCAATGACGAGAGCCCCCTGTCAATGAGCAGTAACTCTGTAAATGAGGAGTGCCCCACCGTCAATTAGTAGTGCCCCCCGTTAATGAGGAGTGCTTCCTGTCAATGAGTAGTGTCCCCCTTCAATGAGGAGTGCCCCCTGTCAATGAGGAGGGCCCACTGTAAATGCGGTGGCCCCCTGACAATGCGGAGTGCCAACTAATAATGAGGAGTGATCTCTGTCAATGAGGAGTGACCCCTGTCACTGATGATTGCCCTCTGTCAATGATGAGAGCCTTCTGTCAATGAGGAGTCCCCACGCCAATGAGGAGTACCCCTTGTCAATGAGGAGTGCCCCCTGTCAATGAGGAGAACCCCCTGTCAATGAGCAGTGCCCTTGTCAATGAAGAGTACCCGCTGTCCATGAGGAGAGCCCCCTGTCAATGAGGAGTGCCCCCTTTCAATGAGGAGTCCCCGCTGCAATGAGAGTGCCCCCTGTCAATGAGGAGTGCCCCCTGTCAATGAGGAGTGCCCCCTGTCAATGACCAGTGCCCCCGTCAATGAGGAGTGCCCCCTGTCAATGAGGAGAGCCCCCTGTCAATCAGGAGTACGCCCTCTCAATGAGGAGTGCCCCTGTCAATGAGAAGTGCCCCCGGTCAATAAGGAGTGCACCCCCCCCCCCCCCGTAAATGAGGAGTGCCCCCTGTCAATGAGAAGTGCCCGCCGTCAATGAGGAGTGCCGCTTGTCAATGAGCAGTACCCCTGTAAATGAGGAGTACCCCCTGTCACTGAGGAGTACCCCCTGACAATGAGGAGTGCCCCCTGTCAATGAGAAGTGCCCCCGGTCAATAAGGAATGCACACCCCCCCGTCAATGAGGAGTGCCCCCTGTCAGTGAGATTTGCACTTGTCAATGAGGAGTACCCCCTGTCAATGAGGAGTGCCCCGTGTCAATGAGGAGTGCCCACTTTCAATGAGGAGTGCCCGCTGTCAATGAGGAGTGCCCCCTGTCAATGAGGAGTGCCTCCTGTCAATGAAAAGTGCCCCCTGTCAATGAGGAGTGCCCCCGACAGTGAGGAGTGCCCCCTGTCAATGACGAGAGCCCCCTATCAATGAGGAGTAAGTCTGTAAATGAGGAGTGCCCCACCGTCAATTAGGAGTGCCCGCTGACAATGAGGAGTGCCCCCTGACAATGAGGAGTGCCTCCGGTCAATGAGGAGTGCCCCCGTCAATGAGGAGTGCCCCTTGTCAATGAGATTGCCCTGTCCATGAGGAGTGACCCCTGTCACTGATGAGTGCCCTGTGTCAATGATGAGATCCTTCTGTCAATGAGGAGTCCCCACGCCAATGAGGAGTACCCCCTGTCAATGAGGAGTGCCCCCTGTCAATGAGCAGACCCCCCTGTCAATGAGCAGTGCAACTGTCAATGAGGAGTACCCCTTGTCAATGAGGAGTGCCCCCTGTCAATGAGGAGTGCCCCCTTTCAATGAGAAGTCCCCGCTGTCAATGAGGAGTGCCCCCTGTCAATGAGGAGTGCCCCCTGTCAATGAGGAGTGCCCCCTGTCAATGTGGAGTGCCCCCTGTCAATGAGGAGTGCCCCGTGTCAATGGGTATTGCCCCCTGTCAATGCGGAGACCCCCTGTCAATGAGGAGAGCCCGCTATCAAATATGAGTGCCCACTGTCAATGTGGACTGCCCCCTGTCAATAAGCAGTGCCCCTGTCAATGAGGAGTGCCCCCTGTCAATGAGGCGTGCCCCCTGTCAATGTGGAGTGCCCCCTGTCAATGAGGAGTGCCCCCTGTCAATGGGTTTTGCCCCCAGTCAATGCGGAGGGCCCAATGTCAATGAGGAGTGCCGCACGTCAATGAGGGATGCCCCCACCCGTCAATGAGTAGTGCCCCCTGTCAATGAGTAGTGCCACCCTTCTATGAAGAGTACCCCCTGTCAATGATAAGTGCCACTTTTCAATGAGATGGCCCTGTCGATGAGGACTGACTGGTGTCAAGACGGAGTTCCCCCTGTTAATGAGGAGTGCTTCCTGTCAATGAGGAGTGCCTGATGTCAATGATGAGTGCCCCCTTTCAATGAGGAGACCACCCTACCAATGAGGAAACCCCCCCTGTCAATGAGGAGTACCCCCTGTCAATGAGGAGTGCCCCCTGTCAATGAGAAGTGACCCCGGTCAATAAGGAGTGCACCAGCCCCCCACCCCCCCCCCCCCACCCCCCCGTAAATGCGGAGTGCCCCCTGTCAATTAGAAGTGCCCGTTGTCAATGAGGAGTGCTGCTTGTCAATGAGCAGTACTCCTGTAAATGAGGAGTACCCCCTGTCACTGAGGAGTACCCCCTGACAATGAGGTGTGCCCCCTGTCAATGAGAAGTGCCCCCGGTCAACAATGAATGCACACCCCCCCGTCAATGAGGAGTACCCCCTGTCAATGAGGAGTGCCCCCTATCAATGAGGAGTGCCCCGTTCAATCAGGAGTGCCCACTGTCAATGAGGAGTGCCCCCTGTCAATGAGGAGTGCCCCCTGTCAACGAGGAGTGCCCCCTGTCAATGAGGAGTGCCCCCGTCAATGAGGAGTGCCCCCTGTCAATGACGAGAGCCCCCTGTCAATGAGCAGTAACTCTGTAAATGAGGAGTGCCCCACCGTCAATTAGTAGTGCCCCCCGTTAATGAGGAGTGCTTCCTGTCAATGAGGAGTGTCCCCCTTCAATGAGGAGTGCCCCCTGTCAATGAGGAGGGCCCACTGTAAATGCGGAGGCCCCCTGACAATGCGGAGTGCCAACTAATAATGAGGAGTGATCTCTGTCAATGAGGAGTGACCCCTGTCACTGATGAGTGCCCTCTGTCAATGATGAGAGCCTTCTGTCAATAAGGAGTCCCCACGCCAATGAGGAGTACCCCTTGTCAATGAGGAGTGCCCCCTGTCAATGAGGAGAACCCCCTGTCAATGAGCAGTGCCCTTGTCAATGAAGAGTACCCGCTGTCCATGAGGAGAGCCCCCTGTCAATGAGGAGTGCCCCCTTTCAATGAGGAGTCCCCGCTGCAATGAGAGTGCCCCCTGTCAATGAGGAGTGCCCCCTGTCAATGAGGAGTGCCCCCTGTCAATGACCAGTGCCCCCGTCAATGAGGAGTGCCCCCTGTCAATGAGGAGAGCCCCCTGTCAATCAGGAGTACGCCCTCTCAATGAGGAGTGCCCCTGTCAATGAGAAGTGCCCCCGGTCAATAAGGAGTGCACCCCCCCCCCCCGTAAATGAGGAGTGCCCCCTGTCAATGAGAAGTGCCCGCCGTCAATGAGGAGTGCCGCTTGTCAATGAGCAGTACCCCTGTAAATGAGGAGTACCCCCTGTCACTGAGGAGTACCCCCTGACAATGAGGAGTGCCCCCTGTCAATGAGAAGTGCCCCCGGTCAATAAGGAATGCACACCCCCCGTCAATGAGGAGTGCCCCCTGTCAGTGAGATTTGCACTTGTCAATGAGGAGTACCCCCTGTCAATGAGGAGTGCCCCGTGTCAATGAGGAGTGCCCACTTTCAATGAGGAGTGCCCGCTGTCAATGAGGAGTGCCCCCTGTCAATGAGGAGTGCCTCCTGTCAATGAAAAGTGCCCCCTGTCAATGAGGAGTGCCCCCGTCAGTGAGGAGTGCCCCCTGTCAATGACGAGAGCCCCCTATCAATGAGGAGTAAGTCTGTAAATGAGGAGTGCCCCACCGTCAATTAGGAGTGCCCCCTGACAATGAGGAGTGCCCCCTGACAATGAGGAGTGCCTCCGGTCAATGAGGAGTGCCCCCGTCAATGAGGAGTGCCCCTTGTCAATGAGATTGCCCTGTCCATGAGGAGTGACCCCTGTCACTGATGAGTGCCCTGTGTCAATGATGAGATCCTTCTGTCAATGAGGAGTCCCCACGCCAATGAGGAGTACCCCCTGTCAATGAGGAGTGCCCCCTGTCAATGAGCAGACCCCCCTGTCAATGAGCAGTGCAACAGTCAATGAGGAGTACCCCTTGTCAATGAGGAGTGCCCCCTGTCAATGAGGAGTGCCCCCTTTCAATGAGAAGTCCCCGCTGTCAATGAGGAGTGCCCCCTGTCAATGAGGAGTGCCCCCTGTCAATGAGGAGTGCCCCCTGTCAATGACCAGTGCCTCCGTCAGTGAGGAGTGCCCCCTGTCAATGACGAGAGCCCCCTGTCAATGAGGAGTAACTCTGTAAATGAGGAGTGCCCCACCGTCAATTAGGAGTGCCGCCTGACCTTGAGGAGTGCTCCCTGTCAATGAGGAGTGCCCCCTGTCAATGAGGAGTGCCCCCTTTCAATGAGAAGTCCCCGCTGTCAATGAGGAGTGCCCCCTGTCAATGAGGAGTGCCCCCCGTCAATGAGGAGTGCCCCCTGTCAATGACCAGTGCCCCCGTCAATGAGGAGTGCCCCCTGTCAATGAGAAGTGCCCACTGTCAATGAGGCGATCCCCCCCGTCTATGAAGAGTGCCCCCTGTCAATGAGAAGTGCCGCTGTCAATGAGGAGAGCCCCCTGTCAATGAGCAGTGCCCTGGTCAATGAGGAGTACCCCCTGTCAATGAAGAGTGCCCCCTGTCAATGAGGAGTGCCCCCTTTCAATGAGGAGTCCCCGCTTTCAATGAGGAGTGCCCCCTGTCAATGAGGAGTGCCCCCTGTCAATGAGTGCCCGCTGTCAATGACCAGTGCCCCCGTCAATGAGGAGTGCCCCCTGTCAATGACGAGAGCCCCCTGTCAATGAGGAGTAACTCTGTCAATGAGGAGTGCCCCACCGTCAATTAGGAGTGCCCCCTGACATTGAGGAGTGCCCCCCGTCAATGACGAATGCCCCGGGTCAATATGCAGTGCTCCCTGTCAATGAAGAGTGCCCACGCCAATGAGGCGTGCCCCCTGTCACTGAGGAGTACCCCCTGACAATGAGGAGTGCCCCCTGTCAATGAGAAGTGCCCCCGGTCAATAAGGAATGCACACCCCCCGTCAATGAGGAGTGCCCCCTGTCAGTGAGATTTGCACTTGTCAATGAGGAGTACCCCCTGTCAATGAGGAGTGCCCCGTGTCAATGAGGAGTGCCCACTTTCAATGAGGAGTGCCCGCTGTCAATGAGGAGTGCCCCCTGTCAATGAGGAGTGCCTCCTGTCAATGAAAAGTGCCCCCTGTCAATGAGGAGTGCCCCCGTCAGTGAGGAGTGCCCCCTGTCAATGACGAGAGCCCCCTATCAATGAGGAGTAAGTCTGTAAATGAGGAGTGCCCCACCGTCAATTAGGAGTGCCCCCTGACAATGAGGAGTGCCCCCTGACAATGAGGAGTGCCTCCGGTCAATGAGGAGTGCCCCCGTCAATGAGGAGTGCCCCTTGTCAATGAGATTGCCCTGTCCATGAGGAGTGACCCCTGTCACTGATGAGTGCCCTGTGTCAATGATGAGATCCTTCTGTCAATGAGGAGTCCCCACGCCAATGAGGAGTACCCCCTGTCAATGAGGAGTGCCCCCTGTCAATGAGCAGACCCCCCTGTCAATGAGCAGTGCAACAGTCAATGAGGAGTACCCCTTGTCAATGAGGAGTGCCCCCTGTCAATGAGGAGTGCCCCCTTTCAATGAGAAGTCCCCGCTGTCAATGAGGAGTGCCCCCTGTCAATGAGGAGTGCCCCCTGTCAATGAGGAGTGCCCCCTGTCAATGACCAGTGCCTCCGTCAGTGAGGAGTGCCCCCTGTCAATGACGAGAGCCCCCTGTCAATGAGGAGTAACTCTGTAAATGAGGAGTGCCCCACCGTCAATTAGGAGTGCCGCCTGACCTTGAGGAGTGCTCCCTGTCAATGAGGAGTGCCCCCTGTCAATGAGGAGTGCCCCCTTTCAATGAGAAGTCCCCGCTGTCAATGAGGAGTGCCCCCTGTCAATGAGGAGTGCCCCCCGTCAATGAGGAGTGCCCCCTGTCAATGACCAGTGCCCCCGTCAATGAGGAGTGCCCCCTGTCAATGAGAAGTGCCCCCTGTCAATGAGGAGTGCCCCCGTCAGTGAGGAGTGCCCCCTGTCAATGACGAGAGCCCCCTATCAATGAGGAGTAAGTCTGTAAATGAGGAGTGCCCCACCGTCAATTAGGAGTGCCCCCTGACAATGAGGAGTGCCCCCTGACAATGAGGAGTGCCTCCGGTCAATGAGGAGTGCCCCCGTCAATGAGGAGTGCCCCTTGTCAATGAGATTGCCCTGTCCATGAGGAGTGACCCCTGTCACTGATGAGTGCCCTGTGTCAATGATGAGATCCTTCTCTCAATGAGGAGTCCCCACGCCAATGAGGAGTACCCCCTGTCAATGAGGAGTGCCCCCTGTCAATGAGCAGACCCCCCTGTCAATGAGCAGTGCAACAGTCAATGAGGAGTACCCCTTGTCAATGAGGAGTGCCCCCTGTCAATGAGGAGTGCCCCCTTTCAATGAGAAGTCCCCGCTGTCAATGAGGAGTGCCCCCTGTCAATGAGGAGTGCCCCCTGTCAATGAGGAGTGCCCCCTGTCAATGACCAGTGCCTCCGTCAGTGAGGAGTGCCCCCTGTCAATGACGAGAGCCCCCTGTCAATGAGGAGTAACTCTGTAAATGAGGAGTGCCCCACCGTCAATTAGGAGTGCCGCCTGACCTTGAGGAGTGCTCCCTGTCAATGAGGAGTGCCCCCTGTCAATGAGGAGTGCCCCCTTTCAATGAGAAGTCCCCGCTGTCAATGAGGAGTGCCCCCTGTCAATGAGGAGTGCCCCCCGTCAATGAGGAGTGCCCCCTGTCAATGACCAGTGCCCCCGTCAATGAGGAGTGCCCCCTGTCAATGAGAAGTGCCCACTGTCAATGAGGCGATCCCCCCCGTCTATGAAGAGTGCCCCCTGTCAATGAGAAGTGCCGCTGTCAATGAGGAGAGCCCCCTGTCAATGAGCAGTGCCCTGGTCAATGAGGAGTACCCCCTGTCAATGAAGAGTGCCCCCTGTCAATGAGGAGTGCCCCCTTTCAATGAGGAGTCCCCGCTTTCAATGAGGAGTGCCCCCTGTCAATGAGGAGTGCCCCCTGTCAATGAGTGCCCGCTGTCAATGACCAGTGCCCCCGTCAATGAGGAGTGCCCCCTGTCAATGACGAGAGCCCCCTGTCAATGAGGAGTAACTCTGTCAATGAGGAGTGCCCCACCGTCAATTAGGAGTGCCCCCTGACATTGAGGAGTGCCCCCCGTCAATGACGAATGCCCCGGGTCAATATGCAGTGCTCCCTGTCAATGAAGAGTGCCCACGCCAATGAGGCGTGCCCCCTGTCAATGAGGAGAGCCCCTGTCAATGATGAGTGCCCCCCATTAATGAGGTGCGCCCCCCTTCAATAAGGAGTGTCCCCCCTCCCCGTCAATGTGATGTGCCTCCTGTCAATGAGAAGTGCCCACAATCAATGAGGCGTTCCCCCCCCCTCTATGAAGAGTGCCCCCTGTCAATGAAGAGAAACTCTGTAAATGCGGAGTGCCCCACCGTCAATTAGGAGTGCCCCCTGACAATGAGGAGTGCCCCCTGACAATGAGGAGGGCCCCCCGGTCAATGACGAATGCCCTGGGTCAATAAGCAGTGCCCCCTGTCAATGAAGAGTGCCCACGCCAATGAGGCGTGCCCCCTGTCAATGAGGAGAGCCCATGTCAATGATGAGCGCCCCCCATTAATGAGGAGTGCCCCACTTCAATAAGGAGTGTCCCACCTCCCCGTCAATGAGGTGTGCCTCCTGTCAATGAGAAGTGCCCACTGTCAATGAGGCGTTCCCCCCCGTCTATGAAGAGTGCCCCCTGTCAATGAGAAGTGCCGCTGTCAATGAGGAGTGCCCCCTGTCAATGAGCATTGCCCTTGTCAATGAGGAGTACCCCTGTCAATGAGGAGTGCCCCTTGTCAATGAGGAGTGCCCCCTTTCAATGAGGAGTCCCCGCTGTCAATGACCAGTGCCCCCGTCAATGAGGAGTGACCCCTGTCAATGAGGAGTGCCCGCTGTCAATGACCAGTGCCCCCGTCAATGAGGAGTGCCCCCTGTCAATGACGAGAGCCCCCTGTCAATGAAGAGAAACTCTGTAAATGCGGAGTGCCCCACCGTCAATTAGGAGTGCCCCCTGACAATGAGGAGTGGCCCCTGACAATGAGGAGGGCCCCCCGGTCAATGACGAATGCCCTGGGTCAATAAGCAGTGCCCCCTGTCAATGAAGAGTGCCCACGCCAAGGAGGCGTGCCCCCTGTCAATGAGGAGAGCCCATGTCAATGATGAGTGCCCCCCATTAATGACGAGTGCCCCACTTCAATAAGGAGTGTCCCACCTCCCCGTCAATGAGGTGTGCCTCCTGTCAATGAGAAGTGCCCACTGTCAATGAGGAGTGCCCCCTTTCAATGAGAAGTCCCCGCTGTCAATGAGGAGTGCCCCCTGTCAATGAGGAGTGCCCCCCGTCAATGAGGAGTGCCCCCTGTCAATGACCAGTGCCCCCGTCAATGAGGAGTGCCCCCTGTCAATGAGAAGTGCCCACTGTCAATGAGGCGTTCCCCCCCGTCTATGAAGAGTGCCCCCTGTCAATGAGAAGTGCCGCTGTCAATGAGGAGTGCCCCCTGTCAATGAGCAGTGCCCTTGTCAATGAGGAGTACCCCCTGTCAATGAGGAGTGCCCCCTGTCAATGAGGAGTGCCCCCTTTCAATGAGGAGTCCCCGCTTTCAATGAGGAGTGCCCCCTGTCAATGAGGAGTGCCCCCTTTCAATGAGTGCCCGCTGTCAATGACCAGTGCCCCCGTCAATGAGGAGTGCCCCCTGTCAATGACGAGAGCCCCCTGTCAATGAGGAGTAACTCTGTAAATGAGGTGTGCCCCACCGTCAATTAGGAGTGCCCCCTGACCTTGAGGAGTGCCCCCTGACAATGAGGAGTGCCCCCCGTCAATGAGGAGTGCCCCCGTCAATGAGGAGTGCCCCCTGTCAATGACGAGAGCCCCCTGTCAATGAGGAGTAACTCTGTCAATGAGGAGTGCCCCACCGTCAATTAGGAGTGCCCCCTGACATTGAGGAGTGCCCCCCGTCAATGACGAATGCCCCGGGTCAATATGCAGTGCTCCCTGTCAATGAAGAGTGCCCACGCCAATGAGGCGTGCCCCCTGTCAATGAGGAGAGCCCCTGTCAATGATGAGTGCCCCCCATTAATGAGGTGCGCCCCCCTTCAATAAGGAGTGTCCCCCCTCCCCGTCAATGTGATGTGCCTCCTGTCAATGAGAAGTGCCCACAATCAATGAGGCGTCCCCCCCCCCTCTATGAAGAGTGCCCCCTGTCAATGAAGAGAAACTCTGTAAATGCGGAGTGCCCCACCGTCAATTAGGAGTGCCCCCTGACAATGAGGAGTGCCCCCTGACAATGAGGAGGGCCCCCCGGTCAATGACGAATGCCCTGGGTCAATAAGCAGTGCCCCCTGTCAATGAAGAGTGCCCACGCCAATGAGGCGTGCCCCCTGTCAATGAGGAGAGCCCATGTCAATGATGAGTTCCCCCCATTAATGAGGAGTGCCCCACTTCAATAAGGAGTGTCCCACCTCCCCGTCAATGAGGTGTGCCTCCTGTCAATGAGAAGTGCCCACTGTCAATGAGGCGTTCCCCCCCGTCTATGAAGAGTGCCCCCTGTCAATGAGAAGTGCCGCTGTCAATGAGGAGTGCCCCCTGTCAATGAGCATTGCCCTTGTCAATGAGGAGTACCCCTGTCAATGAGGAGTGCCCCTTGTCAATGAGGAGTGCCCCCTTTCAATGAGGAGTCCCCGCTGTCAATGACCAGTGCCCCCGTCAATGAGGAGTGACCCCTGTCAATGAGGAGTGCCCGCTGTCAATGACCAGTGCCCCCGTCAATGAGGAGTGCCCCCTGTCAATGAAGAGAAACTCTGTAAATGCGGAGTGCCCACCGTCAATTAGGAGTGCCCCCTGACAATGAGGAGTGCCCCCTGTCAATGAGGAGTGCCCCCTGTCAATGAGGAGTAAGTCTGTCAATGAGGATTGCCCCACCGTCAATGAGGAGTGCCCCCTGTCAATGACGAGAGCCCCCTGTCAATGAGGAGTAACTCTGTCAATGAGGATTGCCCCACCGTCAATTAGGAGTGCCCTCTGACAATGAGGAGTGCCCCCTGACAATGAGGAGGGCCCGCCGTCAATGACGAATGCCCCGGGTCAATAAGCAGGGCCCCTGTCAATGAAGAGTGCCCACGCCAATGAGTCGTGCCCCCTGTCAATGAGGAGATACCCTGTCAATGATGAGTGCCCCCCATTAATGAGGAGTGTCCCCCTTCAAAAAGGAGTGTCACCCCTCCCCGTCAATGAGGAGTGCCTCCTGACAATGAGAAGTGCCCACTGTCAATGAGGCGTTCGCCCCCCCGTCTATGAAGTGTGCCCCCTGTCAATGAGAAGTGCCGCTGTCAACGAGGAGTTCCCCCTGTCAATGAGCAGTGCCCTTGTCAATGAGGAGTACCCCAGTCAATGGGGAGTGCCCCCTGTCAATGAGGAGTGCCCCCTTTCAATGAGGAGTCCCCGCTTTCAATGAGGAGTGCCCCCTGTCAATGAGGAGTGCCCGCTGTCAATGACCAGTGCCCCCGTCAATGAGGAGTGCCCCCTGTCAATGAGGAGTAAGTCTGTAAATGAGGAGTGCCCCACCGTCAATTAGGATTGCCCCCTGACAATGAGGAGTGCCCCCTGACAATGAGGAGTGCCTCCCGTCAATGAGGAGTGCCCCCGTCAATGAGGAGTGCCCCTTTTCAATGAGTTTGCCCTGTCCATGAGGAGTGATCTCTGTCAATGAGGAGTGACCGCTGTCACTGATGAGTGCCCTGTGTCAATGATGAGAGCCTTCTGTCAATGAGGAGTCCCCACGCCAATGAGGAGGACCCCCTGTCAATGACGAGTGCCCCCTGTCAATGAGCAGACCCCCCTGTCAATGAGCAGTGCCATTGTCAATGAGGAGTACCCCTTGTCAATGAGGAGTGCCCCCTGTCAATGAGGAGTGCCCCCTTTCAATGAGAAGT
The DNA here is from genome assembly GCF_964213995.1 of Mustelus asterias. Taxonomy (NCBI): domain Eukaryota; kingdom Metazoa; phylum Chordata; class Chondrichthyes; order Carcharhiniformes; family Triakidae; genus Mustelus; species Mustelus asterias. The sequence continues at coordinate 519,833 of NW_027590133.1, forward strand.
CCCCGCTGTCAATGAGGAGTGCCCCCTGTCAATGAGGAGTGCCCCCTGTCAATGAGGAGTGCCCCCTGTCAATGACCAGTGCCCCCGTCAATGAGGAGTGCCCCCTGTCAATGACTAGAGCCCACTGTCAATGAGGAGTAACTCTGTAAATGAGGAGTGCCCCACCGTCAATTAGGAGTGCCCCCTGACCTCGAGGAGTGCCCCCTGACAATGAGGAGTGTCCTCCGTCAATGAGGAGTAACTCTGTCAATGAGGATTGCCCCACCGTCAATGAGGAGTGCCCCCTGTCAATGACGAGAGCCCCCTGTCAATGAGGAGTAACTCTGTCAATGAGGATTGCCCCACCGTCAATTAGGAGTGCCCTCTGACAATGAGGAGTGCCCCCTCACAATGAGGAGGGCCCCCCGTCAATGACGAATGCCCCGGGTCAATAAGCAGGGCCCCTGTCAATGAGGAGTGCCCCCTTTCAATGAGGAGTCCCCGCTTTCAATGAGGAGTGCCCCCTGTCAATGAGGAGTGCCCGCTGTCAATGACCAGTGCCCCCGTCAATGAGGAGTGCCCCCTGTCAATGAGGAGTAAGTCTGTAAATGAGGAGTGCCCCACCGTCAATTAGGATTGCCCCCTGACAATGAGGAGTGCCCCCTGACAATGAGGAGTGCCTCCCGTCAATGAGGAGTGCCCCCGTCAATGAGGAGTGCCCCTTTTCAATGAGTTTGCCCTGTCCATGAGGAGTGATCTCTGTCAATGAGGAGTGACCGCTGTCACTGATGAGTGCCCTGTGTCAATGATGAGAGCCTTCTGTCAATGAGGAGTCCCCACGCCAATGAGGAGTACCCCCTGTCAATGAGGAGTGCCCCCTGTCAATGAGCAGACCCCCCTGTCAATGAGCAGTGCCATTGTCAATGAGGAGTACCCCTTGTCAATGAGGAGTGCCCCCTGTAAATGAGGAGTGCCCCCCTTCAGTGAGAAGTCCCCGCTGTCAATGAGAAGTGCCCCCTGTCAATGAGGAGTGCCCCCTGTCAATGAGGAGTGCCCCCTGTCAATGACCAGTGCCCCCGTCAATGAGGAGTGCCCCCTGTCAATGACGAGAGCCCCTGTCAATGAGGAGTAACTCTGTAAATGAGGAGTGCCCCACCGTCAATTAGGAGTGCCCCCTGACCTTGAGGAGTGCCCCCTGACAATGAGGAGTGCCCCCCGTCAATGAGGAGTAACTCTGTCAATGAGGATTGCCCCACCGTCAATGAGGAGTGTCCCCTGTCAATGAGGAGTGCCCCCTGACAATGAGGAGGACCCCCCGTCAATGACGAATGCCCCGGGTCAATAAGCAGTGCCCCCTGTCAATGAAGAGTGCCCACGCCAATGAGTCGTGCCCCCTGTCAATGAGGAGAGACCCTGTCAATGATGAGTGCCCCCCATTAATGAGGAGTGCCCCCCCTTCAATAAGGATTGTCACCCCTCCCCGTCAATGAGGAGTGCCTCCTGACAATGAGAAGTGCCCACTGTCAATGAGGCGTTCCCCCCCGTCTATGAAGAGTGCCCCCTGTCAATGAGAAGTGCCGCTGTCAATGAGGAGTGCCCCCTGTCAATGAGCAGTGCCCTTGTCAATGAGGAGTTCCCGCTGTCAATGAGGAGTGCCCCCTGTCAATGAGGAGTGCCCCCTTTCAATGAGGAGTCCCCGCTTTCAATGAGGAGTGCCCCCTGTCAATGAGGAGTGCCCCCTGTCAATGAGTGCCCGCTGTCAATGACCAGTGCCCCCGTCAATGAGGAGTGCCCCCTGTCAATGACGAGAGCCCCCTGTCAATGAGGAGTAACTCTGTAAATGAGGTGTGCCCCACCGTCAATTAGGAGTGCCCCCTGACCTTGAGGAGTGCCCCCTGACAATGAGGAGTGCCCCCCGTCAATGAGGAGTGCCCCCGTCAATGAGGAGTGCCCCCTGTCAATGACGAGAGCCCCCTGTCAATGAGGAGTAACTCTGTAAATGAGGAGTGCCCCACCGTCAATTAGGAGTGTCCCCTGACATTGAGGAGTGCCCCCCGTCAATGACGAATGCCCCGGGTCAATATGCAGTGCTCCCTGTCAATGAAGAGTGCCCACGCCAATGAGGCGTGCCCCCTGTCAATGAGGAGCGCCCCTGTCAATGATGAGTGCCCCCCCCATTAATGAGGTGCGCCCCCCTTCAATAAGGAGTGTCCCCCCTCCCCGTCAATGTGATGTGCCTCCTGTCAATGAGAAGTGCCCACAATCAATGAGGCGTTCCCCCCCCCTATGAAGAGTGCCCCCTGTCAATGAGGAGTGCCTCCCGTCAATAAGGATGCACCCCCCCGTCAATGAGTAGCGCCCCCTGTTAATGAGAAGTGCCCGCTGTCAATAAGGAGTGCCCCCCCGTCTCTGAAGAGTGCCCCCTGTCAATGAGGAGTGCCCCCCGTCAATAAGGAGTGCCCCCACTTCCGTCAATGAGGAGTGCCCCCTGTCATTGAAAAGTGCCCGCTGTCAATGACGAGAGCCCTCTGTCAATGAGGAGTACCCCCTGTCAATGAGGAGTGCCCCCTGTCAATGAGAAGTGCCCCCGGTCTATAAGGAGGGCACCCGCACCCCCCGTAAATGAGGAGTGCCCCCTGTCAATGAGAAGTGCCCGCTGTCAATGAGGAGTGCCGCTTGTCAATGAGCAGTACCCCTGTAAATGAGGAGTACCCCCTGTCACTGAGGAGTACCCCCTGACAATGAGGAGTGCCCCCTGTCAATGAGAAGTGCCCCAGGTCAATAAGGAATGCATACCCCCCGTCAATGAGGAGTGCCCCCTGTCAGTGAGAAGTGCCCTTGTCAATGAGGAGTACCCCCTGTCAATGAGGAGTGCCCCGTGTCAATGAGGAGTGCCCCCTTTCAATGAGGAGTGCCCGCTGTCAATGAGGAGTGCTCCCTGTCAATGAGGAGTGGCCCCTGTCAATGAGAAGTGCCCCCTGTCAATGAGGAGTGCCCCCGTCAATGAGGAGTGCCCCCTGTCAATGACGAGAGCCCCCTGTCAATGAGGAGTAAGTCTGTAAATGAGGAGTGCCCCACCGTCAATTAGGAGTGCCCCCTGACAATGAGGAGTGCCCCCTGACAATGAAGAGTGCCTCCCGTCAATGAGGAGTGCCCCCTTCAATGAGGAGTGCCCCTTTTCAATGAGTTTGCCCTGTCCATGAGGAGTGATCTCTGTCAATGAGGAGTGACCGCTGTCACTGATGAGTGCTCTGTGTCAATGATGAGAGCCTTCTGTCAATTAGGAGTCCCCACGCCAATGAGGAGTACCCCCTGTCAATGAGGAGTGCCCCCTGTCAATGAGCAGACCCCCCTGTCAATGAGCAGTGCCATTGTCAATGAGGAGTACCCCTTGTCAATGAGGAGTGCCCCCTGTCAATGAGGAGTGCCCCCTTTCAATGAGAAGTCCCCGCTGTCAATGAGGAGTGCCCCCTGTCAATGAGGAGTGCCCCCTGTCAATGAGGAGTGCCCCCTGTCAATGACCAGTGCCCCCGTCAATGAGGAGTGCCCCCTGTCAATGACGAGAGCCCACTGTCAATGAGGAGTAACTCTGTAAATGAGGAGTGCCCCACCGTCAATTAGGAGTGCCCCCTGACCTCGAGGAGTGCCCCCTGACAATGAGGAGTGTCCTCCGTCAATGAGGAGTAACTCTGTCAATGAGGATTGCCCCACCGTCAATGAGGAGTGCCCCCTGTCAATGACGAGAGCCCCCTGTCAATGAGGAGTAACTCTGTCAATGAGGATTGCCCCACCGTCAATTAGGAGTGCCCTCTGACAATGAGGAGTGCCCCCTGACAATGAGGAGGGCCCCCCGTCAATGACGAATGCCCCGGGTCAAAAAGCAGGGCCCCTGTCAATGAAGAGTGCCCACGCCAATGAGTCGTGCCCCCTGTCAATGAGGAGATACCCTGTCAATGATGAGTGCCCCCCATTAATGAGGAGTGTCCCCCTTCAAAAAGGAGTGTCACCCCTCCCCGTCAATGAGGAGTGCCTCCTGACAATGAGAAGTGCCCACTGTCAATGAGGCGTTCGCCCCCCCGTCTATGAAGTGTGCCCCCTGTCAATGAGAAGTGCCGCTGTCAACGAGGAGTTCCCCCAGTCAATGAGCAGTGCCCTTGTCAATGAGGAGTACCCCAGTCAATGGGGAGTGCCCCCTGTCAATGAGGAGTGCCCCCTTTCAATGAGGAGTCCCCGCTTTCAATGAGGAGTGCCCCCTGTCAATGAGGAGTGCCCGCTGTCAATGACCAGTGCCCCCGTCAATGAGGAGTGCCCCCTGTCAATGAGGAGTAAGTCTGTAAATGAGGAGTGCCCCACCATCAATTAGGATTGCCCCCTGACAATGAGGAGTGCCCCCTGACAATGAGGAGTGCCTCCCGTCAATGAGGAGTGCCCCCGTCAATGAGGAGTGCCCCTTTTCAATGAGTTTGCCCTGTCCATGAGGAGTGATCTCTGTCAATGTGGAGTGACCGCTGTCACTGATGAGTGCCCTGTGTCAATGATGAGAGCCTTCTGTCAATGAGGAGTCCCCACGCCAATGAGGAGTACCCCCTGTCAATGAGGAGTGCCCCCTGTCAATGAGCAGACCCCCCTGTCAATGAGCAGTGCCATTGTCAATGAGGAGTACCCCTTGTCAATGAGGAGTGCCCCCTGTAAATGAGGAGTGCCCCCCTTCAATGAGAAGTCCCCGCTGTCAATGAGAAGTGCCCCCTGTCATTGAGGAGTGCCCCCTGTCAATGAGGAGTGCCCCCTGTCAATGACCAGTGCCCCCGTCAATGAGGAGTGCCCCCTGTCAATGACGAGAGCCCCCTGTCAATGAGGAGTAACTCTGTAAATGAGGAGTGCCCCCGTCAATGAGGAGTGCCCCTTTTCAATGGGTTTGCCCTGTCCATGAGGAGTGACCCCTGTCACTGATGAGTGCCCTCTGTCAATGATGAGAGCCTTCTGTCAATGAGGAGTCCCCACGCCAATGAGGAGTACCCCTTGTCAATGAGGAGTGCCCCCTGTCAATGAGGAGAACCCCCTGTCAATGAGCAGTGCCCTTGTCAATGAAGAGTACCGGCTGTCAATGAGGAGAGCCCCCTGTCAATGAGGAGTGCCCCCTTTCAATGAGGAGTCCCCGCTGCAATGAGGAGTGCCCCCTGTCAATGAGGAGTGCCCCCTGTCAATGAGGTGTGCCCCCTGTCAATGACCAGTGACCCGTCAATGAGGAGTGCCCCCTGTCAATGGCGAGAGCCCCCTGTCAATGAGGAGTACGCCCTCTCAATGAGGAGTGCCCCTGTCAATGAGAAGTGCCCCCGGTCAATAAGGAGTGCACCCGCCCCCCCCCCCCCCCCCGTAAATGAGGAGTGCCCCCTGTCAATGAGAAGTGCCGCTGTCAACGAGGAGTTCCCCCTGTCAATGAGCAGGGCCCTTGTCAATGAGGAGTACCCCAGTCAATGAGGAGTGCCCCCTGTCAATGAGGAGTGCCCCCTTCCAATGAGGAGTCCCCGCTTTCAATGAGGAGTGCCCCCTGTCAATGAGGAGTGCCCGCTGTCAATGACCAGTGCCCCCGTCAATGAGGAGTGCCCCCTGTCAACGAGGAGTAAGTCTGTAAATGAGGAGTGCCCCGCCGTCAATTAGGATTGCCCCCTGACAATGAGGAGTGCCCCCTGACAATGAGGAGTGCCTCCCGTCAATGACGAGTGCCCCCGTCAATGAGGAGTGCCCCTTTTCAATGAGTTTGCCCTGTCCATGAGGAGTGATCCCTGTCAATGAGGAGTGACCGCAGTCACTGATGAGTGCCCTGTGTCAATGATGAGAGCCTTCTGTCAATGAGGAGTCCCCACGCCAATGAGGAGTACCCCCTGTCAATGAGGAGTGCCCCCTGTCAATGAGCAGTGCCATTGTCAATGAGGAGTACCCCTTGTCAATGAGGAGTGCCCCCTGTAAATGAGGAGTGCCCCCTTCAATGAGAAGGCCCCGCTGTCAATGAGAAGTGCCCCCTGTCAATAAGGAGTGCCCCCTGTCAATGAGGAGTGCCCCCTGTCAATGACCAGTGCCCCCGTCAATGAGGAGTGCCCCCTGTCAATGACGAGAGCCCCCTGTCAATGAGGAGTAACTCTGTAAATGAGGAGTGCCCCCGTCAATGAGGAGTGCCCCTTTTCAATGGGTTTGCCCTGTCCATGAGGAGTGACCCCTGTCACTGATGAGTGCCCTCTGTCAATGATGAGAGCCTTCTGTCAATGAGGAGTCCCCACGCCAATGAGGAGTACCCCTTGTCAATGAGGAGTGCCCCCTGTCAATGAGGAGAACCCCCTGTCAATGAGCAGTGCCCTTGTCAATGAAGAGTACCCGCTGTCAATGAGGAGAGCCCCCTGTCAATGAGGAGTGCCCCCTTTCAATGAGGAGTCCCCGCTGCAATGAGGAGTGCCCCCTGTCAATGAGGAGTGCCCCCTGTCAATGAGGAGTGCCCCCTGTCAATGACCAGTGACCCGTCAATGAGGAGTGCCCCCTGTCAATGGCGAGAGCCCCCTGTCAATGAGGAGTACGCCCTCTCAATGAGGTGTGCCCCTGTCAATGAGAAGTGCCCCCGGTCAATAAGGAGTGCACCTCCCCCCCCCGTAAATGAGGAGTGCCCCCTGTCAATGAGAAGTGCCGCTGTCAACGACGAGTTCCCCCTGTCAATGAGCAGGGCCCTTGTCAATGAGGAGTACCCCAGTCAATGAGGAGTGCCCCCTGTCAATGAGGAGTGCCCCCTTCCAATGAGGAGTCCCCGCTTTCAATGAGGAGTGCCCCCTGTCAATGACGAGTGCCCGCTGTCAATGACCAGTGCCCCCGTCAATGAGGAGTGCCCCCTGTCAACGAGGAGTAAGTCTGTAAATGAGGAGTGCCCCACCGTCAATTAGGATTGCCCCCTGACAATGAGGAGTGCCCCCTGACAATGAGGAGTGCCTCCCGTCAATGACGAGTGCCCCCGTCAATGAGGAGTGCCCCTTTTCAATGAGTTTGCCCTGTCCATGAGGAGTGATCCCTGTCAATGAGGAGTGACCGCTGTCACTGATGAGTGCGCTGTGTCAATGATGAGAGCCTTCTGTCAATGAGGAGTCCCCACGAAAATGAGGAGTACCCCCTGTCAATGAGGAGTGCCCCCTGTCAATGAGCAGTGCCATTGTCAATGAGGAGTACCCCTTGTCAATGAGGAGTGCCCCCTGTAAATGAGGAGTGCCCCCCTTCAATGAGAAGTCCCCGCTGTCAATGAGAAGTGCCCCCTGTCAATGAGGAGTGCCCCCTGTCAATGAGGAGTAACTCTGTAAATGAGGAGTGCCCCCGTCAATGAGGAGTGCCCCTTTTCAATGGGTTTGCCCTGTCCATGAGGAGTGACCCCTGTCACTGATGAGTGCCCTCTGTCAATGATGAGAGCCGTCTGTCAATGAGGAGTCCCCACGCCAATGAGGAGTACCCCTTGTCAATGAGGAGTGCCCCCTGTCAATGAGGAGAACCCCCTGTCAATGAGCAGTGCCCTTGTCAATGAAGAGTACCCGCTGTCAATGAGGGGAGCCCCCTGTCAATGAGGAGTGCCCCCTTTCAATGAGGAGTCCCCGCTGCAATGAGGAGTGCCCCCTGTCAATGAGGAGTGCCCCCTGTCAATGAGGAGTGCCCCCTGTCAATGACCAGTGACCCGTCAATGAGGAGTGCCCCCTGTCAATGGCGAGAGCCCCCTGTCAATGAGGAGTACGCCCTCTCAATGAGGAGTGCCCCTGTCAATGAGAAGTGCCCCCGGTCAATAAGGAGTGCACCCGCCCCCCCCCCCCCCCCCCCGTAAATGAGGAGTGCCCCCTGTCAATGAGAAGTGCCGCTGTCAACGAGGAGTTCCCCCTGTCAATGAGCAGTGCCCTTGTCAATGAGCAGTACCCCAGTCAATGAGGAGTGCCCCCTGTCAATGAGGAGTGCCCCCTTCCAATGAGGAGTCCCCGCTTTCAATGAGGAGTGCCCCCTGTCAATGAGGAGTGCCCGCTGTCAATGACCAGTGCCCCCGTCAATGAGGAGTGCCCCCTGTCAATGAGGAGTAAGTCTGTAAATCAGGAGTGCCCCATCGTCAATTAGGATTGCCCCCTGACAATGAGGAGTGCCCCCTGACAATGAGGAGTGCCTCCCGTCAATGAGGAGTGCCCCCGTCAATGAGGAGTGCCCCTTTTCAATGAGTTTGCCCTGTCCATGAGGAGTGATCCCTGTCAATGAGGAGTGACCGCTGTCACTGATGAGTGCCCTGTGTCAATGATGAGAGCCTTCTGTCAATGAGGAGTCCCCACGCCAATGAGGAGTACCCCCTGTCAATGAGGAGTGCCCCCTGTCAATGAGCAGTGCCATTGTCAATGAGGAGTACCCCTTGTCAATGAGGAGTGCCCCCTGTAAATGAAGAGTGCCCCCCTTCAATGAGAAGTCCCCGCTGTCAATAAGAAGTGCCCCCTGTCAATGAGGAGTGCCCCCTGTCATTGAGGAGTGCCCCCTGTCAATGACCAGTGCCCCCGTCAATGAGGAGTGCCCCCTGTCAATGACGAGAGCCCCCTGTCGATGAGGAGTAACTCTGTAAATGAGGAGTGCCCCCGTCAATGAGGAGTGCCCCTTTTCAATGGGTTTGCCCTGTCCATGAGGAGTGACCCCTGTCACTGATGAGTGCCCTCTGTCAATGATGAGAGCCTTCTGTCAATGAGGAGTCCCCACGCCAATGAGGAGTACCCCTTGTCAATGAGGAGTGCCCCCTGTCAATGAGGAGAACCCCCTGTCAATGAGCAGTGCCCTTGTCAATGAAGAGTACCCGCTGTCAATGAGGAGAGCCCCCTGTCAATGAGGAGTGCCCCCTTTCAATGAGGAGTCCCCGCTGCAATGAGGAGTGCCCCCTGTCAATGAGGAGTGCCCCCTGTCAATGAGGAGTGCCCCCTGTCAATGACCAGTGACCCGTCAATGAGGAGTGCCCCCTGTCAATGGCGAGAGCCCCCTGTCAATGAGGAGTACGCCCTCTCAATGAGGAGTGCCCCTGTCAATGAGAAGTGCACCCGGTCAATAAGGAGTGCACCCGCCCCCCCCCCGTCAATGAGGAGTGCCCCCTGTCAATGGCGAGAGCCCCCTGTCAATGAGGAGTACGCCCTCTCAATGAGGAGTGCCCCTGTCAATGAGAAGTGCCCCCGGTCAATAAGGAGTGCACCCGCCCCCACCCCCCCCCCGGAAATGAGGAGTGCCCCCTGTCAATTAGAAGTGCCGCTGTCAACGAGGAGTTCCCCCTGTCAATGAGCAGTGCCCTTGTCAATGAGGAGTACCCCAGTCAATGAGGAGTGCCCCCTGTCAATGAGGAGTGCCCCCTTCCAATGAGGAGTCCCCGCTTTCAATGAGGAGTGCCCCCTGTCATTGAGGAGTCCCCGCTGTCAATGACCAGTGCCCCCGTCAATGAGGAGTGCCCCCTGTCAATGAGGAGTAAGTCTGTAAATGAGGAGTGCCCCACCGTCAATTAGGATTGCCCCCTGACAATGAGGAGTGCCCCCTGACAATGAGGAGTGCCTCCCGTCAATGAGGAGTGCCTCCCGTCAATGAGGAGTGCCCCTTTTCAATGAGTTTGCCCTGTCCATGAGGAGTGATCCCTGTCAATGAGGAGTGACCGCTGTCACTGATGAGTGCCCTGTGTCAATGATGAGAGCCTTCTGTCAATGAGGAGTCCGCACGCCAATGAGGAGTACCCCCTGTCAATGAGGACTGCCCCCTGTCAATGAGCAGACCACCCTGTCAATGAGCAGTGCCATTGTCAATGAGGATTACCCCTTGTCAATGAGGAGTGCCCCCTGTAAATGAGGAGTGCCCCCTTCAATGAGAAGTCCCCGCTGTCAATGAGAAGTGCCCCCTGTCAATAAGGAGTGCCCCTGTCAATGAGGAGTGCCCGCTGTCAATGACCAGTGCCCCCGTCAATGAGGAGTGCCCCCTGTCAATGACGAGAGCCCCCTGTCAATGAGGAGTAACTCTGTAAATGAGGAGTGCCCCCGTCAATGAGGAGTGCCCCTTTTCAATGGGTTTGCCCTGTCCATGAGGAGTGACCCCTGTCACTGATGAGTGCCCTCTGTCAATGATGAGAGCCTTCTGTCAATGAGGAGTCCCCACGCCAATGAGGAGTACCCCTTGTCAATGAGGAGTGCCCCCTGTCAATGAGGAGAACCCCCTGTCAATGAGCAGTGCCCTTGTCAATGAAGAGTACCCGCTGTCAATGAGGAGAGCCCCCTGTCAATGAGGAGTGCCCCCTTTCAATGAGGAGTCCCCGCTGCAATGAGGAGTGCCCCCTGTCAATGAGGAGTGCCCCCTGTCAATGAGGAGTGCCCCCTGTCAATGACCAATGACCCGTCAATGAGGAGTGCCCCCTGTCAATGGCGAGAGCCCCCTGTCAATGAGGAGTACGCCCTCTCAATGAGGTGTGCCCCTGTCAATGAGAAGTGCCCCCGGTCAATAAGGAGTGCACCCCCCCCCCCCGTAAATGAGGAGTGCCCCCTGTCAATGAGAAGTGCCGCTGTCAACGAGGAGTTCCCCCTGTCAATGAGCAGGGCCCTTGTCAATGAGGAGTACCCCAGTCAATGAGGAGTGCCCCCTGTCAATGAGGAGTGCCCCCTTCCAATGAGGAGTCCCCGCTTTCAATGAGGAGTGCCCCCTGTCAATGACGAGTGCCCGCTGTCAATGACCAGTGCCCCCGTCAATGAGGAGTGCCCCCTGTCAACGAGGAGTAAGTCTGTAAATGAGGAGTGCCCCACCGTCAATTAGGATTGCCCCCTGACAATGAGGAGTGCCCCCTGACAATGAGGAGTGCCTCCCGTCAATGAGGAGTGCCCCCGTCAATGAGGAGTGCCCCTTTTCAATGAGTTTGCCCTGTCCATGAGGAGTGATCCCTGTCAATGAGGAGTGACCGCTGTCACTGATGAGTGCCCTGTGTCAATGATGAGAGCCTTCTGTCAATGAGGAGTCCCCACGAAAATGAGGAGTACCCCCTGTCAATGAGGAGTGCCCCCTGTCAATGAGCAGTGCCATTGTCAATGAGGAGTACCCCTTGTCAATGAGGAGTGCCCCCTGTAAATGAGGAGTGCCCCCCTTCAATGAGAAGTCCCCGCTGTCAATGAGAAGTGCCCCCTGTCAATGAGGAGTGCCCCCTGTCAATGAGCAGTGCCCCCTGTCAATGACCAGTGCCCCCGTCAATGAGGAGTGCCCCCTGTCAATGACGAGAGCCCCCTGTCAATGAGGAGTAACTCTGTAAATGAGGAGTGCCCCCGTCAATGAGGAGTGCCCCTTTTCAATTGGTTTGCCCTGTCCATGAGGAGTGACCCCTGTCACTGATGAGTGCCCTCTGTCAATGATGAGAGCCTTCTGTCAATGAGGAGTCCCCACGCCAATGAGGAGTACCCCTTGTCAATGAGGAGTGCCCCCTGTCAATGAGGAGAACCCCCTGTCAAGAGCAGTGCCCTTGTCAATGAAGAGTACCCGCTGTCAATGAGGAGAGCCCCCTGTCAATGAGGAGTGCCCCCTTTCAATGAGGAGTCCCCGCTGCAATGAGAGTGCCCCCTGTCAATGAGGAGTGCCCCCTGTCAATGAGGAGTGCCCCCTGTCAATGACCAGTGACCCGTCAATGAGGAGTGCCCCCTGTCAATGGCGAGAGCCCCCTGTCAATGAGGAGTACGCCCTCTCAATGAGGAGTGCCCCTGTCAATGAGAAGTGCCCCCGGTCAATAAGGAGTGCACCCGCCCCCCCCCCCCCACCCCCGTAAATGAGGAGTGCCCCCTGTCAATGAGAAGTGCCGCTGTCAACGAGGAGTTCCCCCTGTCAATGAGCAGTGCCCTTGTCAATGAGGAGTACCCCAGTCAATGAGGAGTGCCCCCTGTCAATGAGGAGTGCCCCCTTCCAATGAGGAGTCCCCGCTTTCAATGAGGAGTGCCCCCTGTCAATGAGGATTGCCCGCTGTCAATGACCAGTGCCCTCGTCAATGAGGAGTGCCCCCTGTCAATGAGGAGTAAGTCTGTAAATGAGGAGTGCCCCACCGTCAATTAGGATTGCCCCCTGACAATGAGGAGTGCCCCCTGACAATGAGGAGTGCCTCCCGTCAATGAGGAGTGCCCCCGTCAATGAGGAGTGCCCCTTTTCAATGAGTTTGCCCTGTCCATGAGGAGTGATCCCTGTCAATGAGGAGTGACCGCTGTCACTGATGAGTGCCCTGTGTCAATGATGAGAGCCTTCTGTCAATGAGGAGTCCGCACGCCAATGAGGAGTACCCCCTGTCAATGACGAGTGCCCCCTGTCAATGAGCAGACCCCCCTGTCAATGAGCAGTGCCATTGTCAATGAGGAGTACCCCTTGTCAATGAGGAGTGCCCCCTGTAAATGAGGAGTGCCCCCTTCAATGAGAAGTCCCCGCTGTCAATGAGAAGTGCCCCCTGTCAATGAGGAGTGCCCCCTGTCAATGAGGAGTGCCCCCTGTCAATGACCAGTGCCCCCGTCAATGAGGAGTGCCCCCTGTCAATGACGAGAGCCCCCTGTCAATGAGGAGTAACTCTGTAAATGAGGAGTGCCCCACCGTCAATTAGGAGTGCCCCCTGACCTTGAGGAGTGCCCCCTGAGAATGAGGAGTGCCCCCCGTCAATGAGGAGTAACTCTGTCAATGAGGATTGCCCCACCGTCAATGAGGAGTGCCCCCTGTCAATGACGAGAACCCTCTGTCAATGAGGAGTAACTCTGTCAATGAGGATTGCCCCATCGTCAATTAGGAGTGCCCCCTGACAATGAGGAGTGCCCCCTGACAATGAGGAGGGCGCCCCGTCAATGACGAATGCCCCGGGTCAATAAGCAGTGCCCCCTGTCAATGAAGAGTGCCCACGCCAATGAGTCGTGCCCCCTGTCAATGAGGAGAGACCCTGTCAATGATGAGTGCCCCCCATTAATCAGGAGTGCCCCCCCTTCAATAGGGAGTGTCACCCCTCCCCGTCAATGAGGAGTGCCTCCTGACAATGAGAAGTGCCCACTGTCAATGAGGCGTTCCCCCCCGTCTACGAAGAGTGCCCCCTGTCAATGAGAAGTGCCGCTGTCAATGAGTAGTACCCCTGTCAATGAGGAGTGCCCTCTGTCAATGAGGAGTGCCCCCATTCAATGAGGAGTTCCCGCTGTCAATGAGGAGTGCCCCCTGTCAATGAGGAGTGCCCGCTGTCAATGACCAGTGCTCCCGTCAATGAGGAGTGCCCCCTGTCAATGAGAAGTGCCCCCAGTCAATAAGGAATGCACACCCCCCCGTCAATGAGGAGTGCCCCCTGTCAGTGAGAAGTGCCCTTGTCAATGAGGAGGACCCCCTGTCAATGAGGAGTGCCCTGTGTCAATGAGGAGAGCCCCTTTCAATGAGGAGTACGCCCTCTGAATGAGGAGTGCCCCTGTCAATGAGAAGTGCCCCCGGTCAATAAGGAGTGCACCCGCCCTCCCCCCCCCGTAAATGAGGAGTGCCCCCTGTCAATGAGAAGTGCCGCTGTCAACGAGGAGTTCCCCCTGTCAATGAGCAGTGCCCTTGTCAATGAGGAGTACCCCAGTCAATGAGGAGTGCCCCCTGTCAATGAGGAGTGCCCCCTTCCAATGAGGAGTCCCCGCTTTCAATGAGGAGTGCCCCCTGTCAATGAGGAGTGCCCGCTGTCAATGACCAGTGCCCCCGTCAATGAGGAGTGCCCCCTGTCAATGAGGAGTAAGTCTGTAAATGAGGAGTGCCCCACCGTCAATTAGGATTGCCCCCTGACAATGAGGAGTGCCCCCTGACAATGAGGAGTGCCTCCCGTCAATGAGGAGTGCCCCCGTCAATGAGGAGTGCCCCTTTTCAATGAGTTTGCCCTGTCCATGAGGAGTGATCTCTGTCAATGAGGAGTGACCGCTGTCACTGATGAGTGCCCTGTGTCAATGATGAGAGCCTTCTGTCAATGAGGAGTCCCCACGCCAATGAGGAGTACCCCCTGTCAATGAGGAGTGCCCCCTGTCAATGAGCAGACCCCCCTGTCAATGAGCAGTGCCATTGTCAATGAGGAGTACCCCTTGTCAATGAGGAGTGCCCCCTGTAAATGAGGAGTGCCCCCCTTCAATGAGAAGTCCCCGCTGTCAATGAGAAGTGCCCCCTGTCAATGAGGAGTGCCCCCTGTCAATGAGGAGTGCCCCCTGTCAATGACCAGTGCCCCCGTCAATGAGGAGTGCCCCCTGTCAATGACGAGAGCCCCCTGTCAATGAGGAGTAACTCTGTAAATGAGGAGTGCCCCACCGTCAATTAGGAGTGCCCCCTGACCTTGAGGAGTGCCCCCTGACAATGAGGAGTGCCCCCCGTCAATGAGGAGTAACTCTGTCAATGAGGATTGCCCCACCGTCAATGAGGAGTGTCCCCTGTCAATGACGAGAGCCTCCTGTCAATGAGGAGTGCCCCCTGTCAATGAGGATTGCCCCACCGTCAATTAGGAGTGCCCCCTGACAATGAGGAGTGCCCCCTGACAATGAGGAGGACCCCCCGTCAATGACGAATGCCCCGGGTCAATAAGCAGTGCCCCCTGTCAATGAAGAGTGCCCACCCCAATGAGTCGTGCCCCCTGTCAATGAGGAGAGACCCTGTCAATGATGAGTGCCCCCCATTACTGAGGAGTGCCCCCCCTTCAATAAGGAGTGTCACCCCTCCCCGTCAATGAGGAGTGCCTCCTGACAATGAGAAGTGCCCACTGTCAATGAGGCGTTCCCCCCCGTCTATGAAGAGTGCCCCCTGTCAATGAGAAGTGCCGCTGTCAATGAGGAGTGCCCCCTGTCAATGAGCAGTGCCCTTGTCAATGAGGAGTTCCCGCTGTCAATGAGGAGTGCCCCCTGTCAATGAGGAGTGCCCGCTGTCAATGACCAGTGCCCCCGTCAATGAGGAGTGCCCCCTGTCAATGAGAAGTGCCCCCGGTCAATAAGGAATGCACACCCCCCCGTCAATGAGGAGTGCCCCCTGTCAGTGAGAAGTGCCCTTGTCAATGAGGAGGACCCCCTGTCAATGAGGTGTGCCCTGTGTCAATGAGGAGAGCCCCCTTTCAATGAGGAGTGCCCGCTGTCAATGAGGAGTGCCCCCTGTCAATGAGGAGTGCCCCCTGTCAATGAGAAATGCCCCCTGTCAATGAGCAGTGCCCGCGTCAATGAGGAGTGCCCCCTGTCAATGACGAGAGCCCCCTGTCAATGAGGAGTAAGTCTGTAAAAGAGGAATGCCCCACCGTCAATTAGGAGTGCCACCTGACAATGAGGAGTGCCCCCTGACAATGAGGAGCGCATCCCGTCAATGAGGAGTGCCCCCGTCAATGAGGAGTGCCCCTTTTCAATGGGTTTGCCCTGTCCATGAGGAGTGACCCCTGTCACTGATGAGTGCCCTCTGTCAATGATGAGAGCCTTCTGTCAATGAGGAGTCCCCACGCCAATGAGGAGTACCCCTTGTCAATGAGGAGTGCCCCCTGTCAATGAGGAGAACCCCCTGTCAATGAGCAGTGCCCTTGTCAATGAAGAGTACCCGCTGTCAATGAGGAGAGCCCCCTGTCAATGAGGAGTGCCCCCTTTCAATGAGGAGTCCCCGCTGCAATGAGGCGTGCCCCCTGTCAATGAGGAGTGCCCCCTGTCAATGAGGAGTGTCCCCTGTCAATGACCAGTGACCCGTCAATGAGGAGTGCCCCCTGTCAATGGCGAGAGCCCCCTGTCAATGAGGAGTGCGCCCTCTCAATGAGGAGTGCCCCTGTCAATGAGAAGTGCCCCCGGTCAATAAGGAGTACACCCGCGCCCCCCCCCCCCGTAAATGAGGAGTGCCCCCTGTTAATGAGAAGTGCCCCTGTAAATGAGGAGTACCCCCTGTCACTGAGGAGTACCCCCTGACAATGAGGAGTGCCCCCTGTCAATGAGAAGTGCCCCCGGTCAATAAGGAATGCACACCCCCCGTCAATGAGGAGTGCCCCCTCTCAGTGAGAAGTGCCCTTGTCAATGAGGAGTACCCCCTGTCAATGAGGAGTGCCCCGTGTCAATGAGGAGTGCCCCCTTTCAATGAGGAGTGCCCGCTGTCAATGAGGAGTGCCCCCTGTCAATGAGGAGTGCCCCCCGTCAATGAGAAGTGCCCCCTGTCAATGAGGAGTGCCCCCGTCAATGAGGAGTGCCCCCTGTCAATGACGAGAGCCCCCTGTCAATGAGGAGTAAGTCTGTAAATGAGGAGAGCCCCACCGTCAATTAGGAGTGCCCCCTGACAATGAGGAGTGCCCCCTGACAATGAGGAGTGCCTCCCGTCAATGAGGAGTGCCCCCGTCAATGAGGAGTGCCCCTTTTCAATGAGTTTGCCCTGTCCATGAGGTGTGATCTCTGTCAATGAGGAGTGACCCCTGTCACTGATGAGTGCCCTCTGTCAATGATGAGAGCCTTCTGTCAATGAGGAGTCCCCACGACAATGAGGAGTATCCCCTGTCAATGAGGAGTGCCCCCTGTCAATGAGCAGACCCCCCTGTCAATGAGCAGTGCCATTGTCAATGAGGAGTACCCCTTGTCAATGAGGAGTGCACACTGTAAATGAGGAGTGCCCCTTTTCAATGAGAAGTCCCCGCTGTCAATGAGGAGTGCCCCCTTTCAATGAGGAGTGCCCCCTGTCAATGAGGAGTGCCCCCTGTCCATGACCAGTGCCCCCGTCAATGGGGAGTGCCCCCTGTCAATGACGAGAGCCCCCTGTCAATCAGGAGTAACTCTGTCAATGAGGATTGCCCCACCGTCAATGAGGAGTGCCCCCTGTCAATGACGAGAGCCCCCTGTCAATCAGGAGTAACTCTGTCAATGAGGATTGCCCCACCGCCAATTAGGAGTGCCCTCTGACAATGAGGAGTGCCCCCTGACAGTGAGGAGGGCCCCCCGTCAATACGAATGCCCCCGGTCAATAAGCAGTGCCCCCTGTCAATGAAGAGTGCCCACGCCAATGAGTCGTGCCCCCTGTCAATGAGGAGAGAACCTGTCAATGATGAGTGCCCCCCAATAATGAGGAGTGCCCCCCCTTCAATAAGGAGTGTCACCCCTCCCCGTCAATGAGGAGTGCCTCCTGACAATGAGAAGTGCCGCTGTCAATGAGGAGTGCCCCCTCTCAATGAGCAGTGCCCTTGTCAATGAGGAGTACCCCTGTCAATGAGGAGTGCCCCCTGTCAATGAGGAGTGCCCCCATTCAATGAGGAGTTCCCGCTGTCAATGAGGAGTGCCCCCTGTCAATGAGGAGTGCCCGCTGTCAATGACCAGTGCCCCCGTCAATGAGGAGTGCCCCCTGTCAATGAGAAGTGCCCCCGGTCAATAAGGAATGCACACCCCCCCCCCGTCAATGAGGAGTGCCCCTGTCAGTGAGGAGTGTCCCCTGTCAATGACGAGAGCCCCCTGTCAATGAGGAGTAAGTCTGTAAATGAGGAGTGCCCCACCGTCAATTAGGAGTGCCACCTGACAATGAGGAGTGCCCCCTGGCAATGAGGAGTGCCTCCCGTCAATGAGGAGTGCCCCCGACAATGAGGAGTGCCCCTTTTCAATGGGTTTGCCCTGTCCATGAGGAGTGATCTCTGTCAATGAGGAGTGACCCCTGTCACTGATGAGTGCCCTGTGTCAATGATGAGAGTCTTCTGTCAATGAGGAGTCCCCACGCCAATGAGTAGTACCCCCTGTCAATGAGGAGTGCCCCCTGTCAATGAGCAGACCCCCCTGTCAATGAGCAGTGCCATTGTCAATGAGGAGTAGCCCTTGTCAATGAGGAGTGCCCCCTGCCAATGAGGAGAGCCCCCTTTCAATGAGAAGTCCCCGCTTTCAATGAGGAGTGCCCCCTGTCAATAAGGAGTGCCCCCGGTCAATGAGGAGTGCACCCTGTCAATGACCAGTGCCCCCGTCAATGAGGAGTGCCCCCTGTCAATGACGAGAGCCCCCTGTCAATGAGGAGTACCCCCCGTCAATGAGGAGTGCCCTCGTCAATGGGGAGTGCCCCCTGTCAATGACGAGAGCCCCCTATCAATGAGGAGTAACTCTGTCAATGAGGATTGCCCCACCGTCAATTAGGAGTGCCCCTGACAATGAGGAGTGCCCCCTGACAATGAGGAGGGCCCCCCGTCAATGACGAATGCCCCGGGTCAATAAGCAGTGCCCCCGGCAATGAAGAGTGCCCACGCCAATGTGGCGTGCCCCCTGTCAATGAGGAGAGCACATGTCAATGATGAGTGCCCCCCGTTAATGAGGAGTGCCCCCCTTCAATAAGGAGTGTCCCCCCTCCCCGTCAATGAGGTGTGCCTCCTGTCAATGAGAAGTGCCCACTGTCAATGAGGCATTCCCCCCCCCCCGTCTATGAAAAGTGCCCCCTGTCAATGAGAAGTGCCGCTGTCAATGAGGAGTGCCCCGTGTCAATGAGCAGTGCCCTTATCAATGAGGAGTCCCCCCTGTCAATGAGGAGTGTCCGCTGTCAATGAGGAGTGCCCCCTTTCAATGAGGATTCCCCGCTTTCAATGAGGAGTACCCCCTGTCAATGAGGAGTGCCCCCTGTCAATGAGGAGTGCTCGCTCTCAATGACCAGTGCCCCCGTCAATGAGGAGTACCTCTGTAAATGAGGAGAGCCCCACCGTCAATTTGGAGTGCCCCCTGTCAATGAGGAGAGCACATGTCAATGATGAGTGCCCCCCGTTAATGAGGAGTGCCCCCCTTCAATAAGGAGTGTCCCCCCTCCCCGTCAATGAGGTGTGCCTCCTGTCAATGAGAAGTGCCCACTGTCAATGAGGCATTCCCCCCCCCCCGTCTATGAAAAGTGCCCCCTGTCAATGAGAAGTGCCGCTGTCAATGAGGAGTGCCCCGTGTCAATGAGCAGTGCCCTTATCAATGAGGAGTCCCCCCTGTCAATGAGGAGTGTCCGCTGTCAATGAGGAGTGCCCCCTTTCAATGAGGATTCCCCGCTTTCAATGAGGAGTACCCCCTGTCAATGAGGAGTGCCCCCTGTCAATGAGGAGTGCTCGCTCTCAATGACCAGTGCCCCCGTCAATGAGGAGTACCTCTGTAAATGAGGAGAGCCCCACCGTCAATTTGGAGTGCCCCCTGACTTTGAGGAGTGCCCCCTGACAATGAGGAGTGCCCCCGTCAATGAGGAGTGCCCCCGTCAATGAGGAGTGCCCCCTGTTAATGACGAGAGCCCCCTGTCAATGAGGAATAACTCTGTCAATGAGGAGTGCCCCACAGTCAATTAGGAGTGCCCCCTGACATTGAGGAGTGCCCCCTGACAATGAGGAGTGCCCCCCGTCAATGACGAATGCCCCGGCTCAATAAGCAGTGCCCCCTGTCAATGAAGAGTGCCCACGCCAATGAGGCGTGCCCCCTGTCAATGAGGAGAGCCCCTGTCAATGATGAGTGCCCCCCATTAATGAGGTGTGCCCCCCTTCAATAAGGAGTGTCCCCCCTCCCCGTCAATGAGATGTGCCTCCTGTCAATGAGAAGTGCCCACAATCAATGAGGCGTTCCCCCCCCCGTCTATGAAGAGTGCCCCCTGTCAATGAGGAGTGCCTCCCGTCAAGAAGGATGCACCCACCCCCGTCAATGAGTAGCGCCCCCTGTTAATGAGAAGTGCCCGTAGTCAATAAGGAGTGCCCCCCGTCTCTGAGGAGTGCCCGCTGTCAATGAGGAGTGCCCCCCGTCAATAAGGAGTGCCCCCCTTCCGTCAATGAGGAGTGCCCCCTGTCAATGAGAAGTGCCCGGTGTCAATGAGGAGTGCCCCCTGTCAATCAGGAGGGCCCCCTGTAAATGCGGAGTGCCCCCTGACAATGAGGGGTGCCCGCTGACAATGAGGAGTGGCCTCTGTCAATGAGGAGTGACCCCTGTCAATGATGAGTGCCCTCTGTAAATGATTAGTGCCTTCTGTCAATGATGAGTGCCCCCCGTCAATGACGAATACTCCCGGTCAATGAGCAGTGCCCCCTGTCAATGAAGAGTGCCCACGCCAATGAGGAGTGCCCCCTGTCAATGAGGTGAGCCCCCTGTCAATGACGAGTGCCCCCCGTTAATGAGGAGAGCCCCACCCCGTCAACATGGTGGGAGCCCCCCCCCCCCGTCAATCAAGAGTGCCCCCTTTCAATGAGAAGTGCCCCCTGTCAATGAGGAGTGCCCCCTGTCAATTAGGAGGGCCCCCCTGTCTCTGAAGTGTACTCCCTTTCAATGAGAAGTGCCCCCGTCAATAAGGATGCACATCCGCCCGTCAATGAGTAGCGCCCCCTGTTAATGAGAAGTGCCCGCTGTCAATGAGGAGTGCGCCCTGTCAATGAGGACTGCCCCCCCATCTCTGAAGAGTGCCCCCTGTCAATGAGGAGTGCCCCGTCAATAAGGAGTACTCCCACCGTCAATGAGGAGTGCCCCCTGCCAATGAAATGTGCCCGCTGTCAATGAGGCGTGCCCCCTGTTAATGAGGAGTGCCCCCTGTCAATTAGGAGTGCCCCCTTTCAATGAAGTGTGCCCCCTGCCAATGAGGAGTGACCCTGTCAATGATGAGTGTCCCCAGTCAATGATGAGTGCCCCGTGTCAATGAGAAGAGCCCCCTCTCAATTAGGACTGACCCTGTCAATTAGGAGGGACCCCTGTCAATTTGGAATGCCTGCCCCGTCAATGAGGATTGCCCCCTGTCAATGAGAAGTGCCCCCTGTCAATGAGGAGTGGCCCCTGTCAATGAGGAGTGCCCCCCGTCAAGAAGGATGCACAACGCCCCACCCCCCCGTCAATGAGTAGTGCCCCCTGTTAATGATAAGTGCCCGCTGTCAATGAGGAGTGCCCCCTGTCAATCAGGAGTGCCCCCCCGTCTCTGAAGAGTGCCCCCTATCAATGAGGAGTGCCCCCCGTCTCTGAAGAGTGCCCCCTGTCAATGAGGAGTGCCCCCCGTCAATATGGAGTGCTCCCCCCGTCAATGAGGAGTGCCTCCTGTCAGTGAGAAGTGACCGCTGTCAATGAGGAGAGCCCCCGGTCAATGAGGAGTGTCCCCCTTCAATGAGGAGTGCCCCCTGTCAATGAGAAGTGCCCGCTGTCAATGAGGAGTGCCCCCTGCCAATGATGAGTTCCCCCCGTCAATGAGAAGTGACCCCCCCGTCAATAAGGGGTGAACCACCCCGTCAAAGTGGAGTGCCACCTGTCAATGAGAAGGGCCCCCTGTCAATGTGGAGTGCCGCCCCGTCTCTGAAGAGTGCCCCCTGTCAATGAGGAGTGCAACCCGTCAATAAGGATTTCTCCTTCTCCGGTCAATGAGTAGTGCCCCTGTTAACGAGAAGTGCCCGCTGTCAATGAGGAATGCCCCCTGTCAATGAGGAATCCCCCCCCCCCGTCTCTGAAGTGTGACCCCGGTCAATGAGGAGTGACCCCGTCAATAAGGAGTGCCCCACGCCGTCAATGAGGAGTGCCCCCTGTCAATGAGGAGTGCCCCCTGTCTATAAGGAGTGCCCCCTGTCAATGAGGAGTGCCCCCTGTCATTGAGGAGTGCCCCCTGTCAGTGGGTTTCGCCCCCTGTCAATGCGGAGTGCCCCCTGACAATGAGGAGAGCGCGCTGTCAACTATGAGTGCCCCCGTCAATGTGGACAACTCCCTGTCAATGAGGGGTGTCCCCTGTCAACGAGGAGTGCCCGCTGTCAATGACCAGTGCCCCCGTCAATGAGGAGTGCCCCCTGTCAATGACGAGAGCCCCCTGTCAATGAGGAGTAACTCTGTAAATGAGGAGTGCCCCACCGTCAATTAGGAGTGCCCCCTGACCTTGAGGAGTGCCCCCTGACAATGAGGAGTGCCCCACCGTCAATTAGGAGTGCCCCCTGACCTTGAGGAGTGCCCCCTGTCAATGAGGAGTGCCCCCTGTCAATGAGGAGTGCCCGCTGTCAATGATCAGTGCCCCCGTCAATGAGGAGTGCCCCCTGTGAATGACGAGAGCCCCCTGTCAATGAGGAGTAACTCTGTAAATGCGGAGTGCCCCACCGTCAATTAGGAGTGCCCCCTGACAATGAGGAGTGCCCCCTGACAATGAGGAGGGCCCCCCGTCAATAACGAATGCCCCGGGTCAATAAGCAGTGCCCCCTGTCAATGAAGATTGCCCACGCCAATGAGGCGTGCCCCCTGTCAATGATGAGTTCCCCCCATTAATGAGGAGTGCCCCCCTTCAATAAGGAGTGTCCCCCCTCCCCGTCAATGAGGTGTGCCTCCTGTCAATGAGAAGTGCCCACTGTCAATGAGGCGTTCCCCCCCCCCGTCTATGAAGAGTGCCCCCTGTCAATGAGAAGTGCCGCTGTCAATGAGGAGTGCCCCCTGTCAATGAGCAGTACCCTTGTCAATGAGGAGTACCCCCTGTCAATGAGGAGTGCCCCCTGTCAATGAGGAGTGCCCCCTTTCAATGAGGAGCCCCGCTTTCAATTAGGAGTGCCCCCTGTCAATGAGGAGTGCCCCCTGTCAATGAGGATT
The DNA here is from genome assembly GCF_964213995.1 of Mustelus asterias. Taxonomy (NCBI): domain Eukaryota; kingdom Metazoa; phylum Chordata; class Chondrichthyes; order Carcharhiniformes; family Triakidae; genus Mustelus; species Mustelus asterias. The sequence continues at coordinate 542,317 of NW_027590133.1, forward strand.
GCCCGGTGTCAATGACCAGTGCCCCCGTCAATGACGAGTGCCCCCTGTCAATGACGAGAGCCCCCTGTCAATGATGAGTAACTCTGTAAATGAGGAGTGCCCCACCGTCAATTAGGAGTGCCCCCTGATCTTGAGGAGTGCTCCCTGACAATGAGGAGTGCCCCCCGTCAATGAGAAGTGCGCCCGTCAATGAGGAGTTCCCCCTGTCAATGACGAGAGCCCCCTGTCAATGAGGAGTAACTCTGTCAATGAGGAGTGCCCCACCGTCAATTAGGAGTGCCCCCTGACATTGAGGAGTGCCCCCTGACAATGAGGAGTGCCCCCCGTCAATGACGAATGCCCCGGGTCAATAAACAGTGCCCCCTGTCAAAGAGGAGTGCCCACGCCAATGAGGCGTGCCCCCTGTCAATGAGGAGAGCCCCTGTCAATGATGAGTGCCCCCATTAATGAGGTGTGCCCCCCTTCAATAAGGAGTGTCCCCCCTCCTCGTCAATGAGATGTGCTTCCTGTCAATGAGAAGTGCCCACAATCAATGAGGCGTTCCCCCCCCCGTCTATGAAGAGTGCCCCCTGTCAATGAGGACTGTCTCCCGTCAATAAGGATGCACCCCCCCGTCAATGAGTAGCGCCCCCTGTTAATGAGAAGTGCCCGCTGTCAATAAGGAGTGCCCCCCCCGTCTCTGAAGAGTGCCCCCTGTCAATGAGGAGTGCCCCCCGTCAATAAGGAGTGTCCCCCCTCCCCGTCAATGAGATGTGCCCGCTGTCAATGAGGAGTGCCCCCTGTCAATGAGCAGGGCCCCCTGTCAATGCGGAGTGCCCCCTGACAATGAGGAGTGCCCGCTGACAATGAGGAGTGGCCTCTGTCAATGAGGAGTGCCTTCTGTCAATGATGAGTGCCCCCCGTCAATGACGAATGCTCCCGGTCAATGAGCAGTGCCCCCTGTCAATGAAGAGTGCCCACGCCAATGAGGAGTGCCCCCTGTCAATGAGGTGAGCCCCCTGTCAATGACGAGTGCCCCTTGTTAATGAGGAGTGCCCCACCCCGTCAACAAGGTGTGACCCCCCCCCGTCAATGAAGAGTGCCCCCTGTCAATGAGAAGTGCCCCCTGTCAATGAAGAGTGCCCCCTGTCAATGTGAAGTGCCCCCTGTCAATGTGGAGTGCCCCCTGTCAATCAGGAGGGCCCCCCAGTCTCTGAAGTGTACTCCCTTTCAATGAGGAGTGCCCCCCGTCAATAAGGATGCACAGCCGCCCGTCAATGAGTAGCGCCTCCTGTTAATGAGAAGTGCCCGCTGTCAATGAGGAGTGCGCCCTGCCAATGAGGAGTGCCCCCCCATCTCTGAAGAGTGCCCCCTGTCAATGAGGAGTGCCCCGTCAATAAGGAGTACCCCACGGTCAATGAGGAGTGCCCCCTGCCAATGAAATGTGCCCGCTGTCAATGTGGCGTGCCCCCTGTCAATGAGGAGTGCCCCCTGTCAATGAGGAGTGCTCCCTGTCAATGAAGTGTGCCCCCTGCCAATGATGAGTGACCCCAGTCAATGATGAGTGCTCCGAGTCACTGAGAAGAGCCCCCTCTCAATTAGGACTGACCCTGTCAATTAGGAGGGACTCCTGTAAATTTGGAATGCCTGCCCCGTCAATGAGGATTGCCCCCTGTCAATGAGAAGTGCCCCCTGTCAATGAGGAGTGCCCCCTATCAATGAGGAGTGGCCCCTGTCAATGAGGAGTGCCCCCCGTCAAGAAGGATGCACAACGCCCCCCTCCGTCAATGAGTCGTGCCCCCTGTTAATGAGAAGTGCCCGCTGTCAATGAGGAGAGCCCCCCGTCTCTGAAGTGTGCCCCCTGTCAATGAGGAGTGCCCCCCGTCAATAAGGAGTGCCCCCTCGTCAATGAGGAGTGCCTCCTGTCAGTGAGAAGAGCCCGCTGTCAATGAGGAGAGCCCCCGGTCAATGAGGAGTGCCCCCGTCAATGAGGAGTGCCCCCTGTCAATGACGAGAGCCCCCTGTCAATGAGGAGTAACTCTGTAAATGAGGAGTGCCCCACCGTCAATTAGGAGTGCCCACTGACATTGAGGAGTGCCCCCTGACAATGAGGAGTGCCCCCCGTCAATGAGGAGTTCCCCAGTCAATGAGGAGTGCACCCTGTCAATGAGGAGTGCCCCCTGTCAATGAGGAGTGCCCGCTGTCAATGACCAGTGCCCCCGTCAACGAGGAGTGCCCCCTGTCAATGACGAGAGCCCCCTGTCAATGAGGAGTAACCCTGTCAATGAGGAGTGCCCCACCGTCGATTAGGAGTGCCCCCTGACATTGAGGGGTGCCCCCTGACAATGAGGAGTGCCCCCCGTCAATGACGAATGCCCCGGGTCAATAAGCAGTGCCCCCTGTCAAAGAAGAGTGCCCACGCCAATGAGGCGTGCCCCCTGTCAATGAGGAGAGCCCCTGTCAATGATGAGTGACCCCATTAATGAGGTGTGCCCCCCTTCAATAAGGAGTGTCCCCCCTCCCCGTCAATGAGATGTGCTTCCTGTCAATGAGAAGTGCCCACAATCAATGAGGCGTCCCCCCGCCCCCCGTCATGAAGAGTGCCCCCTGTCAATGAGGACTGCCTCCCGTCAATAAGGATGCACCCCCCCGTCAATGAGTAGCGCCCCCTGTTAATGAGAAGTGCCCGCTGTAAATAAGGAGTGCCCCCCCGTCTCTGAAGAGTGCCCCCTGTCAATGAGGAGTGCCCCCCGTCAATAAGGAGTGTCCCCCCTCCCCGTCAATGAGATGTGCCCGCTGTCAATGAGGAGTGCCCCCTGTCACTGAGGAGGGCCCCCTGTAAATGCGGAGTGCCCCCTGACAATGAGGAGTGCCCGCTGACAGTGAGGAGTGGCCTCTGTCAATGAGGAGTGCCTTCTGTCAATGATGAGTGCCCCCCGTCAATGACGAATGCTCCCGGTCAATGAGCAGTGCCCCCTGTCAATGAAGAGTGCCCACGCCAATGAGGAGTGCCCCCTGTCAATGAGGTGAGCCCCCTGTCAATGACGAGTGCCGCCCGTTAATGAGGAGTGCCCCACCCCGTCAACAAGGTGTGACCCCCCCCGTCAATGAAGAGTGCCCCCTGTCAATGAGAAGTGCCCCCTGTCAATGAAGAGTGCCCCCTGTCAATGAGAAGTGCCCCTGTCAATGTGGAGTTCCCCGTGTCAATCAGGAGGGCCCCCCAGTCTCTGAAGTGTACTCCCTTTCAATGAGGAGTGCCCCCCGTCAATAAGGATGCACAGCCGCCCGTCAATGAGTAGCGCCTCCTGTTAATGAGAAGTGCCCGCTGTCAATGAGGAGTGCGCCCTGCCAATGAGGAGTGCCCCCCCATCTCTGAAGAGTGCCCCCTGTCAATGAGGAGTGCCCCGTCAATAAGGAGTACCCCCACCGTCAATGAGGAGTGCCCCCTGCCAATGAAATGTGCCCGCTGTCAATGAGGCGTGCCCCCTGTCAATGAGGAGTGCCCCCTGTCAATGAGGAGTGCTCCCTGTCAATGAAGTGTGCCCCCTGCCAATGAGGAGTGACCCTGCAATGATGAGTGTCCCCAGTCAATGATGAGTGCTCCGTGTCAATGAGAAGAGCCCCCTCTCAATTAGGACTGACCCTGTCAATTTGGAGGGACTCCTGTCAATTTGGAATGCCTGCCCCGTCAATGAGGATTGCCCCCTGTCAATGAGAAGTGCCCCCTGTCAATGAGGAGTGCCCACTATCAATGAGGAGTGGCCCCTGTCAATGAGGAGTGCCCCCCGTCAAGAAGGATGCACAACGCCCCCCTCCGTCAATGAGTCGTGTCCCCTGTTAATGAAAAGTGCCCGCTGTCAATGAGGAGAGCCCCCCGTCTCTGAAGAGTGCCCCCTGTCAATGAGGAGTGCCCCCCGTCAATAAGGAGTGCCCCCCCGTCAATGAGGAGTGCCTCCTGTCAGTGAGAAGAGCCCGCTGTCAATGAGGAGAGCCCCCGGTCAATGAGGAGTGTCCCCCTTCAATGAGGAGTGCCCCCTGTCAATGAGAAGTGCCCGCTGTCAATGAGGAGTGCCCCCCGTCAATGATGAGTGCCCCCCGTCAATGAGGAGTGACCCCCACGTCAATAAGGGGTGAACCACCCCGTCAAAGAGGAGTGCCACCTGTCAATGAGAAGGGCCCCCTGTCAATGTGGAGTGCCCCCCCCCCCCCCCCCCGTCTCTGAAGAGTGCCCCCTGTCAATGAGGAGTGCACCCCGTCAATAAGGATTTCCCCCTCGACGGTCAATGAGTCGTCCCCCTGCTAACGAGAAGTGCCCGCTTTCAATGAGGAATGCCCCCTGTCAATGAGGAATCCCCCACCCCCCCCCCCCCCCCTACCCGTCTCTGAAGTGTGACCCCGGTCAATGAGGAGTGACCCCGTCAATAAGGAGTGCCCCACGCCGTCAATGAGGAGTGCCCCCTGTCAATGAGGAGTGCCCCCTGTCGAAAAGGAGTGCCCCCTGTCAATGAGGAGTGCCCACTGCCAATGAGGTGTGCCCCCTGTCAATGGATTTCGCCCCGTGTCAATGCGGAGTGCCTCCTGACAATGAGGAGTGCGCGCTGTCAACTATGAGTGCCCCCGTCAATGTGGACTGCCCCCTGTCAATGTGGGGTGTCCCCTGTCAACGAGGAGTGCCCGCTGTCAATGTCCAGTGCCGCCGTCAATGAGGAGTGCCCCCTGTCAATGACGAGAGCCCCCTGTCAATGAGGAGTAACTCTGTAAATGAGGAGTGCCCCACCGTCAATTAGGAGTGCACCCTGACCTTGAGGAGTGCCCCCTGTCAATGAGGAGTGCCCCCTGCCAATGAAATGTGCCCGCTGTCAATGAGGCGTGCCCCCGGTCAATGAGGAGTGTCCCCCTGTCAATGAGGAGTGCTCCCTGTCAATGAAGTGTGCCCGCTGTCAATGAGGAGTACCCCCTGTCAATGATGAGTGCCCCCCGTCAATGAGGAGTGACCCCCCTGTCAATAAGGGTGAACCACCCCGTCAAAGAGGAGTGCCACCTGTCAATGAGAAGGGCCCCCTGTCAATGTGGAGTGCCCCCCCGTCTCTGAAGAGTGCCCCCTATCAATGAGGAGTGCAACCCCTTAAATAAGGAATTCCCCCTCTACGGTCATTGAGTCGTCCCCCTGTTAACGAGAAGTTGCCGCTTTCAATGAGGAATGCCCCCTGTCAATGAGGAATCCCCCAACCCCCCCCCCCCCCCGCGTCTCTGAAGTGTGACCCCGGTCAATGAGGAGTGAACCCGTCAATAAGGAGTGCACCACGCCTGTCAATGAGAAGTGCCCGCTGTCAATGAGCAATCCCCCCCGTCAATGAGGAGTGCCCATTGTCAATGAGGAGTGCCCCCTGTCAATAAGAGAGCCCCCTGTCAATGAGGAGTGCCCCCTGTCAATGAGGAGTGTGCGCTGTCAACTAGGAGTGCCCGCTGTCAATGAGGAGTGCCCCCGTCAATGAGGAGTGCCCCCTGTCAATGAGGAGAGCCCCCTGTCAATGAGCAGTAACCCTGAAAATGAGGAGTGCCCCACCGTCAATGAGGAGTGACCGCTGTAAATGAGGAGTACCCCACATCATTGAGCAGTGCCGCCCGTCAATGACGAATGACCCCTTTCAATGAGGAGTGTCCCCTGTCAATGACGAGCGCCCCCCACATCTATTAAGTGTGCCCCCTGTCAAAGAGGAGTGCCCCCTGTCAATTATGAGTGTCCCCAGCCAATGATGAGTGTCCGCGTCAATGAGAAGAGAACCCTCTCAATTATGAGTGACCCTGTCAATTAGGAGGGACCCCTGTCAATGAGGAGTGTCTCCTGTCAATGTGGTATTCCCCCTGTCAATTAGGAGTGCCCCCTGTCAATGTGAAGAGCCCGCTGTAAATGCAGAGTTACCCCTGACAATGGGGAGAGCCCCCTGACAATGAGGAGTGACCTCTGTCAATGAGGAGTGACCCCTTTCAATGATGAGCGCTCTCTGTAAATGATGAGAGCCTTCTGTCAATGAGGAGTGCCCCCCGTCAATGACGAATGCCCCGGGTCAATAAGCAGTGCCCCCTGTCAATGAAGAGTGCCGACGCCAATGAGGCGTGCCCCCTGTCAATGTGGAGAGCCCTCTGTCAATGATGAGTGCCCCCCATTAATGAGGAGTGCCCCCCCTTCAATAAGGAGTGTCCCCCCTCCCGGTCTATGAAAAGTGCCCCCTGTCAATGAGGAGTGCCTCCCGTCAATAAGGATGCAACCCCCGTCAATAAGTAGCGCCCCCTGTTAATGATAAGTGCCCGCTGTCAATGAGGAGTGCCCCCTGGCAATAAGGAGTGCCCCCACCCCGTGTCTGAAGAGTGCCCCCTGTCAATGAGGAGTGTCCCCCGTCAATAAGGAGTGCCCCCCCCCAGCGTCAATTAGGAGTGCCCCCTGTCAATGAGAAGTGCCCGCTGTCAATGAGGAGTGTCCCCCGTCAATAAGGAGTGCCCCCCCCCCAGCGTCAATGAGGAGTGCCCCCTGTAAATGCGGAGTGCCCCCTGACAATGAGGAGTGCCCGCTGACAATGAGGAGTGGCCTGTGTCAATCAGGAGAGACCCCTGTCAATGATGAGTGCCCTCTGTAAATGATGATTGCCTTCTGTCAATGAGGAGTGCCCCCCGTCAATGACGAATGCCCCCGTTCAATGAGCAGTGCCCCCTGTCAATAAAGAGTGCCCCTGTCAATGAGGAGTGCCCCCTGTCAATGAGGCGAGCCCCCTGTCAATGACGAGTGCCCCCCGTTAATGAGGAGTGCCGCACCCTGTCAATAAGGTGTGACCCCCCCCCCCCCGTCAATGAAGAGTGGCCCCTGTCAATGAGAAGTGTCCCCTGTCGATGAGGAGTGACCCCTGTGAATCAGGAGGGGCCCCCCGTCTCTGAAGAGTGCTCCCTGTTAATGAGGAGCGTCCCCCGTCAATAAGGATGCACAACCACCCGTCAATGAGTAGCACCCCCTGTTAATGAGAAGTGCCCGCTGTCAATGAGGAATGCCCCCTGTCAATGAGGAATGCCCCCCCCCCCCGTCTCTGAGGTGTTACCCCGGTCAATGAGGAGTGACCCCGTCAATAAGAAGTGCCCCACGCCGTCAATGAGGAGTGCCCCCTGTCAATGAGGAGTGCCCCCTGTCTGCAAGGGGTGCCCCCTGTCAATGAGGAGTGCCCCCTGTCAATGAGGAGTGCCCCCTGTCAATGGGTTTCGCCCCCTGTCAATGCGGAGTGCCCCCTGATAATGAGGAGTGCGCGCTGTCAACTATGTGTGCCCCCGTCAATGTGGACTGCCCCCTGTCAATGAGGGGTGTCCCCTGTCAACGATGAGTGCCCGCTGTCAATGAGGAGTGCCCGCTGTCAATGAGGAGTGCCCTCTGTCAATGAGGAGTGCCCCCTGTCAATGAGGAGTGCCCCCTGTCAATGAGGACTGCCCCCTCTCAATGAGGAGTGCCCCCTGTCAATGAGGAGTGCCCGCTGTCAACTAGGAGTGCCCCCTGTCAATGAGGAGATCCCCCTGTCAATGAGGATTAACTCTGGAAATGAGGAGTGCCCAACCGTCAATGAGGAGTGACCGCTGTAAATTAGGAGTCCCCCCATCATTGAGCAGTGTCCCCCGTCTATGACGAATGACCCCTGTCAATGAGGAGCGTCCGCTGTCAATGACGAGCGCTCCCCCCGTCTATATAGTGTACCCCTTGTCAATGAGGAGTGCCCCCTGTCAATAAGAAGTGCCCGCTGTCAATGAGGAGTGCCCCCTGTCAATGAGGAGTGTCCCCCTTCAATGAGGAGTGGCCCCTGTCAATGAGAAGTGCCCGCTGTCAATGAGGAGTGCCCCCTGTCAATGAGGAGTGTCCCCCTTCAATGAGGAGTGCCCCCTGTCAATGAGAAGTGCCCGCTGTCAATGAGGAGTGCCCCCTGTCAATCATGAGTGCCCCCGTCAATGAGGAGTGCCCACCCACCCCCCGTCAATAAGGGGTGAACCACCCCGTCAAAGAGGAGTGCCTCCTGTCAATGAGAAGGGCTCCCTGTCAATGAGGAGTGCCGCCTGTCAATGAAGAGTGCCCCTGTCAATGAGGAGTGCCCCTTGTCAATGAGGCGAGCCCCCTGTCAATGAGGAGTGCACCCCGTCAATTAGGGGTGCCCCCCCTCCGGTCAATGAGTAGTCCCACTGTTAACGAGAAGTGCCCCCCGTCAATGAGGAGTGCCCACCCACCCCCCGTCAATAAGGGGTGAACCACCCCGTCAAGAGGAGTGCCTCCTGTCAATGAGAAGGGCTCCCTGTCAATGAGGAGTGCCCCCTGTCAATGAAGAGTGCCGCTGTCAATGAGGAGTGCCCCCTGTCAATGAGGCGAGCCCCCTGTCAATGTGGAGTGCACCCCGTCAATTAGGGGTGCCCCCCCTCCGGTCAATGAGTAGTCCCCCTGTTAACGAGAAGTGCCCGCTGTCAATGAGGAGTGTCCCCTGTCAATGAGGAGTGCCTGCTGTCAATGAGGAGTGCCCCTGTCAATGAGGAGTGCCCCCTCTCAATGAGGAGGGCCCCCTGTAAATGCGGAGGGCCCCCTGACAATGAGGAGTGCCAACTGATAATGAGGAGTGATCTTTCTGTCAAAGAGGAGTGCCCACGCCAATGAGGAATACCCCTTGTCAATGAGGAGTGCCCCCTGTCAATGAGGAGACCCACCTGTCAATGAGGAGTGGCCCCCGTCAATGAGGAGTACCCCCTGTCAATGAGGAGTGCACCCTATCAATGGGAAGTGCCCCCGGTCAATAAGGAATGCACACCCGCCCCCCGTCAATGAGGAGTGCCCCCTGTCAATGAGAAGTGCCCGCTGTCAATGAGGAGAGCCCCCTGTGATTGAGCAGTCCCCTTGTCAATGAGGAGTACCCCCTGTCAATGAGGAGTGCACCCTGTCAATGAGGAGTGCCCCCTTTCAATGAGGAGTGCCCGTTGTCAATGAGGAGTGTCCCCTGTCAATGAGGAGTACCCCGTGTCAATGGGTATTGCCTTCTGTCAATGCGGAGGGCCTCCTGTCAATGTGGAGTGACCGCGATCAACTATGAGTGCCCCCTGTCAATGTGGACTGCCCCGTGTCAATGAGGAGTGCACCCTGTCAATGCAGAGTGCCCATGCGAATGAGGAGTACCCTCTGTCAATGAGGAGTACCCCCTGTCAATGAGGAGTTCCCCCTGTCAATGAGGAGACCCCCCTGTCAATGAGGAGTGCCCGCTGTCAATGAGGAGTACCCCCGTCAATGAGGAGTGCCCTCTGTCAATGAGAAGTGCCCCCGGTCAATAAGGAATCACACCCCCCGTCAATGAGGAGTGCCCCCTGTCAATGAGAAGTGCCCGCTGTCAATGAGCAGTTCCCCCCCCCCCCGTCAATGAGGAGTGTCCATTGTCAAAGAGGAGTGCCCCCTGTCAATGCGGAGTGCCCCCTGTCAATGAGGAGTGCCCGCTGTCAACTAGGAGTGCCCTCTGTCAATGGGGAGTGCCCCCGTCAATGAGGAGAGCCCCCTGTCAAAGAGGATTAACGCTGTAAATGAGGAGTGCCCCACCGTCAATGAGGAGTGACCGCTGTAAATGAGGAGTACCCCCCATCATTGAGCAGTGCCCCCCGTCAATGACGAATGACCCCTGTCAATGAGGAGTGTCCCCTGTCAATGACGAGCGCCCCCCCATCTATTAAGTGTGCCCCCTGTCAAAGAGGAGTATCCCCTGTCAATTATGAGTGTCCCCAGTCAATGATGAGTGTCCCCTGTCAATGAGAAGAGAACCCTCTCAATTTGGAGTGACCCTGTCAATTAGGAGGGACCCCTGTCAATGAGGAGTGTCTCCTGTCAATGTGGAATTCCCCCTGTCAATTAGGAGTGCCCCCTGTCAATGGGGAGAGCCCCCTGTAAATGCAGAGTTACCCCTGACAATGAGGAGTGCCCCCTGACAATGAGGAGTGACCTCTGTCAATGAGGAGTGACCCCTTTCAATGATGACCGCTCTCTGTAAATGATGAGTGCCTTCTGTCAATGAGGAGTGCCCCCCGTCAATGACGAATGCCCCGGGTCAATAAGCAGTGCCCCCTGTCAATGAAGAGTGCCCACGCCAATGAGGCGTGCCCCCTGTCAATGTGGAGAGCCCCCTGTCAATGATGAGTGCCCCCATTAATATGGAGTGCCCCCCCTTCAATAAGGAGTGTCCCCCCTGCCGGTCAATGAGACGTGCCCACTGTCAATGAGGCGTTCCCCCCCCGTCTATGAAGAGTGCTCCCTGTCAATGAGGATGCAACCCCCCGTCAATGAGTAGCGCCCCCGTTAATGAGAATTGCCCGCTGTCAATGAGGAGTGCCCCCTGTCAATAAGGAGTGCCCCCTCGTCTCTGAAGAGTGCCCCCCAGCGTCAATGAGGAGTGCCCCTTGTCAATGAGAAGTGCCCGCTGTCAATGAGAAGTGCCCGCTGTCAATGAGGAGTGCCCCCTGTCAATAAGGAATGCCCCCCCCCGTCTCTGAAGAGTGCCCCCCAGCGTCAATGAGGAGTGCCCCTTGTCAATGAGAAGTGCCCGCTGTAAATGCGGAGCGCCCCCTGACAATGAGGAGTGCCCGCTGACAAGGAGGAGTGGCCTCATTCAATGAGGAGTGACCGCTGTCAATGATGAGTGCCCTTTGTAAATGATGAGTGCCTTCTGTCAATGAGGAGTGCCCCCCGTCAATGACGAATGCCCCCTGTCAATGAAGAGTGCCCCCTGTCAATGAGGAGTGCTCCCTGTCAATGAAGCGAGCCCCCTGTCAATGACGAGTGCCCCCCGTTAATGAGGAGTGCCCCACCCCGTCAATAAGGTGTGACCCGCCCCCCCCCCGTCAATGAAGAGTGCCACCTGTCAATGAGAAGTGCCCCCTGTCAATGAGGAGTGCGCCCTGTCAATCAGGAGGGGCCCCCCGTCTCTGAAGAGTGCTCCCTGTTAATGAGGAGCGTCCCCCGTCAATAAGCATGCACACCCGCCCGTCAATGAGTAGCGCCCCCTGTTAATGAGAAGTGCCCGCTGTCAATGAGGAATGCCCCCTGTCAATGAGGAGTGCCCCCCCCCCTCACGTCTCTGAAGTGTGACCCCGGTCAATGAGGAGTGACCCCTTCAATAAGGAGTGCCCCACGCCGTCAATGAGGTGTGCCCCCTGTCAATGAGGAGTGCCCCCTGTCAATAAGGAGTGCCCTCTGTCAATGAGGAGTGCCCCCTGTCAATGACGAGTGTCCCCTGTCAACGGGTTTTGCCCCCTGTCAATGTGGAGTGCCCGCTGCCAAAGAGGAGTGCCCGCTGTCAATGAGGTGTGCCCTCTGTCAATGAGGAGTGCCCCCTGTCAATGAGGAGTGCCCGCTGTCAACTAGGAGTGCCCTCTGTCAATGAGGAGTGCCCCCGTCAATGAGGAGTGCCCTCTGTCAACGAGGAGAGCCCCCTGTCAATGAGCAGTTACTCTGGATAATAGGAATCTCCAAACGTCAATGAGGAGTGACCGCTGTACATTAGAAGTCCCCCCCCCCCATCATTGAGCAGTGCCCCCCGTCAGTGACGAATGACCCCTGTCAATGAGAAGTGTCCCCTGTCAATGACGAGCGCCCCCCCGTCTATTAAGTGCACCTCCTGTCAATGAGGAGTGCCCCCCGTCAATGAGGAGTGCCCCCACCCGTCAATGAGTAGTGCCCTCTGTCAATGAGAAGTGCCGCCACTTCTATGAAGAGTACCCCCTGTCAATGAGAAGTGCCCCTTTTCAATGATTTTGCCCTGTCCATGAGGAGTGCCTGCTGTCAATGAGGAGTGCCCCCTGTTAATGAGGAGTGCTTCCTGTCAATGAGGAGTCTCCCCTGTCAATGAGGAGTGCCCCCTGTCAATGAGGAGCGCCCCCTGTAAATGCGGAGAGCCCCCTGTCAATGAGGACTGCCAACTGATAACGAGGAGTGATCTCTGTCAATGAGGAGTGACCCCTGTCACTGATGAGTGCCCTCTGTCAATGATGAGAGCCTTCTGTCAATGAGTAGTGCCACGCCAATGAGGAGTACCCCCTGTCAATGAGGAGTGCCCCCCCGTCAATGAGGAGACCCCGCTGTCAATGAGGAGTGGACCACGTCAATAAGGAGTACCCCGTGTCAATGAGGAGTGGCCCCCTGTCAATGGGAAGTGCACCCGGTCAACAAGGAATGCACACCCCCACGACAATGAGGAGTGCCCTCTGTCAATGAGAAGTGCCCGCTGTCAAAGAGGAGTGCCCCCTGTCAATGAGCAGTGCCCTTGTCAATGACGAGTACCCCCTGTCAATGAGGAGTGCCCCCTTTCAATGAGGAGTGCCCCCTTTCAATGAGGAGTGCCCGCTGTCAATGAGGAGTGCCCCCTTTCAATGAGAACTGCCCCCTGTCAATGAGGAGTACCCCCGTCAATGAGGAGTGCCCACTGTCAATGAGAAGTGCCCGCTGTCAATGAGCAGTCCCCCCCGTCAATGAGGAGTGTCCCCTGTCAATGAGGAGTGCCCCCTGTCAATAAGGAGATCCCCCTGTCAATGTGGAGTACCCCCTGTCAATAAGGAGATCCCCCTGTCAATGAGGAGTGCCCCCGTCAATGAGGAGTGCCCCCCGTCAATGACGAATGACACCCGTCAATGAGGAGTGTTCCCAGTCAATGACGAGCGCCCCCCATCAATAAAGTGTGCCCCCTTTCAAAGGGGAGTGTCCCCTGTCAATGATGAGTGTCCCCAGTCAATGATGAGTGTCCCCTGTCAATGAGAAGAGAACGCTGTCAATGAGAAGTGCCCGCTGTCAATGAGGAATTCCCGCTGTCAATAACGAGTGCCCCTGTCAGTAAGGAGTACCCCCTGTCAATGCGGAGTGTCCCCTGTCAATGATGAGTGCCACCCTCAATGATGAATGCCCCCACCGGCAATAAAGAGTGAACCTCTCCGTCAATGAGGAGTGCCGCCTGTCAATGAGGAGTGCCCACCCCCGTCTCTGAAGAGTGCCCCCTGTCAATGAGGTGTGCCTCCCGTCAATAAGGAGTGCCCCCCCTAGTCAATGAGTAGTGCCCCCTCTTAATGAGGAGTGCCCCCCCCCCCCCGTCTCTGAAGTGTGACCCCTGTCAATGAGGAGTGCCCCTGTCAATGAGGAGTGCCCCGCCCCCCGTCTCTGGAGTGTGACCCCTGTCAATGTGGAGTGCCCCCCGGCAATAAGGAGTGGCCCCACGTCAATAAGGAGCGCCCCCTGTCAATGAGGAGTGCCCCCTGTCAATGAGGAGTGCCCCCTCTCAATCAGGAGTGCCCCCTGTCTATGAGGAGTGACCCCTGTCAATGGGTTTTGCCCCCTGTCAATGCGGAGGGCTCCCTGTCAATGAAGAGTGCCCGCTATCGACTATAAGTGCCCCCGTCAACGTGGACTGCCCCCTGTCAATGAGGTGTGTCCCCTGTCAACGAGGAGTGCCCGCGGTCAATGAGGAGTGTCCGCTGTCAATGAGGAGTGGCCTCTGTCAATGAGGAGTGCCCCCTGTCAATGAGGAGTGCCCCCTGTCAATGAGGAGTACCCCTTGTCAATGAGGAGTCCCCCCTGTCAATGAGGAGTGCCCCCTGTCAATGAGGAGTGCCCGCTGTCAACTAGGAGTGCCCTCTGTCACTGAGGAGAGCCCCCTGTCAATGAGGAGTGCCCCTTGTCAATGAGGAGAGCCCCTTGTCAATGACCAGTAACACTGTAATGAGGAGTGCCCCACCGTCAATGAGAAGTGACCGCTGTAAATTAGGAGTCCCCCCATCATTGAGCATTGCCCCCCGTCAATGACGAATGACCCCTGTCAATGAGGAGTGTCCCCTGTCAATGAGGTGCGCCCACCCGTCTAAATTGTGTACCCCTGTCAATGAGGAGTGGCCCCCCGTCAATGAGGAGTGCCCCCACCCGTCAATGAGGAGTGCCCCCTGTCCATGAGAAGTGCCCCCCCTTCAATGAAGAGTACCCCCTGTCAATGAGAAGTGCCCCTTGTCAATGAGTTTGCCCTGTCCAAAAGAGTGCCAGCTGTCAATGAGGAGTGCCCCCTGTCATTGAGGAGCGCCCGCTGTCAATGAGGAGGGCCTCCTGTAAATGCGGAGGGCCCCCTGGCAATGAGGTGTGCCCCCTGATAATGAGGTGTGATCTCTGTCAATGAGGAGTGTCCCCATTCAATGACGAATGCCCCCGGCCAATGAGCAGTACCCCCTTTCAATGAAGAGTGCCCACGCCAATGAGGAGTACCCCCTGTCAATGAGGAGTTCCCCCTGTCAAGGTGGAGACCCCGTGTCAATGAGGAGTGCCCCCTGTCAATGAGGAGTACCCCCTGTCAATGAGGAGTGCCCCCTGTCAATGAGGAGTGCCCCCTGTCAATGAGAAGTGCCCGCTGTCAATGAGGAGTGCCCCCTGTCAATGGGCAGTGCCCCTGTCAATGAGGAGTACCCCCTGTCAATGAGAAGTGCCCCCTGTCAATGAGGAGTTCCCCCTGTCAATGAGGACTGCCCGCTGTCAATGACGAGTGCCCCCTGTCAATGAGGAGGGCCCCCGGTCAATGAGGAGTGCCCCCTGTCAATAAGGATTGCCACGTGTCAATGGGTATTGCCCCCTGTCAATGCGGAATGCCCCCTGTCAATGAGGAGAGCCCGCTATCAACTATGAGTGCCCCCTGTCAATGTGGACTGCCCCCTGTCAATGAGGACGGCACCCTGTCAATGGGTTTTGCCCCCTGTCAATGCGGAGGGCCCCATGTCAATGAGGAGTGCCCGCTATCAACAATGAGTGCCCTCTGTCAATGAGTAATGCCCCGTCAATGAGAAGTGCCCCCCGTCATTGAGGATTAACCCTGGAAATGAGGCGTGACCATGTAAATCAGGAGTGCCCCCTGTCAATGATGAGTGTCCCCTGTCAATGACGTGTGCCCCCTGTCAATGAGGCGTGTCCCCTGTCAACGAGGAGTGCCCGCTCTCAAGGAGGAGTGCCCTCTGACAATGGGCAGTGCCGCCTGTCAATGACGAGTGCCCACGCCAATGAGGAGTGCCCCCTGTCAATGAGGAGAGCCCCTCTCAATGATGAGTTCCCCCCGTTAATGAGGAGTGCCCCCCCTTCAATGTGGAGTGACCCCCACCCCCGTCAATGAGGAGTGTCTCCTGTCAATGAGACGTGACCCCTGTCAACGTGGAGAGCCCCCTGTCAATGATGAGTGCCCAACGTTAATGAGGAGTGCCCCCCCGTCAATAATGAGTGACCCCCCGTCTCTGAAGAGTGCTCCCTGTCAATGAGGAGTCACCCGTCAATAAGGAGTGCCCCCCTCCCGTCAATGAGGAGTGCCCCCTGTCAATGTGAATTGCCCGCTGTCAATCAGGAGAGCCCCCTGTCAATGAGGAGTGCCCCTGTCAATAGGGAGAGCCCCCTGTCAATGATGAGTGCCCCCCGTCAATGAGGAGAGTCCCCCCCGTCAATGAGGACTGAACGCCCCGTCAAAGAGGAGTGCCCCCTGTCAATGAGAAGGGACCCCTGTCAATGAGGAGTGCCCCCTGTCAATGAGGAGTGCCCCCCCGTCTCTGAAGAGTGCTCCCTGTCAATGAGGAGTGCGGCCCGTCAATAAGGAGTGACCGCCCGTCAATGAGTAGTGCCCCCGTTAACGAGGAGTGCCAGCTGTCAATGAGGAGTGCCCCCCGTCAAAAAGGAGTGACCCGCCGTCAATGAGGAGTGCCTCCTGTCAATGAGGAGTGCCCGCTGAGAATGAGGCGTGCCCCCTGTCAATGAGGAGTGCCTTCTGTCAATGAAGGGTGCCCCTGTCAATGGGTTTTGCGCCCGGTCAATGCGGAGTGCCCCCTGTCAATAAGGAGTGCCCGCTATCAACTATGAGTGCCCCGTCAATTTGGACTGCCCCCTGTCAATGAGGTGTGTCCCCTGTCAACGAGGCGTGGCCGCTGTCAATGAGGAGTGCCCGCTGAAAAGGAGGAGTGCCCTCTGTCAATGAGGATTGCCCACTGTCAATGAGGAGTGCCCCCTGTCAATGAGGAGTGCCCCCTGTCAATGAGGAGATCCCCCTGTCAATGAGGAGTGCCCCCTATCAATGAGGAGAGCCCCTGTCAATTAGGAGTAACCCAGTAAATGAGGAGTGCCACACTGTCAATGAGCAGTGACAGCTGTAAATTAGGAGTCCCCACCAGCATTGAGCAGTGCCCCCCTTCAATGACGAATGACCCCTGTCAATGAGGAGCTTCCCCGTCTATAAAGTGGACCCACTGTCAATGAGGAGTGCCCACGCCAATGAGGAGTACCCCCTGTGAATGAGAAGTGCCCCCTGTCAATGAGGAGACCCCCTGTCAATGAGGAGTGTCCCCTGTCAATGAGGAGTAACCCCTGTCAATGAGGAATGCCCCTGTCAATGAGAAGAGCCCCTGGTCAATAAGGAGTGGACCCACCCCCCCCCCCCCCCCCGGTCAATGAGGAGTGCCCCTGTTAATGAGAATTGCCCGCTGTCAATGAGGAGTACACCCCTGTCAATGAGGTGTGCCCCCCCCGTCTCTGAAGAGTGCTCCCTGTCAATGAGGAGTGCCCCCGTCAATAAGGAGTGCCCCCCCCCCCCCCCCGTCAATGAGGAGTGACCCCTGTCAATAAGCAGTGCCACTGTCAATGTGGAGTACCCATTGTCAATGAGGAGTGCCCCCTGTCAATGAGGAGTGCCCCCTGTCAATGAGGAGTGCCCCGTGTCAATGGGTATTGCCCCCTGTCAATGCGGAGTGCCCCCTGTCAATGAGGAGTGCCCGCTATCAACTATGAGTGCCCCCTGTCAATGTGGACTGCCCCCTGTCAATGAGGAGTGCACCCTGTCAATGGGTTTTGCCCCCAATTAATGCGGAGGGATCCATGTCAATGAGGAGTGCCCGCTATCAACAATGAGTGCCCTATGTCAATGAGTAGTGCCCCGTCAATGAGAAGTGCCCCTCGTCAATGAGGAGTAACCCTGGAAATGAGGCGTGACCCTGTAAATGAGGAGTGCCCCCTGTCAATGATGAGTGTCCCGTGTCAATGACGTATGTCCCCTGTCAATGAGGAGCTCCCCCCCCGTCTATAAAATGTACCCCCTGTCAATGAGGAGTGCCCCCCGTCAATGAGGTGTGCCCCCACCCGTCAATGAGTAGTGCCCCCTGTCAATGTGTAGTGCCCCCCTTATATGAAGAGTACCCACTGTTAATGGGAAGTGCCCCTTGTCAATGAGTTTGCCCTGTCCATGAGGAGTGACTGCTGTCAAGAAGGAGTTACCCCTGTTAATGAGGAGTGCTTCCTGTCAATAAGGAGTGCACCCTGACAATGAGGAGTGCCCCCTGTCAATGAGGAGTGCCTGCTGTCAACTCGGAGTTCCCTCTGTCACTGAGGAGTGCCCCCTCTCAAAGAGGAGTGCCCCCTGTCAATGAGGAGAGCCCCCTTGTCAATGAGGAGTAACCCTGTAAATGAGGAGTGCCCCAAAGTCATTGAGGGGTGACAGCTGTAAATTAGGAGACCCCCCATCATTGAGCAGTGCTCCCCGTCAATGACGAATGACCCCTGTCAATGAGGAGTCTCTCCAGTCAATGAGGAGGTTCCCCCGCCTATAAAGTGGACCCCTTGTCAATGGGGAGTGCCCACGCCAATGAGGAGTACCCCCTGTCAATGAGGAGTGCCCCCTGTCAATGAGGAGTACCCCCCGTCAATGAGGAGTGCCCCCGTCAATGAGAAGTGCCCGCTGTCAATGAGGAGTGCTTCCTGTCAATAAGCAGTGCCCCTGTCAATGTGGAGTACCTCCTGTCAATGAGGAGGTCCCCCTGTCAATGAGGAGTGCCCCCTGTCAATGAGGAGTGCCCCGTTTCAATGGGTATTGCCCCCTGTCAATGCGGATTGCCCCCTGTCAATGAGGAGTGCCTCCTGTCAATGAGGAATGCCCCCTGTCAATGAGGTGTGCCCCCTGTCTATGAGGAGTGCCTTCTGTCAATGAAGAGTGCCCCTGTCAATGGGTATTGCCCCCGGTCAATGCGGAGTGCCCCCTGTTAATGAGGAGTGCCCGCTATCAACTATGAGTGCCCCCGGCAATGTGGACTGCCCCCTGTCAATGAGGTCTGTCCCCTGTCAACGAGGAGTGCCCTCTGTCAATGAGGAGTGCCCCCTGTCAATGAGGAGAGCCCCAGTCAATGAGGAGTGCCCCCGTCAATGAGGAGAGCCCCCTGTCAATGAGGAGTAACCCTGTAAATGAGGAGTGCCCCACTGTAAATGAGGCGTGCCCCATGTCAATGAAGAGTGCCTTCTGTCAATGAAGAGTGCCCCTGTCAGTGGGTATTGACCCCGGTCAAAGCGGAGTGCCCCCTGTCAATGAGGAGTGCCCGCTATCAACTATGAGTGCCCCCGTCATTGTGGACTGCCCCCTGCCAATGACGTGTGTCCCCTGTCAACGTGGAGTGGCCGCTGTCAATGAGGAGTGCCCGCTGAAAATGAGGAATGCCCTCTGTCAATGAGGAGTGCCCCGTGTCAATGAGGAGTGCCCTCTGTCACTGAGGAGAGTCCCCTGTCAATGAGGAGTGCCCCCGTCAATGAGGAGAGCCCCCTGTCAATGAGGAGCTTGCCCCGTCTATAAAGTGGACCCTCTGTCAATGAGGAGTGCCCACGCCAATGAGGAGTAGCCCCTGTCAATGAGGAATGCCCCTGTCAATGAGAAGTGCCACCGGTCAATAAGCAGTGCACGACGGCCCCCACGTCAATGAGGAGTGCCCCATGTTAATGAGAAGTGCCCGCTGTCAATGTGGAGTAAACCCCTGTTAGTAAGGAGTGCCCCTTGTCAATGGGTTTCGACCCCTGTCAATGCGGAGTGCCCCCTGACAATGAGGAGTGCGCGCTGTCAACTATGAGTGTCCCCGTCAATGTGGACTGCCCCCTGTCAATGAGGAGAGCCCGCTGTCAATGAGGAGTGCCCCCTGTCAATGAGGAGTGCCCCCTGTCAATGCGGAGTGCCCCCTGACAATGAGGAGTGCGCGCTGTCAACTATGAGTGTCCCCGTCAATGTGGACTGCCCCCTGTCAATGAGGAGAGCCCGCTGTCAATGAGGAGTGCCCTCTGTCAATGTGGAGTGCCCCCTGTCAATGAGGAGTGCCCCCTGTCAATGAGGAGTGCCCCCTGTCAATGAGGAGTGCCCGCTGTCAACTAGGAGTGCCCTCTGTCAATGAGGAGTGCCCCCGTCAATGAGGAGTGCCCCCTGTCAATGAGGAGTGCCCCCTCTCAATGAGGAGTGCCCCCTGTCAATGAGGAGTGGCCGCTGTCAGCTAGGAGTGCCCTCTGTCAATGAGGAGTGCCCCCGTCAATGAGGAGTGCCCCCTGTCAATGAGGAGATCCCCCTGTCAATGAGGAGTAACTCTGGAAATGAGGAGTGCCCAACCGTCAGTGAGGAGTGACCGCTGTAAATTAGGAGTCCCCCCCATCATTGAGCAGTGCCCCCCGTCAATGACGAATGATCCCTGTCAATGAGGAGCGTCCGCTGTCAATGACGAGCGCCCCCCCCGTCTATATAGTGTACCCCTTGTCAATGAGGAGTGCCCCCTGTCAATGAAAGTGCCCGCTGTCAATGAGGAGACCCCCTGTCAATGAGGAGTGTCCCCTGTCAATGAGGAGTAACCCCTGTCAATGAGGAATGCCCCTGTCAATGAGAAGAGCCCCTGGTCAATAAGGAGTGGACCCACCCCCCCCCCCCCCCCGGTCAATGAGGAGTGCCCCTGTTAATGAGAATTGCCCGCTGTCAATGAGGAGTACACCCCTGTCAATGAGGTGTGCCCCCCCCGTCTCTGAAGAGTGCTCCCTGTCAATGAGGAGTGCCCCCGTCAATAAGGAGTGCCCCCCCCCCCCCCCCGTCAATGAGGAGTGACCCCTGTCAATAAGCAGTGCCACTGTCAATGTGGAGTACCCATTGTCAATGAGGAGTGCCCCCTGTCAATGAGGAGTGCCCCCTGTCAATGAGGAGTGCCCCGTGTCAATGGGTATTGCCCCCTGTCAATGCGGAGTGCCCCCTGTCAATGAGGAGTGCCCGCTATCAACTATGAGTGCCCCCTGTCAATGTGGACTGCCCCCTGTCAATGAGGAGTGCACCCTGTCAATGGGTTTTGCCCCCAATTAATGCGGAGGGATCCATGTCAATGAGGAGTGCCCGCTATCAACAATGAGTGCCCTATGTCAATGAGTAGTGCCCCGTCAATGAGAAGTGCCCCTCGTCAATGAGGAGTAACCCTGGAAATGAGGCGTGACCCTGTAAATGAGGAGTGCCCCCTGTCAATGATGAGTGTCCCGTGTCAATGACGTATGTCCCCTGTCAATGAGGAGCTCCCCCCCCGTCTATAAAATGTACCCCCTGTCAATGAGGAGTGCCCCCCGTCAATGAGGTGTGCCCCCACCCGTCAATGAGTAGTGCCCCCTGTCAATGTGTAGTGCCCCCCTTATATGAAGAGTACCCACTGTTAATGGGAAGTGCCCCTTGTCAATGAGTTTGCCCTGTCCATGAGGAGTGACTGCTGTCAAGAAGGAGTTACCCCTGTTAATGAGGAGTGCTTCCTGTCAATAAGGAGTGCACCCTGACAATGAGGAGTGCCCCCTGTCAATGAGGAGTGCCTGCTGTCAACTCGGAGTTCCCTCTGTCACTGAGGAGTGCCCCCTCTCAAAGAGGAGTGCCCCCTGTCAATGAGGAGAGCCCCCTTGTCAATGAGGAGTAACCCTGTAAATGAGGAGTGCCCCAAAGTCATTGAGGGGTGACAGCTGTAAATTAGGAGACCCCCCATCATTGAGCAGTGCTCCCCGTCAATGACGAATGACCCCTGTCAATGAGGAGTCTCTCCAGTCAATGAGGAGGTTCCCCCGCCTATAAAGTGGACCCCTTGTCAATGGGGAGTGCCCACGCCAATGAGGAGTACCCCCTGTCAATGAGGAGTGCCCCCTGTCAATGAGGAGTACCCCCCGTCAATGAGGAGTGCCCCCGTCAATGAGAAGTGCCCGCTGTCAATGAGGAGTGCTTCCTGTCAATAAGCAGTGCCCCTGTCAATGTGGAGTACCTCCTGTCAATGAGGAGGTCCCCCTGTCAATGAGGAGTGCCCCCTGTCAATGAGGAGTGCCCCGTTTCAATGGGTATTGCCCCCTGTCAATGCGGATTGCCCCCTGTCAATGAGGAGTGCCTCCTGTCAATGAGGAATGCCCCCTGTCAATGAGGTGTGCCCCCTGTCTATGAGGAGTGCCTTCTGTCAATGAAGAGTGCCCCTGTCAATGGGTATTGCCCCCGGTCAATGCGGAGTGCCCCCTGTTAATGAGGAGTGCCCGCTATCAACTATGAGTGCCCCCGGCAATGTGGACTGCCCCCTGTCAATGAGGTCTGTCCCCTGTCAACGAGGAGTGCCCTCTGTCAATGAGGAGTGCCCCCTGTCAATGAGGAGAGCCCCAGTCAATGAGGAGTGCCCCCGTCAATGAGGAGAGCCCCCTGTCAATGAGGAGTAACCCTGTAAATGAGGAGTGCCCCACTGTAAATGAGGCGTGCCCCATGTCAATGAAGAGTGCCTTCTGTCAATGAAGAGTGCCCCTGTCAGTGGGTATTGACCCCGGTCAAAGCGGAGTGCCCCCTGTCAATGAGGAGTGCCCGCTATCAACTATGAGTGCCCCCGTCATTGTGGACTGCCCCCTGCCAATGACGTGTGTCCCCTGTCAACGTGGAGTGGCCGCTGTCAATGAGGAGTGCCCGCTGAAAATGAGGAATGCCCTCTGTCAATGAGGAGTGCCCCGTGTCAATGAGGAGTGCCCTCTGTCACTGAGGAGAGTCCCCTGTCAATGAGGAGTGCCCCCGTCAATGAGGAGAGCCCCCTGTCAATGAGGAGCTTGCCCCGTCTATAAAGTGGACCCTCTGTCAATGAGGAGTGCCCACGCCAATGAGGAGTAGCCCCTGTCAATGAGGAATGCCCCTGTCAATGAGAAGTGCCACCGGTCAATAAGCAGTGCACGACGGCCCCCACGTCAATGAGGAGTGCCCCATGTTAATGAGAAGTGCCCGCTGTCAATGTGGAGTAAACCCCTGTTAGTAAGGAGTGCCCCTTGTCAATGGGTTTCGACCCCTGTCAATGCGGAGTGCCCCCTGACAATGAGGAGTGCGCGCTGTCAACTATGAGTGTCCCCGTCAATGTGGACTGCCCCCTGTCAATGAGGAGAGCCCGCTGTCAATGAGGAGTGCCCCCTGTCAATGAGGAGTGCCCCCTGTCAATGCGGAGTGCCCCCTGACAATGAGGAGTGCGCGCTGTCAACTATGAGTGTCCCCGTCAATGTGGACTGCCCCCTGTCAATGAGGAGAGCCCGCTGTCAATGAGGAGTGCCCTCTGTCAATGTGGAGTGCCCCCTGTCAATGAGGAGTGCCCCCTGTCAATGAGGAGTGCCCCCTGTCAATGAGGAGTGCCCGCTGTCAACTAGGAGTGCCCTCTGTCAATGAGGAGTGCCCCCGTCAATGAGGAGTGCCCCCTGTCAATGAGGAGTGCCCCCTCTCAATGAGGAGTGCCCCCTGTCAATGAGGAGTGGCCGCTGTCAGCTAGGAGTGCCCTCTGTCAATGAGGAGTGCCCCCGTCAATGAGGAGTGCCCCCTGTCAATGAGGAGATCCCCCTGTCAATGAGGAGTAACTCTGGAAATGAGGAGTGCCCAACCGTCAGTGAGGAGTGACCGCTGTAAATTAGGAGTCCCCCCCATCATTGAGCAGTGCCCCCCGTCAATGACGAATGATCCCTGTCAATGAGGAGCGTCCGCTGTCAATGACGAGCGCCCCCCCCGTCTATATAGTGTACCCCTTGTCAATGAGGAGTGCCCCCTGTCAATGAAAGTGCCCGCTGTCAATGAGGAGCGCCCCCTGCCAATGAGGAGTGTCCCCCTTCAATGAGGAGTGCCCCCTGTCAATGAGAAGTGCCCGCTGCCAATGAGGAGTGCCCCCTGTCAATGATGAGCGCCCCCCGTCAATGAGGAGTGCCCACACCCCCCGTCAATAAGGGGTGAACCACCCCGTCAAAGAGGAGTGCCTCCTGTCAATGAGAAGGGCCCGCTGTCAATGTGGAGTGCCCCCTGTCAATGAGGGGTGCCCCCCCCCCGTCTCTGAAGAGTGCCCCCTGTCAATGAGGTGTGCACCCCGTCAATAAGGAGTGCCCCCCTCCGGTCAATGAGTAGTCCCCCTGTTAACGAGAAGTGCCCGCTGTCAATGAGGAGTGTCCCGTGTCAATGACGTATGTCCCCTGTCAATGAGGAGCTCCCCCCCCGTCTATAAAATGTACCCCCTGTCAATGAGGAGTGCCCCCCGTCAATGAGGTGTGCCCCCACCCGTCAATGAGTAGTGCCCCCTGTCAATGAGTAGTGCCCCCCTTATATGAAGAGTACCCACTGTTAATGGGAAGTGCCCCTTGTCAATGAGTTTGCCCTGTCCATGAGGAGTGACTGCTGTCAAGAAGGAGTTACCCCTGTTAATGAGGAGTGCTTCCTGTCAATAAGGAGTGCACCCTGACAATGAGGAGTGCCCCCTGTCAATGAGGAGTGCCTGCTGTCAACTCGGAGTTCCCTCTGTCACTGAGGAGTGCCCCCTCTCAAAGAGGAGTGCCCCCTGTCAATGAGGAGAGCCCCCTTGTCAATGAGGAGTAACCCTGTAAATGAGGAGTGCCCCAAAGTCATTGAGGGGTGACAGCTGTAAATTAGGAGACCCCCCATCATTGAGCAGTGCTCCCCGTCAATGACGAATGACCCCTGTCAATGAGGAGTCTCTCCAGTCAATGAGGAGGTTCCCCCGCCTATAAAGTGGACCCCTTGTCAATGGGGAGTGCCCACGCCAATGAGGAGTACCCCCTGTCAATGAGGAGTGCCCCCTGTCAATGAGGAGTACCCCCCGTCAATGAGGAGTGCCCCCGTCAATGAGAAGTGCCCGCTGTCAATGAGGAGTGCTTCCTGTCAATAAGCAGTGCCCCTGTCAATGTGGAGTACCTCCTGTCAATGAGGAGGTCCCCCTGTCAATGAGGAGTGCCCCCTGTCAATGAGGAGTGCCCCGTTTCAATGGGTATTGCCCCCTGTCAATGCGGATTGCCCCCTGTCAATGAGGAGTGCCTCCTGTCAATGAGGAATGCCCCCTGTCAATGAGGTGTGCCCCCTGTCTATGAGGAGTGCCTTCTGTCAATGAAGAGTGCCCCTGTCAATGGGTATTGCCCCCGGTCAATGCGGAGTGCCCCCTGTTAATGAGGAGTGCCCGCTATCAACTATGAGTGCCCCCGGCAATGTGGACTGCCCCCTGTCAATGAGGTCTGTCCCCTGTCAACGAGGAGTGCCCTCTGTCAATGAGGAGTGCCCCCTGTCAATGAGGAGAGCCCCAGTCAATGAGGAGTGCCCCCGTCAATGAGGAGAGCCCCCTGTCAATGAGGAGTAACCCTGTAAATGAGGAGTGCCCCACTGTAAATGAGGCGTGCCCCATGTCAATGAAGAGTGCCTTCTGTCAATGAAGAGTGCCCCTGTCAGTGGGTATTGACCCCGGTCAAAGCGGAGTGCCCCCTGTCAATGAGGAGTGCCCGCTATCAACTATGAGTGCCCCCGTCATTGTGGACTGCCCCCTGCCAATGACGTGTGTCCCCTGTCAACGTGGAGTGGCCGCTGTCAATGAGGAGTGCCCGCTGAAAATGAGGAATGCCCTCTGTCAATGAGGAGTGCCCCGTGTCAATGAGGAGTGCCCTCTGTCACTGAGGAGAGTCCCCTGTCAATGAGGAGTGCCCCCGTCAATGAGGAGAGCCCCCTGTCAATGAGGAGCTTGCCCCGTCTATAAAGTGGACCCTCTGTCAATGAGGAGTGCCAACGCCAATGAGGAGTAGCCCCTGTCAATGAGGAATGCCCCTGTCAATGAGAAGTGCCACCGGTCAATAAGCAGTGCACGAAGGCCCCCACGTCAATGAGGAGTGCCCCATGTTAATGAGAAGTGCCCGCTGTCAATGTGGAGTAAACCCCTGTTAGTAAGGAGTGCCCCTTGTCAATGGGTTTCGACCCCTGTCAATGCGGAGTGCCCCCTGACAATGAGGAGTGCGCGCTGTCAACTATGAGTGTCCCCGTCAATGTGGACTGCCCCCTGTCAATGAGGAGAGCCCGCTGTCAATGAGGAGTGCCCCCTGTCAATGAGGAGTGCCCCCTGTCAATGCGGAGTGCCCCCTGACAATGAGGAGTGCGCGCTGTCAACTATGAGTGTCCCCGTCAATGTGGACTGCCCCCTGTCAATGAGGAGAGCCCGCTGTCAATGAGGAGGGCCCTCTGTCAATGTGGAGTGCCCCCTGTCAATGAGGAGTGCCCCCTGTCAATGAGGAGTGCCCCCTGTCAATGAGGAGTGCCCGCTGTCAACTAGGAGTGCCCTCTGTCAATGAGGAGTGCCCCCGTCAATGAGGAGTGCCCCCTGTCAATGAGGAGTGCCCCCTCTCAATGAGGAGTGCCCCCTGTCAATGAGGAGTGCCCGCTGTCAGCTAGGAGTGCCCTCTGTCAATGAGGAGTGCCCCCGTCAATGAGGAGTGCCCCCTGTCAATGAGGAGATCCCCCTGTCAATGAGGAGTAACTCTGGAAATGAGGAGTGCCCAACCGTCAGTGAGGAGTGACCGCTGTAAATTAGGAGTCCCCCCCATCATTGAGCAGTGCCCCCCGTCAATGACGAATGATCCCTGTCAATGAGGAGCGTCCGCTGTCAATGACGAGCGCCCCCCCCGTCTATATAGTGTACCCCTTGTCAATGAGGAGTGCCCCCTGTCAATGAAAGTGCCCGCGGTCAATGAGGAGCGCCCCCTGCCAATGAGGAGTGTCCCCCTTCAATGAGGAGTGCCCCCTGTCAATGAGAAGTGCCCGCTGCCAATGAGGAGTGCCCCCTGTCAATGATGAGCGCCCCCCGTCAATGAGGAGTGCCCACACCCCCCGTCAATAAGGGGTGAACCACCCCGTCAAAGAGGAGTGCCTCCTGTCAATGAGAAGGGCCCGCTGTCAATGTGGAGTGCCCCCTGTCAATGAGGAGTGCGCCCTTTCAATGGGAAGTGCATCCGGTCAATAAGTAATGCACACCCACCCCCGTCAATGAGGAGTGCCCGCTGTCAATGAGGAGAGCCCCCTGTGATTGAGCAGTCCCCTTGTCAAAGAGGAGTCCCCCCTGTCAATGAGGAGTGCACCCTGTTAATGAGGAGTGCCCCCATTCAATGAAGAGTGCCCGTTGTCAATGAGGAGTGCCCCCTGTCAATGAGGAGTGCACCCTGTCAATGAGGAGTGCTCCCTTTCAATGAGGAGTGCCCGTTGTCAATGAGGAGCGCCCCCTGTCAATGAGGAGTGGCCGCTGTCAATGAGGAGTGGCCTCTGTCAATGAGGAGTGACCCCTGTCAATGATGAGTGCCCTCTGTAAATGATGATTGCCTTCTGTCAATGAGGAGTGCCCCCCGTCAATGACGAATGCCCCCGTTCAATGAGCAGTGCCCCCTGTCAATGAAGAGTGCCCCTGTCAATGAGGAGTGCCCCCTGTCAATGAGGAGTACCCCCTGTCAATGAGGAGTGCCCCCTCTCAATGAGGAGTGCCCCCTGTCAATGAGGAGTGCCCGCTGTCAACTAGGAGTGCCCTCTGTCAATGAGGAGTGCCCCCGTCAATGAGGAGTGCCCCCTGTCAATGAGGAGATCCCCCTGTCAATGAGGAGTAACTCTGGAAATGAGGAGTGCCCAACCGTCAGTGAGGAGTGACCGCTGGAAATTAGGAGTCCCCCCCATCATTGAGCAGTGCCCCCCGTCAATGACGAATGATCCCTGTCAATGAGGAGCGTCCGCTGTCAATGACGAGCGCCCCCCCCCCCCCGTCTATATCGTGTACCCCTTGTCAATGAGGAGTGCCCCCTGTCAATGAGAAGTGCCCGCTGTCAATGAGGAGCGCCCCCTGTCAATGAGGAGAGTGCCCCTTCAATGAGGAGTGCTTCCTGTCAATGGGAAGTGCCCGCTGTCAATGAGGAGTGCCCCCTGTCAATGATGAGCGCCCCCCGTCAATGAGGAGTGCCCACACCCCCCGTCAATAAGGGTTGAACCACCCCGTCAAAGACGAGTGCCTCCTGTCAATCAGAAGTGCCCGCTGTCAATGTGGAGTGCCCCCTGCCAATGAGGGGTGCCCCCCCGTCTCTGAAGAGTGCCCCCTGTCAATGAGGAGTGCACCCCGTCAAAAAGGAGTGCCCCCCTCCGGTCAATGAGTAGTCCCCCTGTTAACGAGAAGTGCCCGCTGTCAATGAGGAGTGTCCCCTGTCAATGAGGAGTGCCTGCTGTCAATGAGGAGTGCCCCCTGTCAATGAGAAGTGCCCCCTGTCAATGAGGAGGGCCCCCTGTAAATGCGGAGGGCCCCCTGACAATGAGGAGTGCAAACTGATAATGAGGAGTGATCTCTGTCAATGAGGAGTGACCCCTGTCACTGATGAGTGCCCTCTGTTAATGATGAGAGCCTCCTGTCAATGAGGAGTGCCCACGCCAATGAGGAGTACCCCCTGTCAATAAGGAGTGCCCCCTTTCAATGAGGAGACCCCCCTGTCAATGAGGAGTACCCCCTGTCAATGAGGAGTGCGCCCTTTCAATGGGAAGTGCATCCGGTCAATAAGTAATGCACACCCACCCCCGTCAATGAGGAGTGCCCGCTGTCAATGAGGAGAGCCCCCTGTGATTGAGCAGTCCCCTTGTCAAAGAGGAGTACCCCCTGTCAATGAGGAGTGCACCCTGTTAATGAGGAGTGCTCCCATTCAATGAAGAGTGCCCGTTGTCAATGAGGAGTGCCCCCTGTCAATGAGGAGTGCACGCTGTCAATGAGGAGTGCTCCCTTTCAATGAGGAGTGCCCGTTGTCAATGAGGAGCGCCCCCTGTCAATGAGGAGTGCCCGCTGTCAATGAGGAGTGGCCTCTGTCAATGAGGAGTGACCCCTGTCAATGATGAGTGCCCTCTGTAAATGATGATTGCCTTCTGTCAATGAGGAGTGCCCCCCGTCAATGACGAATGCCCCCGTTCAATGAGCAGTGCCCCCTGTCAATGAAGAGTGCCCCTGTCAATGAGGAGTGCCCCCTGTCAATGAGGAGTACCCCCTGTCAATGAGGAGTGCCCCCTGTCAATGAGGAGTGCCCGCTGTCAACTAGGAGTGCCTTCTGTCAATGAGGAGTGCCCCCCGTCAATGAGGAGTGCCCCCTGTCAATGAGGAGTGCTCGCTGTCAATGAGGAGTGGCCTCTGTCAATGAGGAGTGACCCCTGTCAATGATGAGTGCCCTCTGTAAATGATGATTGCCTTCTGTCAATGAGGAGTGCCCCCCGTCAATGACGAATGCCCCCGTTCAATGAGCAGTGCCCCTTGTCAATGAAGAGTGCCCCTGTCAATGAGGAGTGCCCCCTGTCAATGAGGCGAGCCCCCTGTCAATGACGAGTGCCCCCCGTTAATGAGGAGTGCCGCACCCTGTCAATAAGGTGTGACCCCCCCCCCCCGTCAATGAAGAGTGGCCCCTGTCAATGAGAAGTGTTCCCTGTCGATGAGGAGTGACCCCTGTCAATCAGGAGGCCCCCCCCCGTCTCTGAAGTGTGCTCCCTGTTATTGAGGAGCGTCCCCCGTCAATAAGGATGCACAACCGCCCGTCAATGAGTAGCGCCCCCTGTTAATGAGAAGTCCCCGCTGTCAATGAGGAATGCCCCCTGTCAATGAGGAATGCCCCCCCCCCCTTCTCTGAGGTGTTACCCGGTCAATGAGGAGTGAACCCGTCAATAAGAAGTGCCCCACGCCGTCAATGAGGAGTGCCCCCTGTCAATGAGGAGTGCCCCCTGTCTGCAAGGGGTGCCCCCTTTCAATGAGGAGTGCCCCCTGTCAATGGGGAGTGCCCCCTGTCAATTGGTTTCGCCCCCTGTCAATGCGGAGTCCCCCCTGATAATGAGGAGTGCGCGCTGTCAATGGGGAGTGCCCCCTGTCAATTGGTTTCGCCCCCTGTCAATGCGGAGTCCCCCCTGATAATGAGGAGTGCGCGCTGTCAACTATGTGTGCCCCCGTCAATGTGGACTGCCCCCTGTCCATGGGGGTGTCCCCTGTCAACGAGGAGTGCCCGCTGTCAATGAGGAGTGCCCGCTGTCAATGAGGAGTGCCCTCTGTCAATGAGGAGTGCCCACTGTCAATGAGGAGTGCCCCCTGTCAATGAGGAGTGCCCCCTGTCAATGAGGAGTACCCCCTCTCAATGAGGAGTGCCCCCTGTCAATGAGGAGTGCCGGCTGTCAACTAGGAGTGCCCTCTGTCAATGAGGAGTGCCCCCTGTCAATGAGGAGACCCCCCTGTTAATGAGGAGTGGCCCCTGTCAATGAGGAGTACCCCCTGTCAATGAGGAGTGCACCTTATCAATGGGAAGTGCCCCCGGTCAATACGGAATGCACACCCCCCCCCCGTCAATGAGGAGTGCCCCCTATCAATGAGAAGTGCCCGCTGTCAATGAGGAGAGCCCCCTGTGATTGAGCAGTCCCCTTGTCAATGAGGAGTACCCCCTGTCAATGAGGAGTGCACCCTGTCAATGAGGAGTGCCCCCTTTCAATGAGGAGTGCCCGTTGTCAATTAGGAGTGCCCCCTGTCAATGAGGAGTACCCCGTGTCAATGGGTATTGCCCTCTGTCAATGCGGAGGGCCCCCTGTCAATGTGGAGTGACCGCTATCAACTATGAGTGCCCCCTGTCAATGTGGACTGCCCCGTGTCAATGAGGAGTGCACCATGTCAATGCAGAGTGCCCACGCGAATGAGGAGTACCCCCTGTCAATGAGGAGACCCCCCTGTCAATGAGGAGTGCCCGCTGCCAATGAGGAGTACCCCCGTCAACGAGGAGTGCCCCCTGTCAATGAGGAGTGCACCCTGTCAATGAGAAGTGCCCCCGGTCAAGAAGGAATGCACACCCCCCGTCAATGAGGAGTGCCCCCTGTCAATGAGAAGTGCCCGTTGTCAATGAGCAGTCCCCCCCGTCAATGAGGGGTGCCCATTGTCAAAGCGGAGTGCTCCCTGTCAATGAGGAGTGCCCCCTGTCAATGAGGAGTGCCCTCTGTCAATGAGGAGTGACCCCTGTCAATGAGGAGAGCCCCCTGTCAAAGAGGAGTAACTCTGTAAATGAGGAGCGCCCCACCGTCAATGAGGAGTGACCGCTGTAAATGAGGAGTACCCCCTATAATTGAGCAGTGCCCCCCGTCAATGACGAATGACCCCTGTCAATGAGGAGTGTCCCCTGTCAATGACGAGCGCCCCCCCCATCTATTAAGTGTGCCCCCTGTCAAAGAGGAGTATCCCCTGTCAATTATGACTGTCCCCAGTCAATGATGAGTGTCCCCTGTCAATGAGAATAGAACCCTCTCAATTTGGAGTGACCCTGTCAATTAGGAGGGACCCCTGTCAATGAGGAGAGTCTCCTGTCAATGTGGAATTCCCCCTGTCAATTAGGAGTGCCCCCTGTCAATAGGGAGAGCCCCCTGTAAATGCAGAGTTACCCCTGACAATGAGGAGTGCCCCCTGACAATGAGGAGTGACCTCTGTCAATGAGGAGTGACCCCTTTCAATGATGACCGCTCTCTGTAAATGATGAGTGCCTTCTGTCAATGAGGAGTGCCCCCCGTCAATGACGAATGCCCCGGGTCAATAAGCAGTGCCCCCTGTCAATGAAGAGTGCCCACGCCAATGAGGCGTGCCCCCTGTCAATGTGGAGAGCCCCCCGTCAATGATGAGTGCCCCCCATTAATGAGGAGTGCCCCCCCTTCAATAAGGAGTGTCCCCCCTCCCGGTCAATGAGGAGTGCCTCCTGTCAATGAGACGTGCCCACTGTCAATGAGGCGTTCCCCCCCGTCTATGAAGAGTGCCCCCTGTCAATGAGGAGTGCCTCCCGTCAATAAGGATGCAACCCCCCGTCAATGAGTAGCGCCCCCTGTTAATGAGAAGTGCCCGCTGTCAATGAGGAGTGCCCCCTGTCAATAAGGAGTGCCCCCCCCCGTGTCTGAAGAGTGCCCCCTGTCAATGAGGAGTGTCCTCCGTCAATAAGGAGTGCCCCCCCCCAGCGTCAATGAAGAGTGCCCCCTGTCAATGAGAAGTGCCCGCTGTCAATGAGGAGTGCCCCCTGTCAATGAAGAGGGCCCCCTGTAAATGCGGAGTGCCCCCTGACAATGAGGAGTGCCCGCTGACAATGAGGAGTGGCCTCTGTCAATGAGGAGTGACCCCTGTCAATGATGAGTGCCCTCTGTAAATGATGAGTGCCTTCTGTCAATGAGGAGTGCCCCCCGTCAATGACGAATGCCCCCGTTCAATGAGCAGTACCTCCTGTCAATGAAGAGTGCCCACGGCAATGAGGAGTGCCCCCTGTCAATGAGGCGAGCCCCCTGTCAATGACGATTGCCCCCCGTTACTGAGGAGTGCCCCACCCCGTCAATAAGGTGAAACCCCCCCCCCGTCAATGAAGAGTGGCCCCTGTCAATGAGAAGTGTCCCCTGTCAATGAGGAGTGACCCCTGTCAATCAGGAGGGGCCCCCCGTCTCTGAAGAGTGCTCCCTGTTAATGAGGAGCGTCCCTCGTCAATAAGGATGCACAACCGCCCGTCAAGGAGTAGCGCCCCCTGTTAATGAGAAGTGCCCGCTGTCAATGTGGAATGCCCCCTGTCAATGAGGAATGCCCCCCCCCCCGTCTCTGAAGTGTGAAACCGGTCAATGAGGAGTGACCCCGTCAATAAGGAGTGCCCCCCCCAGCGTCAATGAGGAGTGCACCCTGTCAATGTGAAGTGCCCGCTGTCAATGAGGAGTGCCCCCTGTCAATGAGGAGGGCCCCCTGTAAATGCGGTGTGCCCCCTGACAATGAGGAGTGCCCGCTGACAATGAGGAGTGGCCTCTGTCAATGAGGCGTGACCCCTGTCAATGATGAGTGCCCTCTGTAAATGATGATTGCCTTCTGTCAATGAGGAGTGCCCCCCGTCAATGACGAATGCCCCCGTTCAATGAGCAGTACCTCCTGTCAATGAAGAGTGCCCACGGCAATGAGGAGTGCCCCCTGTCAATGAGGCGAGCCCCCGTCAATGACGATTGCCCCCCGTTAATGAGGAGTGCCCCACCTCGTCAATGAGGTGTAACCCCCCTCCCCCCGTCAATGAAGAGTGGCCCCTGTCAATGAGATTTGTCCCCTGTCAATGAGGAGTGACCCCTGTCAATCAGGAGGGGCCCCCCGTCTCTGAAGAGTGCTCCCTGTTAATGAGGAGCGTCCCCCGTCAATAAGGATGCACAAATGCCCGTCAAGGAGTAGCGGCCCCTGTTAATGAGAAGTGCCCGCTGTCAATGAGGAATGCCCCCTGTCAATGAGGAATGCCCCCCCCCCCCGTCTCTGAAGTGTGACCCCGGTCAATGAGGAGTGACCCCGTCAACAAGGAGTGCCCCACGCCGTCAATGAGGAGTGCCCCCTGTCAATGAGGAGTGCCCCCTGTCAATAAGGAGTGCCCCCATCAATGAGGACTGCCCCCTGTCAATGAGGAGTGCCCCCTGTCAATGGGTTTCGCCCCCTGTCAATGCGGAGTGCCCCCTGACAATGAGGAGTGCGCGCTATCAACTATGAGTGCTCCGTCAATGTGGACTGCCCCCTGTCAATGAGGGGTGTCCCCTGTCAACGAGGAGTGCCCCCTGTCAATGAGGAGTGTCCCCTGTCAATGAGGAGTGCCTGCTGTCAATGAGGAGTGCCCCCTGTCAATGAGGAGTGCCCCCTGTCAATGAAGAGGGCCCCCTGTAAATGCGGAGGGCCCCCTGACAATGAGGAGTGCCAACTGATAATGAGGAGTGATCTCTGTCAATGAGGAGTGACCCCTGTCACTGATGAGTGCCCTCTGTCAATGGTGACAGCCTTCTGTCAAAGAGGAGTGCCCACGCCAATGAGGAATACCCCTTGTCAATGAGGAGTGCCCCCTGTCAATGAGGAGACCCCCCTGTCAATGAGGAGTGGCCCCCGTCAATGAGGAGTACCCCCTGTCAATGAGGAGTGCACCCTATCAATGGGAAGTGCCCCCGGTCAATAAGGAATGCACACCCCCCCCCCGTCAATGAGGAGTGCCCCCTGTCAATGAGAAGTGCCCGCTGTCAATGAGGAGAGCCCCCTGTGATTGAGCAGTCCCCTTGTCAATGAGGAGTACCCCCTGTCAATGAGGAGTGCACCCTGTCAATGGGGAGTGCCCCCTTTCAATGAGGAGTGACCCGTTTCAATGATGACCGCTCTCTGTAAATGATGAGTGCCTTCTGTCAATGAGGAGTGCCCCCCGTCAATGACGAATGCCCCGGGTCAATAAGCAGTGCCCCCTGTCAATGAAGAGTGCCCACGCCAATGAGGCGTGCCCCCTGTCAATGTGGAGAGCCCCCCGTCAATGATGAGTGCCCCCCATTAATGAGGAGTGCCCCCCCTTCAATAAGGAGTGTCCCCCCTCCCGGTCAATGAGGAGTGCCTCCTGTCAATGAGACGTGCCCACTGTCAATGAGGCGTTCCCCCCCGTCTATGAAGAGTGCCCCCTGTCAATGAGGAGTGCCTCCCGTCAATAAGGATGCAACCCCCCGTCAATGAGTAGCGCCCCCTGTTAATGAGAAGTGCCCGCTGTCAATGAGGAGTGCCCCCTGTCAATAAGGAGTGCCCCCCCCCCGTGTCTGAAGAGTGCCCCCTGTCAATGAGGAGTGTCCTCCGTCAATAAGGAGTGCCCCCCCCAGCGTCAATGAGGAGTGCCCCCTGTCAATGAGAAGTGCCCGCTGTCAATGAGGAGTGCCCCCTGTCAATGAAGAGGGCCCCCTGTAAATGCGGAGTGCCCCCTGACAATGAGGAGTGCCCGCTGACAATGAGGAGTGGCCTCTGTCAATGAGGAGTGACCCCTGTCAATGATGAGTGCCCTCTGTAAATGATGATTGCCTTCTGTCAATGAGGAGTGCCCCCCGTCAATGACGAATGCCCCCGTTCAATGAGCAGTACCTGCTGTCAATGAAGAGTGCCCACGGCAATGAGGAGTGCCCCCTGTCAATGAGGCGAGCCCCCTGTCAATGACGATTGCCCCCCGTTACTGAGGAGTGCCCCACCCCGTCAATAAGGTGAAACCCCCCCCCCCGTCAATGAAGAGTGGCCCCTGTCAATGAGAAGTGTCCCCTGTCAATGAGGAGTGACCTCTGTCAATCAGGAGGGGCCCCCCGTCTCTGAAGAGTGCTCCCTGTTAATGAGGAGCGTCCCTCGTCAATAAGGATGCACAACCGCCCGTCAAGGAGTAGCGCCCCCTGTTAATGAGAAGTGCCCGCTGTCAATGTGGAATGCCCCCTGTCAATGAGGAATGCCCCCCCCCCCCGTCTCTGAAGTGTGAAACCGGTCAATGAGGAGTGACCCCGTCAATAAGGAGTGCCCCCCCCAGCGTCAATGAGGAGTGCACCCTGTCAATGTGAAGTGCCCGCTGTCAATGAGGAGTGCCCCCTGTCAATGAGGAGGGCCCCCTGTAAATGCGGTGTGCCCCCTGACAATGAGGAGTGCCCGCTGACAATGAGGAGTGGCCTCTGTCAATGAGGCGTGACCCCTGTCAATGATGAGTGCCCTCTGTAAATGATGATTGCCTTCTGTCAATGAGGAGTGCCCCCCGTCAATGACGAATGCCCCCGTTCAATGAGCAGTACCTCCTGTCAATGAAGAGTGCCCACGGCAATGAGGAGTGCCCCCTGTCAATGAGGCGAGCCCCCGTCAATGACGATTGCCCCCCGTTAATGAGGAGTGCCCCACCTCGTCAATGAGGTGTAACCCCCCCCCCCCCCGTCAATGAAGAGTGGCCCCTGTCAATGAGATTTGTCCCCTGTCAATGAGGAGTGACCCCTGTCAATCAGGAGGGGCCCCCCGTCTCTGAAGAGTGCTCCCTGTTAATGAGGAGCGTCCCCCGTCAATAAGGATGCACAAATGCCCGTCAAGGAGTAGCGGCCCCTGTTAATGAGAAGTGCCCGCTGTCAATGAGGAATGCCCCCTGTCAATGAGGAATGCCCCCCCCCCCCCGTCTCTGAAGTGTGACCCCGGTCAATGAGGAGTGACCCCGTCAACAAGGAGTGCCCCACGCCGTCAATGAGGAGTGCCCCCTGTCAATGAGGAGTGCCCCCTGTCAATAAGGAGTGCCCCCATCAATGAGGACTGCCCCCTGTCAATGAGGAGTGCCCCCTGTCAATGGGTTTCGCCCCCTGTCAATGCGGAGTGCCCCCTGACAATGAGGAGTGCGCGCTATCAACTATGAGTGCTCCGTCAATGTGGACTGCCCCCTGTCAATGAGGGGTGTCCCCTGTCAACGAGGAGTGCCCCCTGTCAATGAGGAGTGTCCCCTGTCAATGAGGAGTGCCTGCTGTCAATGAGGAGTGCCCCCTGTCAATGAGGAGTGCCCCGTGTCAATGAGGAGGGCCCCCTGTAAATGCGGAGGGCCCCCTGACAATGAGGAGTGCCAACTGATAATGAGGAGTGATCTCTGTCAATGAGGAGTGACCCCTGTCACTGATGAGTGCCCTCTGTCAATGGTGACAGCCTTCTGTCAAAGAGGAGTGCCCACGCCAATGAGGAATACCCCTTGTCAATGAGGAGTGCCCCCTGTCAATGAGGAGACCCCCCTGTCAATGAGGAGTGGCCCCCGTCAATGAGGAGTACCCCCTGTCAATGAGGAGTGCACCCTATCAATGGGAAGTGCCCCCGGTCAATAAGGAATGCACACCCCCCCCCGTCAATGAGGAGTGCCCCCTGTCAATGAGAAGTGCCCGCTGTCAATGAGGAGAGCCCCCTGTGATTGAGCAGTCCCCTTGTCAATGAGGAGTACCCCCTGTCAATGAGGAGTGCACCCTGTCAATGGGGAGTGCCCCCTTTCAATGAGGAGTGCCCGTTGTCAATGAGGAGTGTCCCCTGTCAATGAGGAGTACCCCGTGTCAATGGGTATTGCCCTCTGTCAATGCGGAGGGCCTCCTGTCAATGTGGAGTGACCGCTATCAACTATGAGTGCCCCCTGTCAATGTGGACTGCCCCGTGTCAATGAGGAGTGCACCCTGTCAATGCAGAGTGCCCATGCGAATGAGGAGTACCCCCTGTCAATGAGGAGTACCCCCTGTCAATGAGGAGTGCCCCCTGTCAATGAGGAGACCCCCCTGTCAATGAGGAGTGCCCGCTGTCAATGAGGAGTACCCCCGTCAATGAGGAGTGCCCCCTGTCAATGAGAAGTGCCCCCGGTCAATAAGGAATGCACACCCCCCGTCAATGAGGAGTGCCCCCTGTCAATGAGAAGTGCTCGCTGTCAATGAGCAGTCCCCCCCCCGTCAATGAGGAGTGTCCACTGTCAAAGAGGAGTGCCCCCTGTCAATGAGGAGAGCCCCCTGTCAATGAGGAGTGCCCGCTGTCCATGCGGAGAGCCCCCTGTCAAAGAGGAGTAACTCTGTAAATGAGGAGTGCCCCACCGTCAATGAGGAGTGACGGCTGTAAATGAGGAGTACCCCCCATCATTGAGCAGTGCCCCCCGTCAATGACGAATGACCCCTGTCAATGAGGAGTGTCCCCTGTCAATGACGAGCGCCCCCCCATCTATTAAGTGTGCCCCCTGTCAAAGAGGAGTATCCCCTGTCAATTATGAGTGTCCCCAGTCAATGATGAGTGTCCCCTGTCAATGAGAAGAGAACCCTCTCAATTTGGAGTGACCCTGTCAATTAGGAGGAACCCCTGTCAATGAGGAGTGTCTCCTGTCAATGTGGAATTCCCCCTGTCAATTAGGAGTGCCCCCTGTCAATGGGGAGAGCCCCCTGTAAATGCAGAGTTACCCCTGACAATGAGGAGTGCCCCCTGACAATGAGGAGTGACCTCTGTCAATGAGGAGTGACCCCTTTCAATGATGACCGCTCTCTGTAAATGATGAGTGCCTTCTGTCAATGAGGAGTGCCCCCCGTCAATGACGAATGCCCCGGGTCAATAAGCAGTGCCCCCTGTCAATGAAGAGTGCCCACGCCAATGAGGCGTGCCCCCTGTCAATGTGGAGAGCCCCCTGTCAATGATGAGTGCCCCCCATTAATATGGAGTGCCCCCCCCTTCAAAAAGGAGTGTCCCCCCTCCCGGTCAATGAGACGTGCCCACTGTCAATGAGGCGTTCCCCCCGTCTATGAAGAGGGCCCCCTGTCAATGAGGAGTGCCTCCCGTCAATAAGGATGCAACCCCCCGTCAATGAGTAGCGCCCCCGTTAATGAGAAGTGCCCGCTGTCAATGAGGAGTGCCCCCTGTCAATAAGGAGTGCCCCCCCGTCTCTGAAAAGTGCCCCCCACCGTCAATGAGGAGTGCGCCCCGTCAATGAGAAGTGCCCGCTGTAAATGCGGAGCGCCCCCTGACAATGAGGAGTGCCCGCTGACAATGAGGAGTGGCCTCATTCAATGTGGAGTGACCGCTGTCAATGATGAGTGCCCTTTGTAAATGATGAGTGCCTTCTGTCAATGAGGAGTGCCCCCCGTCAATGACGAATGCCCCAGGTCAATGAGCAGTGCCCCCTGTCAATGAAGAGTGCCCCCTGTCAATGAGGAGTGCCCCCTGTCAATGAGGCGAGCCCCCGACAATGACGAGTGCCCCCCGTTAATGAGGAGTGCCCACCCCGTCAATAAGGTGTGACCCGCCCCCCCCCCGTCAATGAAGAGTGCCCCCTGTCAATGAGAAGTGCCCCCTGTCAATGAGGAGTGCGCCCTGTCAATCAGGAGGGGCCCCCCGTCTCTGAAGAGTGCTCCCTGTTAATGAGGAGCGTCCCCCGTCAATAAGGATGCACACCCGCCCGTCAATGAGTCGCGCCCCCTGTTAATGAGAAGTGCCCGCTGTCAATGAGGAATGCCCCCTGTCAATGAGGAGTGCCCCCCCCCCTCACGTCTCTGAAGTGTGACCCCGGTCAATGAGGAGTGACCCCATCAATAAGGAGTGCCCCACGCCGTCAATGAGGAGTGCCCCCTGTCAATGAGGAGTGCCCCCTGTCAATAAGGAGTGCCCTCTGTCAATGAGGAGTGCCCCCTGTCAATGAGGAGTGTCCCCTGTCAATGGGTTTTGCCCCCTGTCAATGTGGAGTGCCCGCTGCCAAAGAGGAGTGCCCGCTGTCAATGAGGAGTGCCCTCTGTCAATGAGGAGTGCCCCCTGTCAATGAGGAGTGCCCCCTGTCAATGAGGAGTGCCCCCTGTCAAGGAGGAATACCCCCTGTCAATGAGGAGTGCCCCCTGTCAATGAGGAGTGCCCGCTGTCAACTAGGAGTGCCTCTGTCAATGAGGAGTGCCCCCGTCAATGAGGAGTGCCCCCTGTCAATGAGGAGAGCCCCCTGTCAATGAGCAGTTACTCTGGATAATAGGAGTCTCCCAACGTCAATGAGGAGTGACCGCTGTACATTAGAAGTCCCCCCCCATCATTGAGCAGTGCCCCCCGTCAATGACGAATGACCCCTGTCAATGAGAAGTGTCCCCTGTCAATGACGAGCGCCCCCCGTCCATAAAGAGTACCTCCTGTCAATGAGGAGTGCCCCCCGTCAATGAGGAGTGCCCCCACCCGTCAATGAGTAGTGCCCTCTGTCAATGAGAAGTGCCGCCACTTCTCTGAAGAGTACCCCCTGTCAATGAGAAGTGCCCCTTTTCAATGATTTTGCCCTGTCCATGAGGAGTGCCTGCTGTCAATGATGAGTGCCCCCTGTTAATGAGGAGTGCTTCCTGTCAATGAGGAGTCTCCCCTGTCAATGAGGAGTGCCCCCTGTCAATGAGGAGCGCCCCCTGTAAATGCGGAGAGCCCCCTGTCAATGAGGACTGCCAACTGATAATGAGGAGTGATCTCTGTCAATGAGGAGTGACGCCCTGTCACTGATGAGTGCCCTCTGTCAATGATGAGAGCCTTCTGTCAATGAGTAGTGCCACGCCAATGAGGAGTACCCCCTGTCAATGAGGAGTGCCCCCCCGTCAATGAGGAGACCCCGCTGTCAATGAGGAGTGGACCACGTCAATGAGGAGTACCCCGTGTCAATGAGGAGTGGCCCCCTGTCAATGGGAAGTGCCCCCGGTCAATAAGGAATGCACACCCCCACGATAATGAGGAGTGCCCTCTGTCAATGAGAAGTGCCCGCTGTCAATGAGGAGTGTCCCCTGTCAATGAGCAGTGCCCTTGTCAATGACGAGTACCCCCTGTGAATGAGGAGTGCCCCCTGTCAATGAGGAGTGTCCCCTGTCAATGAGCAGAGCCCTCTGTCAATGAGGAGTAACTCTGTAAATGAGCAGTCCCCCCCCGTCAATGAGGAGTGTCCACTGTCAAAGAGGAGTGCCCCCTGTCAATGAGGAGAGCCCCCTGTCAATGAGGAGTGCCCGCTGTCAATGCGGAGAGCCCCCTGTCAAAGAGGAGTAACTCTGTAAATGAGGAGTGCCCCACCGTCAATGAGGAGTGACCGCTGTAAATGAGGAGTACCCCCCATCATTGAGCAGTGCCCCCCGTCAATGACGAATGACCCCTGTCAATGAGGAGTGTCCCCTGTCAATGACGAGCGCCCCCCCATCTATTAAGTGTGCCCCCTGTCAAAGAGGAGTATCCCCTGTCAATTATGAGTGTCCCCAGTCAATGATGAGTGTCCCCTGTCAATGAGAAGAGAACCCTCTCAATTTGGAGTGACCCTGTCAATTAGGAGGAACCCCTGTCAATGAGGAGTGTCTCCTGTCAATGTGGAATTCCCCCTGTCAATTAGGAGTGCCCCCTGTCAATGAGGAGAGCCCCCTGTAAATGCAGAGTTACCCCTGACAATGAGGAGTGCCCCCTGACAATGAGGAGTGACCTCTGTCAATGAGGAGTGACCCCTTTCAATGATGACCGCTCTCTGTAAATGATGAGTGCCTTCTGTCAATGAGGAGTGCCCCCCGTCAATGACGAATGCCCCGGGTCAATAAGCAGTGCCCCCTGTCAATGAAGAGTGCCCACGCCAATGAGGCGTGCCCCCTGTCAATGTGGAGAGCCCCCTGTCAATGATGAGTGCCCCCCATTAATATGGAGTGCCCCCCTCTTCAAAAAGGAGTGTCCCCCCTCCCGGTCAATGAGACGTGCCCACTGTCAATGAGGCGTTCCCCCCGTCTATGAAGAGTGCCCCCTGTCAATGAGGAGTGCCTCCCGTCAATAAGGATGCAACCCCCCGTCAATGAGTAGCGCCCCCGTTAATGAGAAGTGCCCGCTGTCAATGAGGAGTGCCCCCTGTCAATAAGGAGTGCCCCCCCGTCTCTGAAAAGTGCCCCCCAGCGTCAATGAGGAGTGCGCCCCGTCAATGAGAAGTGCCCGCTGTAAATGCGGAGCGCCCCCTGACAATGAGGAGTGCCCGCTGACAATGAGGAGTGGCCTCATTCAATGAGGAGTGACCGCTGTCAATGATGAGTGCCCTTTGTAAATGATGAGTGCCTTCTGTCAATGAGGAGTGCCCCCCGTCAATGACGAATGCCCCAGGTCAATGAGCAGTGCCCCCTGTCAATGAAGAGTGCCCCCTGTCAATGAGGAGTGCCCCCTGTCAATGAGGCGAGCCCCCGACAATGACGAGTGCCCCCCGTTAATGAGGAGTGCCCACCCCGTCAATAAGGTGTGACCCGCCCCCCCCCGTCAATGAAGAGTGCCCCCTGTCAATGAGAAGTGCCCCCTGTCAATGAGGAGTGCGCCCTGTCAATCAGGAGGGGCCCCCCGTCTCTGAAGAGTGCTCCCTGTTAATGAGGAGCGTCCCCCGTCAATAAGGATGCACACCCGCCCGTCAATGAGTCGCGCCCCCTGTTAATGAGAAGTGCCCGCTGTCAATGAGGAATGCCCCCTGTCAATGAGGAGTGCCCCCCCCCCTCACGTCTCTGAAGTGTGACCCCGGTCAATGAGGAGTGACCCCATCAATAAGGAGTGCCCCACGCCGTCAATGAGGAGTGCCCCCTGTCAATGAGGAGTGCCCCCTGTCAATAAGGAGTGCCCTCTGTCAATGAGCAGTGCCCCCTGTCAATGAGGAGTGTCCCCTGTCAATGGGTTTTGCCCCCTGTCAATGTGGAGTGCCCGCTGCCAAAGAGGAGTGCCCGCTGTCAATGAGGAGTGCCCTCTGTCAATGAGGAGTGCCCCCTGTCAATGAGGAGTGCCCCCTGTCAATGCGGAGTGCCCCCTGTCAAGGAGGAATACCCCCTGTCAATGAGGAGTGCCCCCTGTCAATGAGGAGTGCCCGCTGTCAACTAGGAGTGCCCTCTGTCAATGAGGAGTGCCCCCGTCAAAGAGGAGTGCCCCCTGTCAATGAGGAGAGCCCCCTGTCAATGAGCAGTTACTCTGGATAATAGGAGTCTCCCAACGTCAATGAGGAGTGACCGCTGTACATTAGAAGTCCCCCCCCATCATTGAGCAGTGCCCCCCGTCAATGACGAATGACCCCTGTCAATGAGAAGTGTCCCCTGTCAATGACGAGCGCCCCCCGTCCATAAAGAGTACCTCCTGTCAATGAGGAGTGCCCCCCGTCAATGAGGAGTGCCCCCACCCGTCAATGAGTAGTGCCCTCTGTCAATGAGAAGTGCCGCCACTTCTCTGAAGAGTACCCCCTGTCAATGAGAAGTGCCCCTTTTCAATGATTTTGCCCTGTCCATGAGGAGTGCCTGCTGTCAATGATGAGTGCCCCCTGTTAATGAGGAGTGCTTCCTGTCAATGAGGAGTCTCCCCTGTCAATGAGGAGTGCCCCCTGTCAATGAGGAGCGCCCCCTGTAAATGCGGAGAGCCCCCTGTCAATGAGGACTGCCAACTGATAATGAGGAGTGATCTCTGTCAATGAGGAGTGACGCCCTGTCACTGATGAGTGCCCTCTGTCAATGATGAGAGCCTTCTGTCAATGAGTAGTGCCACGCCAATGAGGAGTACCCCCTGTCAATGAGGAGTGCCCCCCCGTCAATGAGGAGACCCCGCTGTCAATGAGGAGTGGACCACGTCAATGAGGAGTACCCCGTGTCAATGAGGAGTGGCCCCCTGTCAATGGGAAGTGCCCCCGGTCAATAAGGAATGCACACCCCCACGACAATGAGGAGTGCCCTCTGTCAATGAGAAGTGCCCGCTGTCAATGAGGAGTGCCCCCTGTCAATGAGCAGAGCCCTCTGTCAATGAGGAGTAACTCTGTAAATGAGGAGTGCCCCACCGTCAATGAGGAGTGACCGCTGTAAATGAGGAGTCCCCCCCATCATTGAGCAGTGCCCCACGTCAATGAGGAGTGACCCCTGTCAATGATGAGTGCCCTCTGTAAATGATGATTGCCTTCTGTCAATGAGGAGTGCCCCCCGTCAATGACGAATGGCCCCGTTCAATGAGCAGTGCCCCCTGTCAATGAAGAGTGCCCCTGTCAATGAGGAGTGCCCCCTGTCAATGAGGCGAGCCCCCTGTCAATGACGAGTGCCCCCCGTTAATGAGGAGTGCCCCACCCTGTCAATAAGGTGTGACCCGCCCCCCCCCCACCCCGTCAATGAAGAGTGGCCCCTGTCAATGAGAAGTGTCCCCTGTCAATGAGGAGTGACCCCTGTCAATCAGGAGGGGCCCCCCGTCTCTGAAGAGTGCTCCCTGTTAATGAGGAGCGTCCCCCGTCAATAAGGATGCACAACCGCCCGTCATTGAGTAGCGCCCCCAGTTAATGAGAAGTGCCCACTGTCTCTGAAGTGTGACCCCGGTCAATGAGGAGTGACCCCATCAATAAGGAGTGCCCCACGCCGTCAATGAGGAGTGCCCCCTGTCAATGAGGAGTGCCCCCTGTCTATAAGGGGTGCCCCCTGTCAATGAGGAGTGCCCCCCTGTCAATGAGGAGTGCCACCTGTCAAAGGGTTTCGCCCCCTGTCAATGCGGAGTGCCGCCTGACAATAAGGAGTGCGCGCTGTCAACTATGAGTGCCGCCGTCAATGTGGACTGCCCGCTATCAATGAGGGGTGTCCCCTGTCAACGAGCAGTGCCCGCTGTCAATGAGGAGTGCCCTCTGTCAATGAGGGGTGCCCACTGTCAATGAGAAGTGTCCCCTGTCAATGAGGAGTGCCCCCTGTCAATGAGGAGTACCCCCTCTCGATGAGGAGTGCCCTCTGTCAATGACGAGTGCACGCTGTCAACGAGGAGTGCCCTCTGTCAATGCGGAGTGCCCCCGTCAATGAGGAGTGACCCCTGTCAATGAGGAGATCCCCCTGTCAATGAGGAGTAACACTGGAAATGAGGAGTGCCCAACCGTCAATGAGGAGTGACCGCTGTAAATTAGGAGTCCCCCCCATCATTGAGCAGTGCCCCCCGTCAATGACGAATGACCCCTGTCAATGAGGAGCGTCCGCT
Source organism: Mustelus asterias (assembly GCF_964213995.1). Classification (NCBI taxonomy): domain Eukaryota; kingdom Metazoa; phylum Chordata; class Chondrichthyes; order Carcharhiniformes; family Triakidae; genus Mustelus; species Mustelus asterias. Next base: position 585,679 of record NW_027590133.1, read on the forward strand.
GTCAATGACGAGCGCCCCCCCGTCTATATAGTGTACCCCTTGTCAATGAGGAGTGCCCCCTGTCAATGAGAAGTGCCCGCTGTCAATGAGGAGTGCCCCCTGTCAATGAGGAGCGTCCCCCTTCAATAAGGAGTGCCCCCTGTCAATGAGAAGTGCCCGCTGTCAATGAGGAGTGCCCCCTGTCAATGATGAGTGCCCCCCGTCAATGAGGGGTGCCCAGCCCCCCCCCCGTCAATAAGGGGTGAACCACCCAGTCAAAGAGGAGTGCCTCCTGTCAATGAGAAGGGCCCCCTGTCAATTTGGAGTGCCCCCTGTCAATGAGGGGTGCCCCCCCGTCTCTGAAGAGTGCCCCCTGTCAATGAGGAGTGCACCCCGTCAATTAGGAGTGCCCACCTCCGGTCAATGAGAAGTCCCCCTGTTAACGAGAAGTGCCCGCTGTCAATGAGGATTGCCCCCTGTCAATGAGGAGTGCCTGCTGTCAATGAGGAGGGCCCCCTGTAAATGCGGAGGGCCCCCTGACAATGAGGATTGCCAACTGATAATGAGGAGTGATCTCTGTCAATGAGGAGTGACCCCTGTCACTGATGAGTGCCCTCTGTCAATGATGAGAGCCTTCTGTCAAAGAGGAGTGCCAACGCCAATGAGGAATACCCCCTGTCAATGAGGAGTGACCCCTGTCAATGAGGAGACCCCCCTGTCAATGAGGAGTGGCCCCCGTCAATGAAGAGTACCCCCTGTCAATGAGGAGTGCACCCTATCAATGGGAAGTGCCCCCGGTCAATAAGGAATGCACACACCCCCCCCGTCAATGAGGAGTGCCCCCTGTCAATGAGAAGTGCCCGCTGTCAATCAGGAGAGCCCCCTGTGATTGAGCAGTCCCCTTGTCAATGAGGAGTACCCCCTGTCAATGAGGAGTGCCCCCTGTCAATGAGGAGTGCCCCCTTTCAATGAGGAGTGCCCGTTGTCAATGAGGAGTGTCCCCTGTCAATGAGGAGTACCCCGTGTCAATGGGTATTGCCCTCTGTCAATGCGGAGGGCCTCCTGTCAATGTGGATTGACCGCTATCAACTATGAGTGCCCCCTGTAAATGTGGACTGCCCCGTGTCAATGAGGAGTGCACCCTGTCAATGCAGAGTGCCCATGCGAATGAGGAGTACCCCCTGTCAATGAGGAGTACCCCCTGTCAATGAGGAGTGCCCCCTGTCAATGAGGAGACCCCCCTGTCAATGAGGAGTGCCCGCTGTCAATGAGGAGTACCCCCGTCAATGAGTAGTGCCCCCTGTCAATGAGAAGTGCCCCCGGTCAATAAGGAGTGCACACCCCCCGTCAATGAGGAGTGCCCCCTGTCAATGAGAAGTGCCCGCTGTCAATGAGCAGTCCCCCCCCGTCAATGAGGAGTGTCCATTGTCAAAGAGGAGTGCCCCCTGTCAATGAGGAGTGCCCCCTGTCAATGAGGAGTGCCCGCTGTCAACTAGGAGTGCCCTCTGTCAATGAGGAGTGCCCCCTGTCAATGAGAAGTGCCCCCGGTCAATAAGGAATGCACACCCCCCGTCAATGAGGAGTGCCCCCTGTCAATGAGAAGTGCCCGCTGTCAATGAGCAGTCCCCCCCGTCAATGAGGAGTGTCCATTGTCAAAGAGGAGTGCCCCCTGTCAATGAGGAGTGCCCCCTGTCAATGAGGAGTGCCCGCTGTCAACTAGGAGTGCCCTCTGTCAATGAGGAGTGCCCCCGTCAATGAGGAGTGCCCCCTGTCAATGAGGAGAGCCCCCTGTCAAAGAGGAGTAACTCTGTAAATGAGGAGTGTCCCACCGTCAATAAGGAGTGACCGCTGTAAATGAGGAGTACCCCCCATCATTGAGCAGTGCCCGCCGTCAATGGCGAATGACCCCTGACAATGAGGAGTGCCCGCTGACAATGAGGAGTGGCCTCATTCAATGCGGAGTGACCGCTGTCAATGATGAGTGCCCTTTGTAAATGATGAGTGCCTTCTGTCAATGAGGAGTGCCCCCCGTCAATGACGAATGCCCCCGGTCAATGAGCAGTGCCCCCTGTCAATGAAGAGTGCCCCCTGTCAATGAGGAGTGCCCCCTGTCAATGAGGCGAGCCCCCTGTCAATGACGAGTGCCCCCCGTTAATGAGGAGTGCCCCACCCCGTCAATAAGGTGTGACCCGCCCCCCCCCCGTCAATGAAGAGTGCCCCCTGTCAATGAGAAGTGCCCCCTGTCAATGAGGAGTGCGCCCTGTCAATCAGGAGGGGCCCCCCGTCTCTGAAGAGTGCTCCCTGTTAATGAGGAGCGTCCCCCGTCAATAAGGATGCACACCCGCCCGTCAATGAGTAGCGCCCCCTGTTAATGAGAAGTGCCCGCTGTCAATGAGGAATGCCCCCTGTCAATGAGGAGTGCCCCCCCCCCCTCACGTCTCTGAAGTGTGACCCCGGTCAATGAGGAGTGACCCCATCAATAAGGAGTGCCCCACGCCGTCAATGAGGAGTGCCCCCTGTCAATGAGGAGTGCCCCCTGTCAATAAGGAGTGCCCTCTGTCAATGAGGAGTGCCCCCTGTCAATGAGGAGTGTCCCCTGTCAATGGGTTTTGCCCCCTGTCAATGTGGTGTGCCCGCTGCCAAAGAGGAGTGCCCGCTGTCAATGAGGGGTTCCCCTCTGTCAATGAGGAGTGCCCCCTTTCAATGAGGAGTGCTCCCTGTCAATGAGGAGTGCCCCCTGTCAAGGAGGAATACCCCCTGTCAATGAGGAGTGCCCCCTGTCACTGAGGAGTGCCCGCTGTCAACGAGGAGTGCCCTCTTTCAATGAGGAGTGCCCCCGTCAATGAGGAGTGCCCCCTGTCAATGAGGAGAGCCCCCTGTCAATGAGCAGTTACTCTGGATAATAGGAGTCTCCCAACGTCAATGAGGAGTGACCGCTGTACATTAGAAGTCCCCCCCCCCATCATTGAGCAGTGCCCCCCGTCAATGACGAATGACCCCTGTCAAATAGAAGTGTCCCCTGTCAATGACGAGCGCCCCCCCGTCCATAAAGTGTACCTCCTGTCAATGAGGAGTGCGCCCCGTCAATGAGGAGTGCCCCCACCCGTCAATGAGTAGTGCCCTCTGTCAATGAGAAGTGCCGCCACTTCTCTGAAGAGTACCCCCTGTCAATGAGAAGTGCCCCTTTTCAATGATTTTGCCCTGTCCATGAGGAGTGCCTGCTGTCAATGAGGAGTGCCCCCTGTTAATGAGGAGTGCTTCCTGTCAATGAGGAGTCTCCCCTGTCAATGAGGAGTGCCCCCTGTCAATGAGGAGCGCCCCCTGTAAATGCGGAGAGCCCCCTGTCAATGAGGACTGCCAACTGATAATGAGGAGTGATCTCTGTCAATGAGGAGTGACCCCTGTCACTGATGAGTGCCCTCTGTCAATGATGAGAGCCTTCTGTCAATGGGTAGTGCCACGCCAATGAGGAGTACCCCCTGTCAATGAGGAGTGCCCCCCCGTCAATGAGGAGACCCCGCTGTCAATGAGGAGTGGACCACGTCAATGAGGAGTACCCCGTGTCAATGAGGAGTGGCCCCCTGTCAATGGGAAGTGCCCCCGGTCAATAAGGAATGCACACCCCCACGACAATGAGGAGTGCCCTCTGTCAATGAGAAGTGCCCGCTGTCAATGAGGAGTGCCCCCTGTCAATGAGCAGTGCCCTTGTCAATGACGAGCACCCCCTGTCAATGAGGAGTGCCCCCTTTCAATGAGGAGTGCCCCCTTTCAATGAGGAGTGCCCGCTGTCAATGAGGAGTGCCCCCCTGTCAATGAGAACTGCCCCCTGTCAATGAGGAGTACCCCCGTCAATGAGGAGTGCCCCCTGTCAATGAGAAGTGCCCGCTGTCAATGAGCAGTCCCCCCCGTCAATGAGGAGTGTCCCCTGTCAATGAGGAGTGCCCCCTGTCAATAAGGAGATCCCCCTGTCAATGTGGAGTACCCCCTGTCAATAAGGAGATCCCCCTGTCAATGAGGAGTGCCCCCGTCAATGAGGAGTGCCCCCCGTCAATGACGAATGACACCCGTCAATGAGGAGTGTTCCCAGTCAATGACGAGCGCCCGCCATCAATAAAGTGTGCCCCCTTTCAAAGGGGAGTGTCCCCTGTCAATGATGAGTGTCCCCAGTCAATGATGAGTGTCCCCTGTCAATGAGAAGAGAACGCTGTCAATGAGAAGTGCCCGCTGTCAATGAGGAATTCCCCCTGTCAATAACGAGTGCCCCTGTCAGTAAGGAGTACCCCCTGTCAATGCGGAGTGTCCCCTGTCAATGATGAGTGCCCCCCTCAATGATGAATGCCCCCACCGGCAATAAAGAGTGAACCTCTCCGTCAATGAGGAGTGCCGCCTGTCAATGAGGAGTGCCCACCCCCGTCTCTGAAGAGTGTCCCCTGTCAATGAGGAGTGCCTCCCGTCAATAAGGAGTGCCCCCCTAGTCAATGAGTAGTGCCCCCTCTTAATGAGGAGTGCCCCCCCCGTCTCTGAAGTGTGACCCCTTTCAATGAGGAGTGCCCCCTGTCAATGAGGAGTGCCCCGCCCCCCGTCTCTGGAGTGTGACCCCTGTCAATGTGGAGTGCCCCCCGGCAATAAGGAGTGACCCCACGTCAATAAGGAGCGCCCCCTGTCAATGAGGAGTGCCCCCTGTCAATGAGGAGTGCCCCCTGTCAATCAGGAGTGCCCCCTGTCTATGCGGAGTGACCCCTGTCAATGGGTTTTGCCCCCTGTCAATGCGGAGGGCTCCCTGTCAAAGAAGAGTGCCCGCTATCTTCTATAAGGGCTCTGTCAACGTGGACTGCCCCCTGTCAATGAGGTGTGTCCCCTGTCAACGAGGAGTGCCCGCTGTCAATGAGGAGTGTCCGCTGTCAATGAGGAGTGCCCTCTGTCAATGAGGAGTGCCCCCTGTCAATGAGGAGTGCCCCCTGTCAATGAGGAGTACCCCTTGTCAATGAGGAGTCCCCCCTGTCAATGAGGAGTGCCCCCTGTCAATGAGGAATGCCCGCTGTCAACAAGGAGTGCCCTCTGTCACTGTGGAGAGCCCCCTGTCAATGAGGAGTGCCCCTTGTCAATGAGGAGAGACCCCTGTCAATGACGAGTAACACTGTAATGAGGAGTGCCCCACCGTCAATGAGAAGTGACCGCTGTAAATTAGGAGTCCCCCCATCATTGAGCATTGCCCCCCGTCAATGACGAATGACCCCTGTCAATGAGGAGTGCCCCCTGTCAATGAGGAGACCCCCCTGTCAATGATGAGTGCCCGCTGTCAATGAGGAGTACCCCCGTCAATGAGGAGTGCCCCCTGTCAATGAGAAGTGCCCCCGGTCAATAAGGAATGCACACCCCCCGTCAATGAGGAGTGCCCCCTTTCAATGAGAAGTGCCCGCTGTCAATGAGCAGTCCCCCCCCGTCAATGAGGAGTGTCCATTGTCAAAGAGGAGTGCCCCCTGTCAATGAGGAGTGCCCCCTGTCAATGAGGAGGCCCGCTGTCAACTTGGAGTGCCCTCTGTCAATGAGGAGTGCCCACGCCAATGAGGCGTGCCCCCTGTCAATGTGGAAACCCCCCTGTCAATGATGAGTGCCCCCCATTAATATGGATTGCCCCCCCTTCAATAGGGAGTGTCCCCCCTCCCGGTCAATGAGACGTGCCCACTGTCAATGAGGCGTTCCCCCCCGTCTATGAAGAGTGCTCCCTGTCAATGAGGAGTGCCTCCCGTCAATAAGGATGCAACCCCCCGTCAATGAGTAGCGCCCCCGTTAATGAGAAGTGCCCGCTGTCAATGAGGAGTGCCCCCTGTCAATAAGGAGTGCCCCCCCGTCTCTGAAGAGTGCCCCCCAGCGTCAATGAGGACTGCCCCATGTCAATGAGAAGTGCCCGCTGTAAATGCGGAGCGCCCCCTGACAATGAGGAGTGCCCGCTGACAATGAGGAGTGGCCTCATTCAATGCGGAGTGACCGCTGTCAATGATGAGTGCCCTTTGTAAATGATGAGTGCCTTCTGTCAATGAGGAGTGCCCCCCGTCAATGACGAATGCCCCCGGTCAATGGGCAGTGCCCCCTGTCAATGAAGAGTGCCCCCTGTCAATGAGGAGTGCCCCCTGTCAATGAGGCGAGCCCCCTGTCAATGACGAGTGCCCCCCGTTAATGAGGAGTGCCCCACCCCGTCAATAAGGTGTGACCCGCCCCCCCCCCCCCGTCAATGAAGAGTGCCCCCTGTCAATGAGAAGTGCCCCCTGTCAATGAGGAGTGCGCCCTGTCAATCAGGAGGGGCCCCCCGTCTCTGAAGAGTGCTCCCTGTTAATGAGGAGCGTCCCCCGTCAATAAGGATGCACACCCGCCCGTCAATGAGTAGCGCCCCCTGTTAATGAGAAGTGCCCGCTGTCAATGAGGAATGCCCCCTGTCAATGAGGAGTGCCCCCCCCCTCAAGTCTCTGAAGTGTGACCCCGTTCAATGAGGAGTGACCCCATCAATAAGGAGTGCCCCACGCCGTCAATGAGGAGTGCCCCCTGTCAATGAGGAGTGCCCCCTGTCAATAAGGAGTGCCCTCTGTCAATGAGGAGTGCCCCCTGTCAATGAGGAGTGTCCCCTGTCAATGGGTTTTGCCCCCTGTCAATGTGGTGTGCCCGCTGCCAAAGAGGAGTGCCCGCTGTCAATGAGGGGTTCCCCTCTGTCAATGAGGAGTGCCCCCTGTCAATGAGGAGTGCCCCCGTCAATGAGGAGTGCCCCCTGTCAATGAGGAGAGCCCCCTGTCAAAGAGGAGTAACTCTGTAAATGAGGAGTGCCCCACCGTCAATGAGGAGTGACCGCTGTAAATGAGGAGTACCCCCCATCATTGAGCAGTGCCCCCCGTCAATAACGAATGACCCCTGTCAATGAGGAGTCTCCCCTGTCAATGACGAGCGCCCCCCCATCTATTAAGTGTGCCCCCTGTCAAAGAGGATTATCCCCTGTCAATTATGAGTGTCCCCAGTCAATGATGAGTGTCCCCTGTCAATGAGAAGAGAACCCTCTCAATTAGGAGTGACCCTGTCAATTAGGAGGGACCCCTGTCAATGAGGAGTGTCTCCTGTCAATGTGGAATTCCCCCTGTCAATTAGGAGTGCCCCCTGTCAATGGGGAGAGCCCCCTGTAAATGCAGAGTTACCCCTGACAATGAGGAGTGCCCCCTGACAATGAGGAGTGACCTCTGTCCATGAGGAGTGACCCCTTTCAATGATGACCGCTCTCTGTAAATGATGAGTGCCTTCTGTCAATGAGGAGTGCCCCCCGTCAATGACGAATGCCCCGGGTCAATAAGCAGTGCCCCCTGTAAATGAAGCGTGCCCACGCCAATGAGGCGTGCCCCCTGTCAATGTGGAGAGCCCCCTGTCAATGATGAGTGCCCCCCATTAATATGGATTGCCCCCCCTTCAATAGGGAGTGTCCCCCCTCCCGGTCAATGAGACGTGCCCACTGTCAATGAGGCGTTCCCCCCCGTCTATGAAGAGTGCTCCCTGTCAATGAGGAGTGCCTCCCGTCAATAAGGATGCACCCCCCGTCAATGAGTAGCGCCCCCGTTAATGAGAAGTGCCCGCTGTCAATGAGGAGTGCCCCCTGTCAATAAGGAGTTCCCCCCCGTCTCTGAAGAGTGCCCCCCAGCGTCAATGAGGACTGCCCCATGTCAATGAGAAGTGCCCGCTGTAAATGCGGAGCGCCCCCTGACAATGAGGAGTGCCCGCTGACAATGAGGAGTGGCCTCATTCAATGCGGAGTGACCGCTGTCAATGATGAGTGCCCTTTGTAAATGATGAGTGCCTTCTGTCAATGAGGAGTGCCCCCCGTCAATGACGAATGCCCCCGGTCAATGGGCAGTGCCCCCTGTCAATGAAGAGTGCCCCCTGTCAATGAGGAGTGCCCCCTGTCAATGAGGCGAGCCCCCTGTCAATGACGAGTGCCCCCCGTTAATGAGGAGTGCCCCACCCCGTCAATAAGGTGTGACCCGCCCCCCCCCCGTCAATGAAGAGTGCCCCCTGTCAATGAGAAGTGCCCCCTGTCAATGAGGAGTGCGCCCTGTCAATCAGGAGGGGCCCCCCGTCTCTGAAGAGTGCTCCCTGTTAATGAGGAGCGTCCCCCGTCAATAAGGATGCACACCCGCCCGTCAATGAGTAGCGCCCCCTGTTAATGAGAAGTGCCCGCTGTCAATGAGGAATGCCCCCTGTCAATGAGGAGTGCCCCCCCCCCCAAGTCTCTGAAGTGTGACCCCGTTCAATGAGGAGTGACCCCATCAATAAGGAGTGCCCCACGCCGTCAATGAGGAGTGCCCCCTGTCAATGAGGAGTGCCCCCTGTCAATAAGGAGTGCCCTCTGTCAATGAGGAGTGCCCCCTGTCAATGAGGAGTGTCCCCTGTCAATGGGTTTTGCCCCCTGTCAATGTGGTGTGCCCGCTGCCAAAGAGGAGTGCCCGCTGTCAATGAGGGGTTCCCCTCTGTCAATGAGGAGTGCCCCCTGTCAATGAGGAGTGCTCCCTGTCAATGAGGAGTGCCCCCTGTCAAGGAGGAATACCCACTGCCAATGAGGAGTGCCCCCTGTCAATGAGGAGTGCCCGCTGTCAACTAGGAGAGCCCCCTGTCAATGAGCAGTTACTCTGGATAATAGGAGTCTCCCAACGTCAATGAGGAGTGACCGCTGTACATTAGAAGTCCCCCCCCCCATCATTGAGCAGTGCCCCCCGTCAATGACGAATGACCCCTGTCAAATAGAAGTGTCCCCTGTCAATGACGAGCGCCCCCCCGTCCATAAAGTGTACCTCCTGTCAATGAGGAGTGCGCCCCGTCAATGAGGAGTACCCCCACCCGTCAATGAGTAGTGCCCTCTGTCAATGAGAAGTGCCGCCACTTCTATGAAGAGTAGCCCCTGTCAATGAGAAGTGCCCCTTTTCAATGATTTCGCCCTGTCCATGAGGATTGCCTGCTGTCAATGAGGAGTGCCCCCTGTTAATGAGGAGTGCTTCCTGTCAATGAGGAGTCTCCCCTGTCAATGAGGAGTGCCCCCTGTCAATGAGGAGCGCCCCCTGTAAATGCGGAGAGCCCCCTGTCAATGAGGACTGCCAACTGATAATGAGGAGTGATCTCTGTCAATGAGGAGTGATCCCTGTCACTGATGAGTGCCCTCTGTCAATGATGAGAGCCTTCTGTCAATGGGTAGTGCCACGCCAATGAGGAGTACCCCCTGTCAATGAGGAGTGCCCCCCCGTCAATGAGGAGATCCCGCTGTCAATGAGGAGTGGACCACGTCAATGAGGAGTACCCCGTGTCAATGAGGAGTGGCCCCCTGTCAATGGGAAGTGCCCCCGGTCAATAAGGAATGCACACCCCCACGACAATGAGGAGTGCCCTCTGTCAATGAGAAGTGCCCGCTGTCAATGAGGAGTGCCCCCTGTCAATGAGCAGTGCCCTTGTCAATGACGAGTACCCCCTGTCAATGAGGAGTGCCCCCTTTCAATGAGGAGTGCCCCCTTTCAATGAGGAGTGTCCGCTGTCAATGAGGAGTGCCCCCTGTCAATGAGAACTGCCCCCTGTCAATGAGGAGTACCCCCGTCAATGAGGAGTGCCCCCTGTCAATGAGAAGTGCCCGCTGTCAATGAGCAGTCCCCCCCGTCAATGAGGAGTGTCCCCTGTCAATGAGGAGTGCCCCCTGTCAATAAGGAGATCCCCCTGCCAATGTGGAGTACCCCCTGTCAATAAGGAGATCCCCCTGTCAATGAGGAGTGCCCCCGTCAATGAGGAGTGCCCCCCGTCAATGACGAATGACACCCGTCAATGAGGAGTGTTCCCAGTCAATGACGAGCGCCCGCCATCAATAAAGTGTGCCCCCTTTCAAAGGGGAGTGTCCCCTGTCAATTATGAGTGTCCTCAGTCAATGATGAGTGTCCCCTGTCAATGAGAAGAGAACGCTGTCAATGAGAAGTGCCCGCTGTCAATGAGGAATTCCCCCTGTCAATAACGAGTGCCCCTGTCAGTAAGGAGTACCCCCTGTCAATGCGGAGTGTCCCCTGTCAATGATGAGTGCCCCCCTCAATGATGAATGCCCCCACCGGCAATAAAGAGTGAACCTCTCCGTCAATGAGGAGTGCCGCCTGTCAATGAGGAGTGCCCACCCCCGTCTCTGAAGAGTGCCCCCTGTCAATGAGGAGTGCCTCCCGTCAATAAGGAGTGCCCCCCTAGTCAATGAGTAGTGCCCCCTCTTAATGAGGAGTGCCCCCCCCCGTCTCTGAAGTGTGACCCCTTTCAATGAGGAGTGCCCCCTGTCAATGAGGAGTGCCCCGCCCCCCGTCTCTGGAGTGTGACCCCTGTCAATGTGGAGTGCCCCCCGGCAATAAGGAGTGACCCCACGTCAATAAGGAGCGCCCCCTGTCAATGAGGAGTGCCCCCTGTCAATGAGGAGTGCCCCCTGTCAATCAGGAGTGCCCCCTGTCTATGAGGAGTGACCCCTGTCAATGGGTTTTGCCCCCTGTCAATGCGGAGGGCTCCCTGTCAATGAAGAGTGCCCGCTATCGACTATAAGTGCCCCCGTCAACGTGGACTGCCCCCTGTCAATGAGGTGTGTCCCCTGTCAACGAGGAGTGCCCGCTGTCAATGAGGAGTGTCCGCTGTCAATGAGGAGTGCACTCTGTCAATGAGGAGTGCCCCCTGTCAATGAGGAGTGCCCCCTGTCAATGAGGAGTACCCCTTGTCAATGAGGAGTCCCCCCTGTCAATGAGGAGTGCCCCCTGTCAATGAGGAGTGCCCGCTGTCAACTAGGAGTGCCCTCTGTCACTGTGGGGAGCCCCCTGTCAATGAGGAGTGCCCCTTGTCAATGAGGAGAGCCCCCTGTCAATGACGAGTAACACTGTAATGAGGAGTGCCCCACCGTCAATGAGAAGTGACCGCTGTAAATTAGGAGTCCCCCCATCATTGAGCATTGCCCCCCGTCAATGACGAATGACCCCTGTCAATGAGGAGTGTCCCCTGTCAATGAGGTGCGCCCACCCGTCTAAATTGTGTACCCCCTGTCAATGAGGAGTGGCCCCCCGTCAATGAGGAGTGCCCCCACCCGTCAATGAGGAGTGCCCCCTGTCCATGAGAAGTGCCCCCCCTTCAATGAAGAGTACCCCCTGTCAATGAGAAGTGCCCCTTGTCAATGAGTTTGCCCTGTCCAAAAGGAGTGCGTGCTGTCAATGAGGAGTGCCCCCTGTCATTGAGGAGCGCCCGCTGTCAATGAGGAGGGCCCCCTGTAAATGCGGAGGGCCCCCTGACAATGGGGTGTGCCCCCTGATAATGAGGTGTGATCTCTGTCAATGAGGAGTGTCCCCATGCAATGACGAATGCCCCCGGCCAATGAGCAGTACCCCCTGTCAATGAAGAGTGCCCACGCCAATGAGGAGTACCCCCTGTCAATGAGGAGTTCCCCCTGTCAAGGTGGAGACCCCGTGTCAATGAGGAGTGGCCCCTGTCAATGAGGAGTACCCCCTGTCAATGAGGAGTGCCCCCTGTCAATGAGAAGTGCCCGCTGTCAATGAGGAGTGCCCCCTGTCAATGGGCAGTGCCCCTGTCAATGAGGAGTACCCCCTGTCAATGAGAAGTGCCCCCTGTCAATGAGGAGTTCCCCCTGTCAATGAGGACTGCCCGCTGTCAATGAGGAGTGCCCCCTGTCAATGAGGAGGGCCCCCGGTCAATGAGGAGTGCCCCCTGTCAATAAGGATTGCCACGTGTCAATGGGTATTGCCCCCTGTCAATGCGGAATGCCCCCTGTCAATGAGGAGAGCCCGCTATCAACTATGAGTGCCCCCTGTCAATGTGGACTGCCCCCTGTCAATGAGGACGGCACCCTGTCAATGGGTTTTGCCCCCTGTCAATGCGGAGGGCCCCATGTCAATGAGGAGTGCCCGCTATCAACAATGAGTGCCCTCTGTCAATGAGTAATGCCCCGTCAATGAGAAGTGCCCCCCGTCAATGAGGAGTAACCCTGGAAATGAGGCGTGACCATGTAAATGAGGAGTGCTCCCTGTCAATGATGAGTGTCCCCTGTCAATGAGGAGTGCCCTCTGTCAATGAGGAGTGCCCCCTGTCAATGAGGAGTGCCCCCTGTCAATGAGGAGTACCCCTTGTCAATGAGGAGTCCCCCCTGTCAATGAGGAGGGCACCCTGTCAATGAGGAGTGCCCGCTGTCAACAAGGAGTGCCCTCTGTCACTGTGGAGAGCCCCCTGTCAATGAGGAGTGCCCCTTGTCAATGAGGAGAGCCCCCTGTCAATGACGAGAAACACTGTAATGAGGAGTGCCCCACCGTCAATGAGAAGTGACCGCTGTAAATTAGGAGTCCCCCCATCATTGAGCATTGCCCCCCGTCAATGACGAATGACCCCTGTCAATGAGGAGTGCCCCCTGTCAATGAGGAGACCCCCCTGTCAATGAGGAGTGCCCGCTGTCAATGAGGAGTACCCCCGTCAATGAGGAGTGCCCCCTGTCAATGAGAAGTGCCCCCGGTCAATAAGGAATGCATACCCCCCGTCAATGAGGAGTGCCCCCTGTCAATGAGAAGTGCCCGCTGTCAATGAGCAGTCCCCCCCGTCAATGAGGAGTGTCCATTGTCAAAGAGGAGTGCCCCCTGTCAATGAGGAGTGCCCCCTGTCAATGAGGAGTGCCCGCTGTCAACATGGAGTGCCCTCTGTCAATGAGGAGTGCCCCCGTCAATGAGGAGTGCCCCCTGTCAATGAGGAGAGCCCCCTGTCAAAGAGGAGTAACTCTGTAAATGAGGAGTGCCCCACCGTCAATGAGGAGTGACCGCTGTAAATGAGGAGTACCCCCCATCATTGAGCAGTGCCCCCCGTCAATAACGAATGACCCCTGTCAATGAGGAGTCTCCCCTGTCAATGACGAGCGCCCCCCCATCTATTAAGTGTGCCCCCTGTCAAAGAGGAGTATCGCCTGTCAATTATGAGTGTCCCCAGTCAATGATGAGTGTCCCCTGTCAATGAGAAGAGAACCCTCTCAATTAGGAGTGACCCTGTCAATTAGGAGGGACCCGTGTCAATGAGGAGTGTCTCCTGTCAATGTGGAATTCCCCCTGTTAGTTAGGAGTGCCCCCTGTCAATGGGGAGAGCCCCCTGTAAATGCAGAGTTACCCCTGACAATGAGGAGTGCCCCCTGACAATGAGGAGTGACCTCTGTCCATGAGGAGTGACCCCTTTCAATGATGACCGCTCTCTGTAAATGATGAGTGCCTTCTGTCAATGAGGAGTGCCCCCCGTCAATGACGAATGCCCCGGGTCAATAAGCAGTGCCCCCTGTCAATGAAGAGTGCCCACGCCAATGAGGCGTGCCCCCTGTCAATGTGGAGAGCCCCCTGTCAATGATGAGTGCCCCCCATTAATATGGATTGCCCCCCCTTCAATAGGGAGTGTCCCCCCTCCCGGTCAATGAGACGTGCCCACTGTCAATGAGGCGTTCCCCCCCGTCTATGAAGAGTGCTCCCTGTCAATGAGGAGTGCCTCCCGTCAATAAGGATGCAACCCCCCGTCAATGAGTAGCGCCCCCGTTAATGAGAAGTGCCCGCTGTCAATGAGGAGTGCCCCCTGTCAATAAGGAGTGCCCCCCCGTCTCTGAAGAGTGCCCCCCAGCGTCAATGAGGACTGCCCCATGTCAATGAGAAGTGCCCGCTGTAAATGCGGAGCGCCCCCTGACAATGAGGAGTGCCCGCTGACAATGAGGAGTGGCCTCATTCAATGCGGAGTGACCGCTGTCAATGATGAGTGCCCTTTGTAAATGATGAGTGCCTTCTGTCAATGAGGAGTGCCCCCCGTCAATGACGAATGCCCCCGGTCAATGGGCAGTGCCCCCTGTCAATGAAGAGTGCCCCCTGTCAATGAGGAGTGCCCCCTGTCAATGAGGCGAGCCCCCTGTCAATGACGAGTGCCCCCCGTTAATGAGGAGTGCCCCACCCCGTCAATAAGGTGTGACCCGGCCCCCCCCCCGTCAATGAAGAGTGCCCCCTGTCAATGAGAAGTGCCCCCTGTCAATGAGGAGTGCGCCCTGTCAATCAGGAGGGGCCCCCCGTCTCTGAAGAGTGCTCCCTGTTAATGAGGAGCGTCCCCCGTCAGTAAGGATGCACACCCGCCCGTCAATGAGTAGCGCCCCCTGTTAATGAGAAGTGCCCGCTGTCAATGAGGAATGCCCCCTGTCAATGAGGAGTGCCCCCCCCCTCAAGTCTCTGAAGTGTGACCCCGTTCAATGAGGAGTGACCCCATCAATAAGGAGTGCCCCACGCCGTCAATGAGGAGTGCCCCCTGTCAATGAGGAGTGCCCCCTGTCAATAAGGAGTGCCCTCTGTCAATGAGGAGTGCCCCCTGTCAATGAGGAGAGTCCCCTGTCAATGGGTTTTGCCCCCTGTCAATGTGGTGTGCCCGCTGCCAAAGAGGAGTGCCCGCTGTCAATGAGGGGTTCCCCTCTGTCAATGAGGAGTGCCCCCTGTCAATGAGGAGTGCTCCCTGTCAATGAGGAGTGCCCCCTGTCAAGGAGGAATACCCACTGTCAATGAGGAGTGCCCCCTGTCAATGAGGAGTGCCCGCTGTCAACTAGGAGTGCCCTCTGTCAATGAGGAGTGCCCCCTGTCAATGAGCAGTTACTCTGGATAATAGGAGTCTCCCAACGTCAATGAGGAGTGACCGCTGTACATTAGAAGTCCCCCCCCCCATCATTGAGCAGTGCCCCCCGTCAATGACGAATGACCCCTGTCAAATAGAAGTGTCCCCTGTCAATGACGAGCGCCCCCCCGTCCATAAAGTGTACCTCCTGTCAATGAGGAGTGCGCCCCGTCAATGAGGAGTACCCCCACCCGTCAATGAGTAGTGCCCTCTGTCAATGAGAAGTGCCGCCACTTCTATGAAGAGTAGCCCCTGTCAATGAGAAGTGCCCCTTTTCAATGATTTCGCCCTGTCCATGAGGATTGCCTGCTGTCAATGAGGAGTGCCCCCTGTTAATGAGGAGTGCTTCCTGTCAATGAGGAGTCTCCCCTGTCAATGAGGAGTGCCCCCTGTCAATGAGGAGCGCCCCCTGTAAATGCGGAGAGCCCCCTGTCAATGAGGACTGCCAACTGATAATGAGGAGTGATCTCTGTCAATGAGGAGTGACCCCTGTCACTGATGAGTGCCCTCTGTCAATGATGAGACCCTTCTGTCAATGGGTAGTGCCACGCCAATGAGGAGTACCCCCTGTCAATGAGTAGTGCCCCCCCGTCAATGAGGAGACCCCGCTGTCAATGAGGAGTGGACCACGTCAATGAGGAGTACCCCGTGTCAATGAGGAGTGGCCCCCTGTCAATGGGAAGTGCCCCCGGTCAATAAGGAATGCACACCCCCACGACAATGAGGAGTGCCCTCTGTCAATGAGAAGTGCCCGCTGTCAATGAGGAGTGCCCCCTGTCAATGAGCAGTGCCCTTGTCAATGACGAGTACCCCCTGTCAATGAGGAGTGCCCCCTTTCAATGAGGAGTGCCCCCTTTCAATGAGGAGTGTCCGCTGTCAATGAGGAGTGCCCCCTGTCAATGAGAACTGCCCCCTGTCAATGAGGAGTACCCCCGTCAATGAGGAGTGCCCCCTGTCAATGAGAAGTGCCCGCTGTCAATGAGCAGTCCCCCCCGTCAATGAGGAGTGTCCCCTGTCAATGAGGAGTGCCCCCTGTCAATAAGGAGATCCCCCTGTCAATGTGGAGTACCCCCTGTCAATAAGGAGATCCCCCTGTCAATGAGGAGTGCCCCCGTCAATGAGGAGTGCCCCCCGTCAATGACGAATGACACCCGTCAATGAGGAGTGTTCCCAGTCAATGACGAGCGCCCGCCATCAATAAAGTGTGCCCCCTTTCAAAGGGGAGTGTCCCCTGTCAATTATGAGTGTCCCCAGTCAATGATGAGTGTCCCCTGTCAATGAGAAGAGAACGCTGTCAATGAGAAGTGCCCGCTGTCAATGAGGAATTCCCCCTGTCAATAACGAGTGCCCCTGTCAGTAAGGAGTCCCCCCTGTCAATGCGGAGTGTCCCCTGTCAATGATGAGTGCCCCCCTCAATGATGAATGCCCCCACCGGCAATAAAGAGTGAACCTCTCCGTCAATGAGGAGTGCCGCCTGTCAATGAGGAGTGCCCACCCCCGTCTCTGAAGAGTGCCCCCTGTCAATGAGGAGTGCCTCCCGTCAATAAGGAGTGCCCCCCTAGTCAATGAGTAGTGCCCCCTCTTAATGAGGAGTGCCCCCCCCCGTCTCTGAAGTGTGACCCCTTTCAATGAGGAGTGCCCCCTGTCAATGAGGAGTGCCCCGCCCCCCGTCTCTGGAGTGTGACCCCTGTCAATGTGGAGTGCCCCCCGGCAATAAGGAGTGACCCCACGTCAATAAGGAGCGCCCCCTGTCAATGAGGAGTGCCCCCTGTCAATGAGGAGTGCCCCCTGTCAATCAGGAGTGCCCCCTGTCTATGAGGAGTGACCCCTGTCAATGGGTTTTGCCCCCTGTCAATGCGGAGGGCTCCCTGTCAATGAAGAGTGCCCGCTATCGACTATAAGTGCCCCCGTCAACGTGGACTGCCCCCTGTCAATGAGGTGTGTCCCCTGTCAACGAGGAGTGCCCGCTGTCAATGAGGAGTGTCCGCTGTCAATGAGGAGTGCACTCTGTCAATGAGGAGTGCCCCCTGTCAATGAGGAGTGCCCCCTGTCAATGAGGAGTACCCCTTGTCAATGAGGAGTCCCCCTGTCAATGAGGAGTGCCCCCTGTCAATGAGGAGTGCCCGCTGTCAACTAGGAGTGCCCTCTGTCACTGTGGGGAGCCCCCTGTCAATGAGGAGTGCCCCTTGTCAATGAGGAGAGCCCCCTGTCAATGACGAGTAACACTGTAATGAGGAGTGCCCCACCGTCAATGAGAAGTGACCGCTGTAAATTAGGAGTCCCCCCATCATTGAGCATTGCCCCCCGTCAATGACGAATGACCCCTGTCAATGAGGAGTGTCCCCTGTCAATGAGGTGCGCCCACCCGTCTAAATTGTGTACCCCCTGTCAATGAGGAGTGGCCCCCCGTCAATGAGGAGTGCCCCCACCCGTCAATGAGGAGTGCCCCCTGTCCATGAGAAGTGCCCCCCCTTCAATGAAGAGTACCCCCTGTCAATGAGAAGTGCCCCTTGTCAATGAGTTTGCCCTGTCCAAAAGGATGAGTGCTCCCTGTCAATGATGAGTGTCCCCTGTCAATGACGTGTGCCCCCTGTCAATGAGGCGTGTCCCCTGTCAACGAGGAGTGCCCGCTCTCAACGAGGAGTGCCCTCTGACAATGAGCAGTGCCGCCTGTCAATGACGAGTGCCCACGCCAATGAGGAGTGCCCCCTGTCAATGAGGAGAGCCCCTCTCAATGATGAGTTCCCCCCGTTAATGAGGAGTGCCCCCCCTTCAATGTGGAGTGACCCCCACCCCCGTCAATGAGGAGTGTCTCCTGTCAATGAGACGTGCCCCTGTCAATGTGGAGAGCCCCCTGTCAATGATGAGTGCCCCCCGTCAAGGAGGAGTGTCCCCCCCGTCAATGAGGACTGAACGCCCCGTCAAAGAGGAGTGCCCCCTGTCAATGAGAAGGGACCCCTGTCAATGAGGAGTGCCCCCTGTCAATGAGGAGTGCCCCCCGTCTCTGAAGAGTGCTCCCTGTCAATGAGGAGTGCGCCCCGTCAATAAGGAGTGACCGCCCGTCAATGAGTAGTGCCCCCGTTAACGAGGAGTGCCAGCTGTCAATGAGGAGTGCCCCCCGTCAAAATGGAGTGACCCGCCGTCAATGAGGAGTGCCTCCTGTCAATGAGGAGTGCCCGCTGAGAATGAGGCGTGCCCCCTGTCAATGAGGAGTGCCTTCTGTCAATGAAGCGTGCCCCTGTCAATGGGTTTTGCGCCCGGTCAATGCGGAGTGCCCCCTGTCAATGAGGAGTGCCCGCTATCAACTATGAGTGCCCCCGTCAATGTGGACTGCCCCCTGTCAATGACGTGTGTCCCCTGTCAACGAGGCGTGGCCGCTGTCAATGAGGAGTGCCCCCTGTCAATGAGGAGTGCCCGCTGTCAATGACCAGTGCCCGCTGTCAACTCGGAGTGCCCTCTGTCACTGGGGAGATCCCCCTGTCAATGAGGAGTGCCCCCTATCAATGAGGAGAGCCCCTGTCAATTAGGAGTAACCCAGTAAATGAGGAGTGCCCCACTGTCAATGAGCAGTGACAGCTGTAAATTATGTGTCCCCACCAGCATTTAGCAGTGCCCCCCTTCAATGACGAATGACCCCTGTCAATGAGGAGCTTCCCCCGTCTATAAAGTGGACCCACTGTCAATGAGGAGTGCCCACGCCAATGAGGAGTACCCCCTGTGAAGGAGGAGTGCCCCCTGTCAATGAGGAGACCCCTTGTCAATGAGGAGTGCCCCCTGTCAATGAGGAGTAACCCCTGTCAATGGGGAATGCCCCTGTCAATGAGAAGAGACCCTGGTCAATAAGGAGTGGACCCCCCCTCCCCGGTCAATGAGGAGTGCCCCTGTTAATGAGAAGTGCCCGCTATCAATGAGGAGTACACCCCTGTCAATGAGGTGTGCCCCCCCGTCTCTGAAGAGTGCTCCCTGTCACTGAGGAGTGCCCCCGTCAATAAGGAGTGCCGCCCCCCCCGTCAATGAGGAGTGACCCCTGTCAATAAGCAGTGCCACTGTCAATGTGGAGTACCCATTGTCAATGAGGAGTGCCCGCTGTCAATGAGGAGTGCCCCCTGTCAATGAGGAGTGCCCCGTGTCAATGGGTATTGCGCCCTGTCAATGCGGAGTGCCCCCTGTCAATGATGAGTGCTCCCTGTCAATGTGGACTGCCCCCTGTCAATGAGGAGTGCACCCTGTCAATGGGTTTTGCCCCCGTTAATGCGGAGGGACCCATGTCAATGAGGAGTGCCCGCTATCAACAATGAGTGCCCTATGTCAATGAGTAGTGCCCCGTCAATGAGAAGTGCCCCTCGTCAATGAGGAGTAACCCTGGAAATGAGGCGTGACCCTGTAAATGAGGAGTGCCCCCTGTCAATGATGAGTGTCCCGTGTCAATGACGTATGTCCCCTATCAATGAGGAGCTCCCCCCCGTCTATAAAATGTACCCCCTGTCAATGAGGAGTGCCCCCCGTCAATGAGGTGTGCCCCCACCCGTCAATGAGTAGTGCCCCCTGTCAATGAGTAGTGCCCCCCTTATATGAAGAGTACCCACTGTTAATGAGAAGGGCCCCTTGTCAATGAGTTTGCCCTGTCCATGAGGAGTGACTGCTGTCAAGAAGGAGTTCACCCTGTTAATGAGGAGTGCTTCCTGTCAATGAGGAGTGCCCCCTGACAATGAGGAGTGCCCCCTGTCAATGAGGAGTGCCCGCTGTCAACTCGGAGTTCCCTCTGTCACTGAGGAGTGCCCCCTCTCAATGAGGAGTGCCCCCTGTCAATGAGGAGAGCCCCCTTGTCAACGAGGAGTAACCCTCTAAATGAGGAGTGCCCCACTGTCAATGAGGGGTGACCGCTGTAAATTAGGAGACTCCCCATCATTGAGCAGTGCTCCCCGTCAATGACGAATGACCCCTGTCAATGAGGAGTGTCTCCAGTCAATGAGGAGGTTCCCCCGCCTATAGAGTGGACCCCGTGTCAATGAGGAATGCCCACGCCAATGAGGAGTACCCCCTGTCAATGAGGAGTGCCCCCTGTCAATGAGGAGTACCCCCCGTCAATGAGTAGTGCCCCCGTCAATAAGCAGTGCCCCTATCAATGTGGACTACCCCCTGTCAATGAGGAGTGCCCCCTGTCAATGAGGAGTACCCCCTGTCAATGAGGAGTGCCCCCTGTCAATGAGGAGTAACCTCTGTCAATGAGGAATGCCCCTGTCAATGAGAAGTGGCCCTGGTCAATAAGGAGTGCACCCCCCCCCCCCCCCGCCGGTCAATGAGGAGTGCCTCCTGTTAATGAGAAGTGCCCGCTGTCAATGAGGAGTACACCCGTGTCAATGAGGTGTGCCCCCCCGTCTCTGAAGAGTGCTCCCTGTCAATGAGGAGTGCCCCCGTCAATAAGGAGTGCCCCCCCCCCCCCGTCAATGAGGAGTGACCCTGTCAATAAGCAGTGCCACTGTCAATGTTGAGTACCCATTGTCAATGAGGAGTGCCCCCTGTCAATGAGGAGTGCCCCGTGTCAATGGGTATTGCCCCCTGTCAATGCGGAGTGCCCCCTGTCAATGAGGAGTGCCCGCTATCAACTATGAGTGCCCCCTGTCAATGTGGACTGCCCCCTGTCAATGAGGAGTGCACCCTGTCAATGGGTTTTGCCCCCAGTTAATGCGGAGGGCCCCATGTCAATGAGGAGTGCCCGCTATCAACAATGAGTGCCCTATGTCAATGAGTAGTGCCCCGTCAATGAGAAGTGCCCCTCGTCAATGGGGAGTAACCCTGGAAATGAGGCGTGACCCTGTAAATGAGGAGTGCCCCCTGTCAATGATGAGTGTCCCCTGTCAATGACGTGTGTCCCCTGTCAATGAGGAGCTCCCCCCGTCTCTAAAATGTACCCCCTGTCAATGAGGAGTGCCCCCCGTCAATGAGGTGTGCCCCCACCCGTCAATGAGTAGTGCCCCCTGTCAATGAGTAGTGCCCCCCTTATATGAAGAGTACCCACTGTTAATGGGTAGTGCCCCTTGTCAATGAGTTTGCCCTGTCCATGAGGAGTGACTGCTGTCAAGAAGGAGTTCACCATGTTAATGAGGAGTGCCACCTCTCAATGAGGAGTGCCCCCTGTCAATGAGGAGAGCCCCCTTGTCAATGAGGAGTAACCCTGTAAATGAGGAGTGCCCCACTGTCATTGAGGGGTGACAGCTGTAAATTAGGAGACCCCCCATCATTGAGCAGTGCTCCCCGTCAATGACGAATGACCCCTGTCAATGAGGAGTCTCTCCAGTCAATGAGGAGGTTCCCCCGCCAATAAAGTGGACCCCCTGTCAATGGGGAGTGCCAACGCCAATGAGGAGTACCCCCTGTCAATGACGAGTGCCCCCTGTCAATGAGGAGTACCCCCCGTCAATGAGGAGTGCCCCCGTCAATGAGAAGTGCCCGCTGTCAATGAGGAGTGCTTTCTGTCAATAAGCAGTGCCCCTGTCAATGTGGAGTACCCCCTGTCAATGAGGAGGTCCCCCTGTCAATGAGGAGTGCCCCCTGTCAATGAGGAGTGCCCCGTGTCAATGGGTATTGCCCCCTGTCAATGCGGATTGCCCCTGTCAATGAGGAGTGCCTCCTGTCAATGAGGAATGCCCCCTGTCAATGAGGTGTGCCCCCTGTCTATGAGGAGTGCCTTCTGTCAATGAAGAGTGCCCCTGTCAATGGGTATTGTCCCCGGTCAATGCGGAGTGCCCCCTGTTAATGACGAGTGCCCGCTATCAACTATGAGTGCCCCCGTCAATGTGGACTGCCCCCTGTCAATGAGGTCTGTCCCCTGTCAACGAGGAGTGGCCGCTCTCAATGAGGAGTGCCCGCTGAAAATGAGGAGTGCCGTCTGTCAATGAGGAGTGCCCCCTGTCAATGAGGAGAGCCCCTGTCAATGCGGAGTGCCCCCGTCAATGAGGAGAGCCCCCTGTCAATGAGGAGTAACCCTGTAAATGAGGAGTGCCCCACTGTAAATGAGGCGTGCCCCATGTCAATGAAGAGTGCCTTCTGTCAATGAAGAGTGCCCGTGTCAATGGGTATTGCCCCCGGTCAATGCGGAGTGCCCCCTGTCAATGAGGAGTGGCCGCTATCAACTATGAGTGCCCCCGTCATTGTGGACTGCCCCCTGCCAATGAGGTGTGTCCCCTGTCAACGTGGAGTGGCCGCTGTCAATGAGGAGTGCCCGCTGAAAATGAGGAGTGCCCTCTGTCAATGAGGAGTGCCCCCTGTCAATGAGGAGTGCCCCGTGTCAATGAGGAGTGCCCTCTGTCACTGAGGAGAGTCCCCTGTCAATGAGGAGTGCCCGCGTCAATGAGGAGAGCCCCCTGTCAATGAGGAGCTTGCCCCGTCTATAAAGTGGACCCTCTGTCAATGAGGAGTGCCCACGCCAATGAGGAGTAGCCCCTGTCAATGACGAGTGCCCCCTGTCAAGGAGGAGACCCCCCTGTCAATGAGGAGTGCCCCCTGTCATTGAGGAGTACCCCCTGTCAATGAGGAATGCCCCTGTCAATGAGAAGTGCCACCGGTCAATAAGCAGGGCACGACGGCCCCCACGTCAATGAGGAGTGCCCCATGTTAATGAGAAGTGCCCGCTGTCAATGTGGAGTAAACCCCTGTCAATGAGGAGTGCCCCCTGTCAATGAGGAGTGCCCCTTGTAAATGAGGAGTGCCCCTTGTCAATGGGTTTCGACCCCTGTCAATGCGGAGTGCCCCCTGACAATGAGGAGTGCGCGCTGTCAACTATGAGTGTCCCCGTCAATGTGGACTGCCCCCTGTCAATGAGGAGAGCCCGCTGTCAATGAGGAGTGCCCGCTGTCAATGTGGAGTGCCCTCTGTCAATGAGGAGTGCCCCCGGTCAATGAGGAGTGCCCCCCTGTCAATGAGGAGTGCCCTCTGTCAATGAGGAGTGCCCCCGTCAATGAGGAGTGCCCCCTGTCAATGAGGAGTGCCCCCTCTCAATGAGGAGTGCCCCCTGTCAATGAGGAGTGCCCGCTGTCAACTAGGAGTGCCCTCTGTCAATGAGGAGTGCCCACGTCAATGAGGAGTGCCCCCTGTCAATGAGGAGATCCCCCTGTCAATGAGGAGTAACTCTGGAAATGAGGAGTGCCCAACCGTCAGTGAGGAGTGACCGCTGTAAATTAGGAGTCCCCCCCATCATTGAGCAGTGCCCCCCGTCAATGACGAATGATCCCTGTCAATGAGGAGCGTCCGCTGTCAATGACGAGCGCCCCCCCGTCTATATAGTGTACCCATTGTCAATGAGGAGTGCCCCCTGTCAATGAGAAGTGCCCGCTGTCAATGAGGAGCGCCCCCTGTCAATGAGGAGTGTCCCCCTTCAATGAGGAGTGCCCCCTGTCAATGAGAAGTGCCCGCTGTCAATGAGGAGTGCCCCCTGTCAATGATGAGCGCCCCCCGTCAATGAGGAGTGCCCACACCGCCCGTCAATAAGGGGTGAACCACCACGTCAAAGAGGAGTGCCTCCTGTCAATGAGAAGGGCCCGCTGTCAATGTGGAGTGCCCCCTGTCATTGAGGGGTGCCCCCCGTCTCTGAAGAGTGCCCCCTGTCAATGAGGAGTGCACCCCGTCAATAAGGAGTGCCCCCCTCCGGTCAATGAGTAGTCCCCCTGTTAACGAGAAGTGCCCGCTGTCAATGAGGAGTGTCCCCTGTCAATGAGGAGTGCCTGCTGTCAATGAGGAGTGCCCCCTGTCAATGAGGAGTGCCCCCTGTCAATGAGGAGGGCCCCCTGTAAATGCGGAGGGCCCCCTGACAATGAGGAGTGCAAACTGATAATGAGGAGTGATCTCTGTCAATGAGGAGTGACCCCTGTCACTGATGAGTGCCCTCTGTTAAGGATGAGAGCCTCCTGTCAATGAGGAGTGCCCACGCCAATGAGGAGTACCCCCTGTCAATGAGGAGTGCCCCCTTTCAATGAGGAGACCCGCCTGTCAATGAGGAGTACCCCCTGTCAATGAGGAGTGCGCCCTATCAATGGGAAATGCCCCCGGTCAATAAGGAATGCAAACCCACCCCCCCCCCGTCAATGAGGAGTGCACGCTGTCAATGAGGAGAGCCCCCTGTGATTGAGCAGTCCCCTTGTCAAAGAGGAGTACCCCCTGTCAATGAGGAGTGCACCCTGTTAATGAGGAGTGCCCCCATTCAATGAAGAGTGCCCGTTGTCAATGAGGAGTGCCCCCTGTCAATGAGGAGTGCACCCTGTCAATGAGGAGTGCTCTCTTTCAATGAGGAGTGCCCCGTGTCAATGAGGAGTGCCCTCTGTCACTGAGGAGAGTCCCCTGTCAATGAGGAGTGCCCGCGTCAATGAGGAGAGCCCCCTGTCAATGAGGAGCTTGCCCCGTCTATAAAGTGGACCCTCTGTCAATGAGGAGTGCCCACGCCAATGAGGAGTAGCCCCTGTCAATGACGAGTGCCCCCTGTCAAGGAGGAGACCCCCCTGTCAATGAGGAGTGCCCCCTGTCATTGAGGAGTACCCCCTGTCAATGAGGAATGCCCCTGTCAATGAGAAGTGCCACCGGTCAATAAGCAGTGCACGACGGCCCCCACGTCAATGAGGAGTGCCCCATGTTAATGAGAAGTGCCCGCTGTCAATGTGGAGTAAACCCCTGTCAATGAGGAGTGCCCCCTGTCAATGAGGAGTGCCCCTTGTCAATGAGGAGTGCCCCTTGTCAATGGGTTTCGACCCCTGTCAATGCGGAGTGCCCCCTGACAATGAGGAGTGCGCGCTGTCAACTATGAGTGTCCCCGTCAATGTGGACTGCCCCCTGTCAATGAGGAGAGCCCGCTGTCAATGAGGAGTGCCCGCTGTCAATGTGGAGTGCCCTCTGTCAATGAGGAGTGCCCCCTGTCAATGAGGAGTGCCCCCTGTCAATGAGGAGTGCCCCCTGTCAATGAGGAGTGCCCGCTGTCAACTAGGAGTGCCCTCTGTCAATGAGGAGTGCCCCCGTCAATGAGGAGTGCCCCCTGTCAATGAGGAGTGCCCCCTCTCAATGAGGAGTGCCCCCTGTCAATGAGGAGTGCCCGCTGTCAACTAGGAGTGCCCTCTGTCAATGAGGTGTGCCCACGTCAATGAGGAGTGCCCCCTGTCAATGAGGAGATCCCCCTGTCAATGAGGAGTAACTCTGGAAATGAGGAGTGCCCAACCGTCAGTGAGGAGTGACCGCTGTAAATTAGGAGTCCCCCCCATCATTGAGCAGTGCCCCCCGTCAATGACGAATGATCCCTGTCAATGAGGAGCGTCCGCTGTCAATGACGAGCGCCCCCCCGTCTATATAGTGTACCCCTTGTCAATGAGGAGTGCCCCCTGTCAATGAGAAGTGCCCGCTGTCAATGAGGAGCGCCCTCTGTCAATGAGGAGTGTCCCCCTTCAATGAGGAGTGCCCCCTGTCAATGAGAAGTGCCCGCTGTCAATGAGGAGTGTCCCCTGTCAATGATGAGCGCCCCCCGTCAATGAGGAGTGCCCACAACTCCCGTCAAAAAGGGGTGAACCACCCCGTCAAAGAGGAGTGCCTCCTGTCAATGAGAAGGGCCCGCTGTCAATGTGGAGTGCCCCCTGTCAATGAGGGGTGCCCCCCCGTCTCTGAAGAGTGCCCCCTGTCAATGAGGAGTGCACCCCGTCAATAAGGAGTGCCCCCCTCCGGTCAATGAGTAGTCCCCCTGTTAACGAGAAGTGCCCGCTGTCAATGAGGAGTGTCCCCTGTCAATGAGGAGTGCCTGCTGTCAATGAGGAGTGCCCCCTGTCAATGAGGAGTGCCCCCTGTCAATGAGGAGGGCCCCCTGTAAATGCGGAGGGCCCCCTGACAATGAGGAGTGCAAACTGATAATGAGGAGTGATCTCTGTCAATGAGGAGTGACCCCTGTCACTGATGAGTGCCCTCTGTTAAGGATGAGAGCCTCCTGTCAATGAGGAGTGCCCACGCCAATGAGGAGTACCCCCTGTCAATGAGGAGTGCCCCCTTTCAATGAGGAGACCCCCCTGTCAATGAGGAGTACCCCCTGTCAATGAGGAGTGCGCCCTATCAATGGGAAGTGCCCCCGGTCAATAAGGAATGCACACCCCCCCCCCCCCGTCAATGAGGAGTGCCCGCTGTCAATGTGGAGAGCCCCCTGTGATTGAGCAGTCCCCTTGTCAAAGAGGAGTACCCCCTGTCAATGAGGAGTGCACCCTGTTAATGAGGAGTGCCCCCATTCAATGAAGAGTGCCCGTTGTCAATGAGGAGTGCCCCCTGTCAATGAGGAGTGCACACTGTCAATGAGGAGTGCTCTCTTTCAATGAGGAGTGCCCGTTGTCAATGAGGAGCGCCCCCTGTCAAGGAGGATTGCCCCCTGTCAATGTGCAGTACCCCGTGTCAATGGGCATTGCCCTCTGTCAATGCGGAGGGCCCCCTGTCAATGTGGAGTGACCGCTATCAACTATGAGTGCCCCCTGTCAATGTGGACGGCCCCGTGTCAATGAGGAGTGCACCCTGTCAATGCAGAGTGCCCACGCGAATGAGGAGTACCCCCTGTCAATGAGGAGTGCCCCTGTCAATGAGGAGACCCCCCTGTCAATGAGGAGTGCCCCCTGTCAATGAGGAGTACCCCCGTCAATGAGGAGTTCCCCCTGTCAATGAGAAGTTCCCCCGCTCAATAAGGAATGCACACCCCCCGTCAATGAGGATTGCCCCCTGTCAATGAGAAGTGCCCGCTGTCAATGAGCAGTCCCCCCCGTCAATGAGGAGTGCCCATTGTCAAAGAGGAGTGCCCCCTGTCAATAAGGAGAGCCCCCTGTCAATGAGGAGTACCCCCTGTCAATGAGGAGTGCCCCCTGTCAATGAGGAGTGCCCGCTGTCAACTAGGAGTGCCCTCTGTCAATGAGGAGTGCCCCCGTCAATGAGGAGTGTCCCCTGTCAATGAGGAGTGCCCGCTGTCAATGAGGAGTGGCCTCTGTCAATGAGGAGTGACCCCTGTCAATGACGAATGCCCCCGTTCAATGAGCAGTGCCCCCTGTCAATGAAGAGTGCCCCTGTCAATGAGGAGTGCCCCCTGTCAATGAGGCGAGCCCCCTGTCAATGACGAGTGCCCCCCGTTAATGAGGAGTGCCGCACCCTGTCAATAAGGTGTGACCCCCCCCCCCCCGTCAATGAAGAGTGGCCCCTGTCAATGAGAAGTGTCCCCTGTCGATGAGGAGTGACCCCTGTCAATCAGGAGGGCCCCCCCCCGTCTCTGAAGAGTGCTCCCTGTTAATGAGGAGCGTCCCCCGTCAATAAGCATGCACAACCGCCCGTCAATGAGTAGCGCCCCCTGTTAATGAGAAGTGCCCGCTGTCAATGAGGAATGCCCTCTGTCAATGAGGAATGCCCCCCCCCCCCCCGTCTCTGAGTTGTTACCCCGGTCAATGAGGAGTGACCCCGTCAATAAGAAGTGCCCCACGCCGTCAATGAGGAGTGCCCCCTGTCAATGAGGAGTGCCTCCTGTCTACAAGGGGTGCCCCCTGTCAATGAGGAGTGCCCCCTGTCAATGAGGAGTGCCCCCTGTCAATGGGTTTCGCCCCCTGTCAATGCGGAGTGCCCCCTGATAATGAGGAGTGCGCGCTGTCAACTCTGTGTGCCCCCGTCAATGTGGACTGCCCCCTGTCCATGGGGGGTGTCCCCTGTCAACGAGGAGTGCCCGCTGTCAATGAGGTGTGCCCGCTGTCAATGAGGAGTGCCCTCTGTCAATGAGGAGTGCCCACTGTCAATGAGGAGTGCCCCCTGTCAATGAGGAGTGCCCCCTGTCAATGAGGAGTACGCCCTCTCAATGAGGAGTGCCCCCTGTCAATGAGGAGTGCCCGCTGTCATCTAGGAGTGCCCTCTGTCAATGAGGAGTGCCCCCGTCAATGAGGACTGCCCCCTGTCAATGAGGAGATCCCCCTGTCAATGAGGAGTAACTCTGGAAATGAGGAGTGCCCAACCGTCAATGAGGAGTGACCGCTGTAAATTTGGAGTCCCCCCATCATTGAGCAGTGCCCCCCGTCAATGACGAATGACCCCTGTCAATGAGGAGCGTCCGCTGTCAATGACGAGCGCCCCCCCCGTCTATATAGTGTACCCCTTGTCAATGAGGAGTGCCCCCTGTCAATGAGAAATGCCCGCTGTCAATGAGGAGTGCCCCCTGTCAATGAGGAGTGTCCCCCTTCAATGAGGAGTGCCCCCTGTCAATGAGAAGTGCCCGCTGTCAATGAGGAGTGCCCCCTGTCAATCATGAGTGCCCCCCGTCAATGAGGAGTGCCCACCCCCCACCCCCACCGTCAGTAAGGTGTGAACCACCCCGTCAAAGAGGAGTGCCTCCTGTCAATGAGAAGGGCCCCCTGTCAATGTGGAGTGCCCCCTGTCAATGAGGGGTGCCCCCCGTCTCTGAAGAGTGCCCCCTGTCAGTGAGGAGTGCACCCCGTCAATTTGGGGTGCCCCCCCTCCGGTCAATGAGTAGTCTCCCTGTTAACGAGAAGTGCCCGCTGTCAATGAGGAGTGTCCCCTGTCAATGAGGAGTGCCTGATGTCAATGAGGAGTGCCCCCTGTCAATGAGGAGTGCCCCCTCTCAATGAGGAGGGCCCCCTGTAAATGCGGAGGGCCCCCTGACAATGAGGAGTGCCAACTGATAATGAGGAGTGATCTCTGTTAATGAGGAGTGACCCCTGTCTCTGATGAGTGCCCTCTGTCAATGATGAAAGCCTTCTGTCAATTAGGAGTGCCCACGCCAATGAGGAGTACCCCCTGTCAATGAGGAGTGCCCCCTGTCAATGAGGAGACCCCCCTGTCAATGAGGAGTGGCCCCCGTCAATGAGGAGTACCCCCTGTCAATGAGGAGTGCACACTATCAATGGGAAGTGCCCCCGGTCAATACGGAATGCACACTCCCCCCCCCCCCCCCCGTCAATGAGGAGTGCCCCCTGTCAATGAGAAGTGCCCGCTGTCAATGAGGAGAGCCTCCTGTGATTGAGCAGTCCCCTTGTCAATGAGGAGTACCCCTGTCAATGAGGAGTGCACCCTGTCAATGAGGAGTGCCCCCTTTCAATCAGGAGTGCCCGTTGTCAATGAGGAGTGCCCCCTGTCAATGAGGAGTACCCCGTGTCAATGGGTATTGCCCTCTGTCAATGCGGAGGGCCCCCTGTCAATGTGGAGTGACCGCTATCAACTATGAGTGCCCCCTGTCAATGTGGACTGCCCCGTGTCAATGAGGAGTGCACCCTGTCAATGCAGAGTGCCCACGCGAATGAGGAGTACCCCCTGTCAATGAGGAGACCCCCCTGTCAATGAGGAGTGCCCGCTGCCAATGAGGAGTACCCCCGTCAACGAGGAGTGCCCCCTGTCAATGAGAAGTGCCCCCGGTCAATAAGGAATGCACAACCCCGTCAATGAGGAGTGCCCCCTGTCAATGAGAAGTGCCAGTTGTCAATGAGCAGTCCCCCCCGTCAATGAGGAGTGCCCATTGTCAAAGAGGAGTGTCCCCTGTCAATGAGGAGTGCCCCCTGTCAATGAGGAGTGCCCGCTGTCAACTAGGAGTGCCCTCTGTCAATGAGGAGTGCCCCCGTCAATGAGGAGTGCCCACTGTCAATGAGGAGAGCCCCCTGTCAAAGAGGAGTAACTCTGTAAATGAGGAGCGCCCCACCGTCAATGAGGAGTGAACGCTGTAAATTAGGAGTACCCCCCATCATTGAGCAGTGCCCCCCGTCAATGACGAATGACCCCTGTCAATGAGGAGTGTCCCCTGTCAATGAGGAGCGCCCCCCCCTTCTATAAAGTGTACCACCTGTCAATGAGGAGTGCCCTCCGTCAATGAGAAGTGACCCCCACCCCCGTCAATGAGGAGTGCCCCCTGTCAATGAGGAGTAACCCCTGTCAATGAGGAGTGCCCACTGTCAATGGGAAGTGCCCGCGGTCAATATGGAGTGCACCCACCCCCCGTCAATGTGGTGTGCCCCCTGTCAATGAGAAGTGCCCGCTGTCAATGAGGAGTGCCCCCTGTCAATGAGCAGTGCCACCTGTCAATGAGGAATACCCCTGTCAATGAGGAGTGCCCCCTGTCAATAAGACGTGCCCCCTGTCAAGAGGGAGTGCGTTCTGTCAATAAGGAGTGCCCACTATCAATAAGGAGTGCCTCCTGTCAATTAGGAGTGCCCCATGTCAAATAGCAATGCCCATGTCAATCAGGAGTACACCCTGTCAATTAGGAGTGCCTGCTCTCAATTAGGAGTGCCCCCTGTCAATGGGTAGTGTCCCCCGACAATTAGGAGTGCCCCTGTCAATTAGGAGGCCCATGTCAATGAGGAGTTCCACTTGTCAATGAGGAGCGCCCCCCCCCCTCCGTCAATGAGGAGTGGCCCACTGTCAACGTGGACTGCCCCACCATTATTGAGGAGTCCCCGCTGACAATGAAGAGTGCCCGCTGTCAATGAGGAGTGCCCCCTGTGAATTCGGAGTTTCCTCTGTCAATTTGGAGTACCCCCTGATAATTAGTCGTGCCCACTGTCAGTTAGGACTCCCCCCCCTGCCAATTACGAGTGCCCACTGCCTATTCGGAGTGTCCTCTGCCAATGAGGAGTGCCCCCTGTCAATGAGAGTCCCCCATGTCAATTGGACTGCCCCCTGTCAATTCAAGTGCCCTCTTTCAATTGGAGTATCCCCTGTCAATTGGCGTGCCACCTGTCAATTAGAAGGGCCCACTGTCCATACGGAATGCCCACTGTCAATAAGGAGTGCCCTCTGTCAATAAGGAGTGCCCACTGTCAATGAGGGGTGCCTCCTGTCTATTCGGAGTGCCCTATGTGAATTCGCAATGCCCCATGACAATTTGGAGTGGCCATGCCAATGTGTTAGGTGCCCCCTGCCAATGAGGAGTGACCCCATCAATAACGAATGCCCCCCCTCAATGAGCAGTACCCCCTGTCAATGAAGAGTGCCCACGCCAATGAGGAGTGCACCCTGTCAATGAGGAGAGCCCCCTGTCAATGAGTAGTGCCCCTGTCAATGAGAAGTGCCCCCTCTCAATGAGGAGTGCCCACTGCCAATGAGGAGTGCCCCCTGTCAATGAGGAACTTCCGCTGTCAATGCGGAGTGCCCTCTCTCAATGAGGAGTGCCCCCTGTCAATTAGGACTGCCCCCTGTCAATGAAGAGTGCTCCCTGTCAATGAGGAGTGCCCACTGTCAACGAGGAGTGCCCTCTGTCAATGAGGAGTGCCCCCTGTCAATGAGGAGTGCCCCCTGTCAATGAGGAGAGCCCCCTGTCAATGAGGAGTAACCCTGTAAATGAGGACTGCCCCACCGTCATTGAGGAGTGACCGCTGTAAATTAGGAGTACCCCCCATCATTGAGCAGTGCCCCCCGTCAATGACGAATGACCCCTGTCAATGAGGAGTCTCCCCTGTCAATGACGAGTGCCCCCTGTCAATGAGGAGTGTCCCCTGTCAATGAGCAGTGTCCACTTTCAATTAGGAGAGAAATCTGTCAATTGGGAGTCGCCCCCCCCCCTTCCCCCCGTAAATGACGAGTGCCACCCCCAATCAATGATGAGCGCCCCTGCCAATGAGGAGTGTTCCCTGTCAATGAGGAGTGCCCACGGTCAGTGAAGTGTGCCCCCTGCCAATCAGGAGTATCTCCTGTCAATGTGGAATGCCCTCTGTCAATGAGGAGTGCCCCCTGTCAATGAGGTGTGCCCTCTGTCAATGAGTAGTCACCCTGTAAATGCAGAGGGCCCCTGACAATGAAGTGTGCCCCCTGTTAATTAGGACTTATGCCTGTCAATTAGGAGTGCCCCCTGTCAATTCGGAGTGCCCCCTGTCAATTAGGAGTACCACCTTTTAATTGGGAGTACACTTTGTCGATTAGGATTTCCCCCTGTCAGTTGGGAGTGCCCCCTGTCAATTTGGAGTGCCCCCTACCAATGAGGAGACACCCCTGTCAATGAGGAGTGCCCTCTGTCAATGAGGAGTGCTCCCTGTCAATTAGGAATGATCCCTGTAAATTAGGAGTGCCCCCCATCAATGAGGTGTGCCCCCCCCCCTTTGCCGAATGCTCCCTGTCAAAGAGGAGTGCCTCCTGTAAATGAGGAGTGTCCCCCTGTCAATGAAGAGTGACCACTGGATGTTAGGAGTGCCTCCCATCAATGAGGAGGGCCCCCTCCCAATGAGGAGTGCCTTCTGTCAATGAGGAGTGACCCTGTAAATGAGGAATGACCCTGGAAACGAGGAGTGGCCCACCCATCAATGAGGAGTGCCGCCCGTCAAGGAGGAGTCCCCCCTGTCGATGAGGAGTGCCCCCTGTCAATGAGGAGTCACCACTGTCAATGAGGAGTGCCCTCTGTCAATCAGGCGTACCACCGGTTAATGAGGAGTGTCTCCTGTTAATGTGAAATGCCCCCTGTCAATGAGGAGTGCCCCGTGTAATTGCAAAGGGCCCCCTGACAATGAGGATTCCCCCTGACAATGAGGAGTGCCCCTTTTCAATGAGGGGTAACCCCTGTCAATGAGGAGAATCCCCTGTCAATGAAGAGAATCCCCCATCAATGAGGAGTGCCCCCTGTCAATGAGGAGTGATCCCTGTCAATGAGGAGTCACCCTCTCAATGTGAAATGCCCCCGTCAATGAGGAGTGCCCCCTCGTCAATGAGGATTCCCCCCGTCAATGAGGAGTGCCCCCCGTCAATGAGGACTGCCCCTGGTCAATGAGGAGAGCCCCCGGTCAATGAGGAGGGACTACTCGTCGATGAGGAGTGAACTCTGAAAATTAGGAGTGCCCCCCCCCCATCAATGAGGAGTGCCCGCCGTCAATGATGAATGCTCCCTGTCAATGAGGAGTGTTCCCTGTCAATGAAGAGTGCCCCCACGCCCCATCAATGAGGAGTTACCACTGCAAATTAGGAGTGCCCCCATCAATGAAGAGTGTCCACTGTCAATGAGGAGTGCCCCCCGTCAATGGGAAATGTGCCCCACGTCAATGAAGAGTGCCCCCTGTCAATGATGAGTGCCCCCTTCAATGAGGAGTGCTCCCTGTCAATGAAGACTGCACCCCGTCAATGAGGAGTGACCTCTGCAAATTAGGAGCGCCCCCCATCAATGAGCAGTTTCCCCAGTCAATGAGGAGAGACCACTGAAAATGAGGAGTGCCCCCCGTTAATGAGGAGTGCACCCATTCAATGAGGAAATGCCCCCGTCAATGAAGAGTGCCGCCCGTCAATGGGGAGTGCCCCCTGTCAATGAGGAGTGCCCAATGTCAATTAGAAGTGCCCCCTGTCAATTAGGAGTGCCCCTTGTCAATTAGAAGTGCCCCCTGTCAATTAGGTGTGCCCCCTGTCAATAAGGAGTGCCCACTGTCAATACGGAATGCCTCCTGTCAATAAGGAGTGCCCACTGTCAATAAGGATTGCCTCCCGTCTATTCGGAGTGCCCCATGTGAATTCGCAATGCCCCATGTCAATTTGGAGTGCCCATGTCAATGAGGTGGATGCACCCTGTCAATTAGGAGTGCCCCGTGTCAATTAGGAGTGCCCCTGTCAATGGGTGGTGTCCCCCAAAAATGAGGAGTGGCTCTGTCAATTAGGACTCCCCCCTGCCATTTACGAGTGCCCCCTGCAAATGAGGAGTGACGCTGTAAATGAGGAAGGATGCTGTAAATGAGGAGTGAACAGCCCCCCCCCCCCGTCAATGAGGAGTGCCCGCTGCAAATTAGGAGTGCCCCACCTGTCAATGAGGAGTGCACCCCGTCAATGAGGAGTGCCCTCTTTCAATAAGTGACCCTGTCAATGAGGGTTGGACCTGTCAATGAGGAGTGCTCCCCCTGTCAATGAGGAGTAACCCCTCTGTAAATGTGGAGTGCCCAACATCAATGAGGAGTGCCCTCCGTCAATGAGGAGTGCCCCCGTCAAAGAAGAGTGCCCCCATCAATGAGGAGTGCCCTGTGTCAATGAGGAGTGCCCACTGTCAATGAGGTTTGCCCTCTGCCAATTTGGAATGATCCCTGTAAATTAGGAGTGCCTCGGTCAATGAGGACTGCCGCCCCCCCCCCCCCCCTCGTCAATGATGAGTGCCCCCTGTCAATGTGGAGTGCCCCCTGTCAATGCGGAGTGCCCCCCAACCGTCTCTGGAGAGTGCCCCCTGTCAATGAGGAGTGCCCCCCGTCAATAAGGAGTTCCACTCCCCATCAATGAGGAGTGCCCCATGTCAATGAGAAGTGCCCTCTGTTAAAGAAGAGTGCCCCCTGTCAATGAGGTGTGCCCCCTGCCAATGAAGAGTACCCCCTATCAATGAGGAGTGCCCCCTGTCAATGAGGAGTGCAATCTGTCAATGGGTTTTGCCCCCTGTCAATGCGGAGGGCCCCATTTCATTGAGGAGTGCCCGCTATCAACTATGAGTGCCCTCTGTCAATGAGTAGTGCCCCGTCAATGAGGAGTGACCCTGGAAATGAGGCGTGACCCCGTAAATGAGGACTGCCCCCTGTCAATGATGAGTGTCCCCTGTCAATGACGTGTGACCCCCGTCAATGAGGTGTGTCCCCTGTCAACGAGGAGTGCCCGCTCTCAATGAGGAGTGCCCCCTGTCAATTAGGACTGCCCCCTGTCAATGAAGAGTGCCCCCTGTCAATGAGGAGTGCCCACTGTCAAAGAGGAGTGCCCTCTGTCAATGAGGAGTGCCCCCTGTCAATGAGGAGTGCCCCCTGTCAATGAGGAGAGCCCCCTGTCAATGAGGAGTAACCCTGTAAATGAGGTGTGCCCCACCTTCATTGAGGAGTGACCGCTGTAAATTAGGAGTACCCCCTGTCAATGAAGAGTGCCCGCTCTCAGTAAGGAGTGCCCTCTGTCAATGAGGAACCCCCGCTGTCAATGCGGAGTGCCCTCTCTCAATGAGGAGTGCCCCCTGTCAATTAGGACTGCCCCCTGTCAATGAAGAGTGCCCCCTGTCAATGAGGAGTGCCCACTGTCAATGAGGAACTCCCGCTGTCAATGCGGAGTGCCCTCTCTCAATGAGGAGTGCCCCCTGTCAATTAGGACTGCCCCCTGTCAATGACGAGTGCCCCCTGTCAATGAGGAGTGCCCACTGTCAACGAGGAGTGCCCTCTGTCAATGAGGAGTGCCCCCTGTCAATGAGGAGTGCCCCCTGTCAATGAGGAGAGCCCCCTGTCAATGAGGAGTAACCCTGTAAATGAGGTGTGCCCCACCTTCATTGAGGAGTGACCGCTGTAAATTAGGAGTACCCCCTGTCAATGAAGAGTGCCCGCTCTCAGTAAGGAGTGCCCTCTGTCAATGAGGAACTCCCGCTGTCAATGCGGAGTGCCCTCTCTCAATGAGGAGTGCCCCCTGTCAATTAGGACTGCCCCCTGTCAATGAAGAGTGCCCCCTGTCAATGAGGAGTGCCCACTGTCAATGAGGAACTCCCGCTGTCAATGCGGAGTGCCCTCTCTCAATGAGGAGTGCCCCCTGTCAATTAGGACTGCCCCCTGTCAATGAAGAGTGCCCCCTGTCAATGAGGAGTGCCCACTGTCAACGAGGAGTGCCCTCTGTGAATGAGGAGTGCCCCCTGTCAATGAGGAGTGCCCCCTGTCAATGAGGAGAGCCCCCTGTCAATGAGGAGTAACCCTGTAAATGAGGTGTGCCCCACCTTCATTGAGGAGTGACCGCTGTAAATTAGGAGTACCCCCCATCATTGAGCTGTGCCCCCCGTCAATGACGAATGACCCCTGTCAATGAGGAGTGTCCCCTGTCAATGAGGAGCGCCCCCCCTTCTATAAAGTGTACCACCTGTCAATGAGGAGTGCACTCCGTCAATGAGAAGTGACCCCCACCCCCGTCAATGAGGAGTGCCCCCTGTCAATGAGGAGTAACCCCTGTCAATGAGGAGTGCCCACTGTCAATGGGAAGTGCCAGCGGTCAATAAGGAGTGCACCCCCCCCGTCAATGATGAGTGCCCCTTTTCAATGAGAAGTGCCCGCTGTCAATGAGGAGTGCCCCCTGTCAATGAGCAGTGCCACCTGTCAATGAGGAATACCCCTGTCAATGAGGAGCGCCCCCCCGTCCATGAAGAGTGCCCCCTGTCAATGAGGAGTTCCCCCCCGTCAATGAGGAGTGCCCAACCGCCAATGAGGTGTGCCCCCGACAATGAGGAGTGCCAATGTCAATGAGAAGTGCCCGCTGTCAATGAGGAGTGCCCCTGTCAATGAGGAGTGATTCCTGCCAATGAGGTTTGCTCCCAGTCAATGAGGAGTGCCCCTGTCAATGAAGAATGTCCCCTGTCAATCAGGAGTGCCCCCCCCCGTCTATGAGGTCTGCCCCACCTTCAATAAGCAGTGCCCCCTGACAATGAGAAGTGCCCCCTGTCAATGAGGAGTGTCCCCTGTCAATGCTGAGTGTTCCCTGTCAATGCGAAGAGCCCCCTCTCAATTAGGAGTGACCCTGTCAATTTGGAGTGACCCTGTCAATGAGGAGTCTCTCCTGTCAATGTGGAATTCCCCCTGTCAATTAGGAGTGACCCCAGTAAATGTGGAGTGCCCCCTGTCAATGAGAAGGGCCCCCAGGAAATGCGGAGTGCCCCCTGACAATGAGGAGTTACCTCTGTCAATAATGAGTGCCTTCTGTCAATGATGAGTGCCCTCTCTCAATAATGAGTGCCTTCTGTAATGAGGAGTGCCCCCGTCAATGACGAATGCCACCGGTCAATGAACAGTGCCCCCTGTCAATGAAGAGTGCCCACGGCAATGAGGAGTGCTCCCTGTCAAAGAGGAGCGTCTCCTGTCAATGTGGAATTCCCCCTGTCAATGAGGAGTGACAGCTGTAAATTAGGAGTGCCCCCATCATTGAGCATTGCCCTCTTCAGTGACGAATGTCCCCTGAGAATGAGGAATGTCCCCTGTCAATGAGGAGCGCCCCTACTTCTATAAAGTGTACCCCCTGTCAATGAGGAGTGCCCGACGTCAATGAGAAGTGCCCCCCCACCCCCGTCAATGAGGAGTGCCCCCTGTCAATGAGGAGTGCCCCCTGTCAATGAGGAGTGCCCCGTGTCAGTGAGGAGTGCCCCCTGTCAATGAGGAGTTACCCATGTCAATGAGGAGTGTCCCCTGTCAATGAGGAGTGCCCCGTGCCTATGGGTATTGCCCCCTGTCAATGCGGAAGGCCCCTGTCAATAAGGACTGCCCGCTGTCAACTATGAGTTCCCTCTGTCAATGTGCACTGCCACCTGTCAATGAGGAGTGCACCCTGTCAATGAGAAGTGCCCCCTGTCAATGTGGAGTGCCCCCTGTCAATGCGGAGTGCCCCCCAACCGTCTCTGGAGAGTGCCCCCTGTCAATGAGGAGTGCCCCCCGTCAATAAGGAGTTCCACTCCCCATCAATGAGGAGTGCCCCATGTCAATGAGAAGTGCCCTCTGTTAAAGAAGAGTGCCCCCTGTCAATGAGGTGTGCCCCCTGTCAATGAAGAGTACCCCCTATCAATGAGGAGTGCCCCCTGTCAATGAGGAGTGCAACCTGTCAATGGGTTTTGCCCCCTGTCAATGCGGAGGGCCCCATTTCAATGAGGAGTGCCCGCTATCAACTATGAGTGCCCTCTGTCAATGAGTAGTGCCCCGTCAATGAGGAGTGACCCTGGAAATGTGGCGTGACCCCGTAAATGAGGAGGGCCCCCTGTCAATGATGAGTGTCCCCTGTCAATGACGTGTGCCCCCCGTCAATGAGGTGTGTCCCCTGTCAACGAGGAGTGCCCGCTCTCAGTAAGGAGTGCCCTCTGTCAATGAGGAACTCCCGCTGTCAATGCGGAGTGCCCTCTCTCAATGAGGAGTGCCCCCTGTCAATTAGGACTGCTCCCTGTCAATGAAGAGTGCCCCCTGTTAATGAGGAGTGCCCACTATCAATGAGGAACTCCCGCTGTCAATGCGGAGTGCCCTCTCTCAATGAGGAGTGCCCCCTGTCAATTAGGACTGCCCCCTGTCAATGAAGAGTGCCCCCTGTCAATGAGGAGTGCCCACTGTCAACGAGGACTGCCCTCTGTCAATGAGGAGTGCTCCCTGTCAATGAGGAGTGCCCCCTGTCAATGAGGAGAGCCCCCTGTCAATGAGGAGTAACCCTGTAAATGAGGAGTGCCCCACCGTCATTGAGGAGTGACCGCTGTAAATTAGGAGTACCCCCCATCATTGAGCAGTGCCCCCCGTCAATCACGAATGACCCCTGTCAATGAGGAGTGTCCCCTGTCAATGAGGAGCGCCCCCCTTCTATAAAGTGTACCACCTGTCACTGAGGAGTGCCCTCCGTCAATGAGAAGTGACCCCCACCCCCGTCAATGAGGAGTGCCCCCTGTCAATGAGGAGTAAACCCTCTCAATGAGGAGTGCCCACTGTCAATGGGAAGTGCCCGCGGTCAATAGGAGTGCACCCCCCCCCCCGTCAATGAGGAGTGCCCCCTGACAATGAGAAGTGCCCGCTGTCAATGAGGAGTGCCCCCTGTCAATGAGCAGTGCCACCTGTCAATGAGGAATACCCCTGTCAATGAGGAGTGCCCCCTGTCAATGAGGAGTGCCCCCTGTCAATGAGGAGTTCCCGTTGTCACTGAGGAGTGCCCCATGTCAGTGAGGAGTGCTCCCTGTCAATGAGGATTTCCCATGTCAATGAGGAGTTCCCCCCGTCAATAAGGAGTTCCACTCCACGTCAATGAGGAGTGCCCCTGTTAATGAGAAGTGCCCGCCGTCAATGAGGAGTGCCCCATGTCAATAAGACGTGCCCCCTGTCAATAGGGAGTGCGTTCTGTCAATAAGGAGTGCCCACTATCAATAAGGAGTGCCTCCTGTCAATTAGGAGTGCCCCATGTCAAATAGCAATGCCCATGTCAATCAGGAGTACACCCTGTCAATTAGGAGTGCCTGCTCTCAATTTGGAGTGCCCCCTGTCAATGGGTAGTGTCCCCCGACAATTAGGAGTGCCCCTGTCAATTAGGAGGCCCATGTCAATGAGGAGTTCCACTTGTCAATGAGGAGCGCCCCCCCCTTCGTCAATGAGAAGTGGCCCACTGTCAACGTGGACTGCCCCACCATTATTGAGGAGTCCCCGCTGACAATGAAGAGTGCCCGCTGTCAATGAGGAGTGCACCCTGTGAGTTCGGAGTTTCCTCTGTCAATTTGGAGTACCCCCTGTTAATTAGTCGTGCCCACTGTCAGTTAGGACTCCCCCCCTGCCAATAACGAGTGCCCCCTGCCTATTCGGAGTGTCCTCTGCCAATGAGGAGTGCCCCCTGTCAATGAGAGTCCCCCATGTCAATTGGAGTGCCCCCTGTCAATTCAAGTGCCCTCTTTCAATTGGAGTATCCCCTGTCAATTGGCGTGCCACCTGTCAATTAGAAGGGCCCACTGTCCATACGGAATGCCCACTGTCAATAAGGAGTGCCCTCTGTCAATAAGGAGTGCCCACTGTCAATGAGGAGTGCCTACTGTCTATTCGGAGTACCCAATGTGAATTCGCAATGCCTCATGACAATTTGCAGTGGCCATGCCAATGTGTTAGGTGCCCCCTGCCAATGAGGAGTGACCCCGTCAATGACGAATGCCCCCGCTCAATGAGCAGTACCCCCTGTCAATGAAGAGTGCCCACGCCAATGAGGAGTGCACCCTGTCAATGAGGAGAGCCCCCTGTCAATCAGTAGTGCCCCCTGTTAATGAGAAGTGCCGCTGTCAATGAGGAGCGCCCCCTGTCAATGAGAAATGCCCCCTCTCAATGAGGAGTGCCCACTGCCAATGAGGAGTGCCCCCTGTCAATGGGTTTTGCCCCCGTCAATGCGGAGGACCCCCTGTCAATGAGCAGTGCCCGCTATCAACTATGTGCACATCAATGAGGAGTGACCGCTGTAAATTAGGAGTGCCGCCAATCAATGAGCAGTGCCCCCCCCCCACAATGTCGAATGCCACCTGTCAATGTGGAGTGCCCCGCAGTCAATGTCGAATGCCCCCTGTCAATGAGGAGTGCCCCTGTCAATGAGGAGCGCCCCCCGTCCATGAATAGTGCCCCCTGTCAATGAGGAGTGCCCCCCCCTTCAATGAGGAGTGCCCAACCGCCAATGAGGTGTGCCCCCAACAATGAGGAGTGCCATTGTCAATGAGAAGTGCCCGCTGTCAATGAGGAGTGCCCCTGTTAATGAGGAGTGATTCCTGCCAATGAGGTTTGCTCCCAGTCAATGAGGAGTGCCCCGACAATGAACAATGCCACTGTCAATCAGGAGTGCCCCCCCCCCCCGTCTATGAGGTCTGCCCCACCTTCAATAAGCAGTGCCCCCTGACAATGAGAAGTGCCCCCTGTCAATGAGGAGTGTCCCCTGTCAATGATGAGTGTCTCCAGTCAATGCTGAGTGTTCCCTGTCAATGCGAAGAGCCCCCTCTCAATTAGGAGTGACCCTGTCAATTTGGAGAGACCCTGTCAATGAGGATTCTCTCCTGTCAATGTGGAATTCCCCCTGTCAATTAGGAGTGACCCCAGTAAATGTGGAGTGCCCCCTGTCAATGAGAAGGGCCCCCAGGAAATGCGGAGTGCCCCCTGACAATGAGGAGTTACCTCTGTCAATAATGAGTGCCTTCTGTCAATGATGAGTGCCCTCTTTCAATAATGAGTGCCTTCTGTAATGAGGAGTCCCCCCGTCAATGACGAATGCCACCGGTCAATGAGCAGTGCCCCCTGTCAATGAAGAGTGCCCACGGCAATGAGGAGTGCTCCCTGTCAAAGAGGAGCGTCTCCTGTCAATGTGGAATTCCCCCGTCAATGAGGAGTGACCGCTGTAAATTAGGAGTCCCCACATCATTGAGCATTGCCCTCTTCAGTGACGAATGACCCCTGAGAATGAGGAGTGTCCCCTGTCAATGAGGAGCGCCCCCTGTCAATTAGGAGTGCCCCCTGTCAATTAGGAGTACCACCTTTTAATTGGGAGTACACTTTGTCGATTAGGATTTCCCCCTGTCAGTTGGGAGTGCCCCCTGTCAATTTGGAGTGCCCCCTACCAATGAGGAGACACCCCTGTCAATGAGGAGCGCCCTCTGTCAATGAGGAGTGCTCCCTGTCAATTAGGAATGATCCCTGTAAATTAGGAGTGCCCCCCATCAATGAGGTGTGCCCCCCCCCCCCTTTGCCGAATGCTCCCTGTCAAAGAGGAGTGCCTCCTGTAAATGAGGAGTGTCCCCCTGTCAATGAAGAGTGACCACTGGAAGTTAGGAGTGCCTCTCATCAATGTGGAGGGCCCCCTCCCAATGAGGAGTGCCTTCTGTCAATGAGGAGTGGCCCTGGAAATGAGGAGTGACCCTGTAAATGAGGAATGACCCTGTAAACGAGGAGTGGCCCACCCATCAATGAGGAGTGCCGCCCGTCATGGAGGAGTCCCCCCTGTCGATGAGGAGTGCCCCCTGTCAATGAGGAGTCACCACTGTCAATGAGGAGTGCCCTCTGTCAATCAGGCGTACCACCGGTTAATGAGGAGTGTCTCCTGTTAATGTGAAATGCCCCCTGTCAATGAGGAGTGCTCCCTGTCAATGAGGAGTGCCCACTGTCAACGAGGAGTGCCCTCTGTCAATGAGGAGTGCCCCCTGTCAATGAGGAGTGCCCCCTGTCAATGAGGAGAGCCCCCTGTCAATGAGGAGTAACCCTGTAAATGAGGACTGCCCCGCCTTCTTTGAGGAGTGACCGCTGTAAATTAGGAGTACCCCCCATCATTGAGCAGTGCCCCCCGTCAATGACGAATGACCCCTGTCAATGAGGAGTGTCTCCTGTCAATGACGAGTGCCCCCTGTCAATGAGGAGTGTCCCCTGTCAATGAGCAGTGTCCACTTTCAATTAGGAGAGAAATCTGTCAATTGGGAGTCGCCCCCCCCTTCCCCCCGTAAATGACGAGTGCCACCCCCAATCAATGATGAGCGCCCCTGCCAATGAGGAGTGTTCCCTGTCAAGGAGGAGTGCCCACTGTCAATGAAGAGTGCCCCCTGCCAATCAGGACTATCTCCTGTAAATGTGGAATGCCCTCTGTCAATGAGGAGTGCCCCCTGTCAATGGGGTGTGCCCTCTGTCAATGAGTAGTCACCCTGTAAATGCAGAGGGCCCCTGACAATGAAGTGTGCCCCCTGTTAATTAGGACTTATGCCTGTCAATTAGGAGTGCCCCCTGTCAATTAGGAGTGCCCCCTGTCAATTAGGAGTACCACCTTTTAATTGGGAGTACACTTTGTCGATTAGGATTTCCCCCTGTCAGTTGGGAGTGCCCCCTGTCAATTTGGAGTGCCCCCTACCAATGAGGAGACACCCCTGTCAATGAGGAGCGCCCTCTGTCAATGAGGAGTGCTCCCTGTCAATTAGGAATGATCCCTGTAAATTAGGAGTGCCCCCCATCAATGAGGTGTGCCCCCCCCCCCTTTGCCGAATGCTCCCTGTCAAAGAGGAGTGCCTCCTGTAAATGAGGAGTGTCCCCCTGTCAATGAAGAGTGACCACTGGAAGTTAGGAGTGCCTCTCATCAATGTGGAGGGCCCCCTCCCAATGAGGAGTGCCTTCTGTCAATGAGGAGTGGCCCTGGAAATGAGGAGTGACCCTGTAAATGAGGAATGACCCTGTAAACGAGGAGTGGCCCACCCATCAATGAGGAGTGCCGCCCGTCATGGAGGAGTCCCCCCTGTCGATGAGGAGTGCCCCCTGTCAATGAGGAGTCACCACTGTCAATGAGGAGTGCCCTCTGTCAATCAGGCGTACCACCGGTTAATGAGGAGTGTCTCCTGTTAATGTGAAATGCCCCCTGTCAATGAGGAGTGCCCCGTGTAATTGCAAAGGGCCCCCTGACAATGAGGATTCCCCCTGACAATGAGGAGTGCCCCTTTTCAATGAGGGGTAACCCCTGTCAATGAGGAGAATCCCCTGTCAATGAAGAGAATCCCCCATCAATGAGGAGTGCCCCCTGTCAATGAGGAGTGATCCCTGTCAATGAGGAGTCACCCTCTCAATGTGAAATGCCCCCGTCAATGAGGAGTGCCCCCTCGTCAATGAGGAGTGCCCCCGTCAATGAGGAGTGCCCCCCGTCAATGAGGACTG
The DNA here is from genome assembly GCF_964213995.1 of Mustelus asterias. Classification (NCBI taxonomy): domain Eukaryota; kingdom Metazoa; phylum Chordata; class Chondrichthyes; order Carcharhiniformes; family Triakidae; genus Mustelus; species Mustelus asterias. Next base: position 628,434 of record NW_027590133.1, read on the forward strand.
CCCCCGGTCAATGAGGAGAGCCCGCGGTCAATGAGGAGAGCCCACTCGTCGATGAGGAGTGAACTCTGAAAATTAGGTGTGCCCCCCCCGCATCAATGAGGAGTGCCCGCCGTCAATGATGAATGCTCCCTGTCAATGAGGAGTGTTCCCTGTCAATGAAGAGTGCCCCCACGTCCCATCAATGAGGAGTTACCACTGCAAATTAGGAGTGCCCCCATCAATGAAGAGTGTCCCCTGTCAATGAGGAGTGCCCCCCGTCAATGGGAAATGTGTCCCACGTCAATGAAGAGTGCCCCCTGTCAATGATGAGTGCCCCCTTCAATGAGGAGTCCTCCCTGTCAATGAAGACTGCACCCCGTCAATGAGGAGTGACCTCTGCAAATTAGGAGCGCCCCCCATCAATGAGCAGTTTCCCCGGTCAATTCGGAGAGACCACTGAAAATGAGGAGTGCCACCCGTTAATGAGGAGTGCACCCATTCAATGAGGAAATGCCCCCGTCAATGAAGAGTGCCGCCCGTCAATGGGGAGTGCCCCCTGTCAATGAGGAGTGCCCAATATCAATTAGAAGTGCCCCCTGTCAATTAGGAGTGCCCCTTGTCAATTAGAAGTGCCCCCTGTCAATTAGGAGTGCCCCCTGTCAATAAGGAGTGCCCATTGTCAATACGGAATGCCTCCTGTCAATAAGGAGTGCCCACTGTCAATAAGGAGTGCCTCCCGTCAATTCGGAGTGCCCCATGTGAATTCGCAATGCCCCATGTCAATTTGGAGTGCCCATGTCAATGAGGTGGATGCACCCTGTCAATTAGGAGTGCCCCGTGTCAATTAGGAGTGCCCCTGTCAATGGGTGGTGTCCCCCAAAAATGAGGAGTGGCTCTGTCAATTAGGACTCCCCCCTGCCATTTACGAGTGCCCCCTGCAAATGAGGAGTGACGCTGTAAATGAGGAAGGATGCTGTAAATGAGGAGTGAACAGCCCCCCCCCCCGTCAATGAGGAGTGCCCGCTGCAAATTAGGAGTGTCCCACCTGTCAATGAGGAGTGCACCCCGTCAATGAGGAGTGCCCTCTTTCAATAAGTGACCCTGTCAATGAGGGTTGGACCTGTCAAAGAGGAGTGCTCCCCCTGTCAATGAGGAGTAACCCCTCTGTAAATTTGGAGTGCCCAACATCAATGAGGAGTGCCCTCCGTCAATGAGGAGTGCCCCCGTCAAAGAAGAGTGCCCCCATCAATGAGGAGTGCCCTGTGTCAATGAAGAGTGCCCACTGTCAATGAGGAGTGCCCTCTGCCAATTTGGAATGATCCCTGTAGATTAGGAGTGCCCTCGGTCAATGAGGACTGCCGCCCGCCCCCCCCCCCCGTCAATGATGAGTGCCCCCTGTCAATTAGGAGTGCTCCCTGTCACTCAGGAGTGATCCCTATCAATGAGGAGTGCCCCCTGTCAATGAGGAGTAACCCCTGTCAATGAGGAGTGCCCACTGTCAATGAAGAGTGTCCCCCGTCAATGAGGTGTGTCCCCTGTCAACGAGGAGTGCCCGCTCTCAGTAAGGAGTGCCCTCTGTCAATGAGGAACTCTCGCTGTCAATGCGGATTGCCCTCTCTCAATGAGGAGTGCCCCCTGTCAATTAGGACTGCCCCCTGTCAATGAAGAGTGCCCCCTGTCAATGAGGAGTTCCCACTGTCAATGAGGAACTCCCGCTGTCAATGCGGAGTGCCCTCTCTCAATGAGGAGTGCCCCCTGTCAATTAGGACTGCCCCCTGTCAATGAAGAGTGCCCCCTGTCAATGAGGAGTGCCCACTGTCAACGAGGAGTGCCCTCTGTCAATGAGGAGTGCACCCTGTCAATGAGGAGTGCCCCCTGTCAATGAGGAGAGCCCCCTGTAAATGAGGAGTAACCCTGTAAATGAGGAGTGCCCCACCGTCATTGAGGAGTGACCGCTGTAAATTAGGAGTACCCCCCATCATTGAGCAGTTCCCCCCCGTCAATGACGAATGACCCCTGTCAATGAGGAGTGTCCCCTGTCAATGAGGAGCGCCCCCCATCTATAAAGTGTACCACCTGTCAATGAAGAGTGCCCTCCGTCAATGAGAAGTGACCCCCACCCCCGTCAATGAGGAGTGCCCCCTGTCAATGAGGAGTAACCCCTGTCAATGAGGAGTGCCCACAGTCAATGGGAAGTGCCCGCGGTCAATAAGGAGTGCACCCCCCCCCCCCGTCAATGATGAGTGCCCCCTGTCAATGAGAAGTGCCCGCTGTCAATGAGGAGTGCCCCCTGTCAATGAGCAGTGCCACCTGTCAATGAGGAATACCCCTGTCAATGAGGAGTGCCCCCTGTCAATGAGGAGTGCCCCCTGTCAATGAGGAGTGCCCGCTGTCACTGAGGAGTGCCCCCTGTCAGTGAGGAGTGCTCCCTGTCAATGAGGATTTCCCCATGTCAATGAGGAGTGACCCCTGTCAATGAGGAGTTCCCCCCCGTCAATAAGGAGTTCCACTCCACGTCAATGAGGAGTGCCCCCTGTCAATGAGAAGTGCCCGCTGTCAATGAGGAGTGCCCCCTGTCAATGAGCAGTGCCACCTGTCAATGAGGAATACCCCTGTCAATGAGGAGTGCCCCCTGTCAATGAGGAGTGCCCCCTGTCAATGAGGAGTGCCCGCTGTCACTGAGGAGTGCCCCCTGTCAGTGAGGAGTGCTCCCTGTCAATGAGGATTTCCCCATGTCAATGAGGAGTGACCCCTGTCAATGAGGAGTTCCCCCCCGTCAATAAGGAGTTCCACTCCACGTCAATGAGGAGTGCCCCTGTTAATGAGAAGTGCCCGCCGTCAATGAGGAGTGCCCCCTGTCAATGAGGAGTGCGCCCCCATCTCTGAAGAGAGCCCCCTGTCAATGAGGAGAGCACCCCGTCAATAAGGAGTTCCACTCCCCGTCAATGAGGAGTGCGCCATGTCAATGAGAAGTGCCCTCTGTCAATGAGGAGTTCCCCATGTCAATGAGGAGTGCCCCCCTGTAAATGAGGAGTGCAACCTATCAATGGGATTTGCCCCCTGTCAATGCGGAGGGCCCCATTTCAATGAGGAGTGCCCGCTATCAACTATGAGTGCCCTCTGGCAATGAGTAGTGCCCCGTCAATGAGGAGTGACCCTGGAAATGAGGCGTGACCCCGTAAATGAGGAGTGCCCCCTGTCAATGACGTGTGCCCCCCGTCAATGAGGTGTGTCCCCTGTCAACGAGAAGTGCCCGCTCTCAGTAAGGAGTGCCCTCTGTCAATGAGGAACTCCCGCTGTCAATGCGGAGTGCCCTCTCTCAATGAGGAGTGCCCCCTGTCAATTAGGACTGCCCCCTGTCAATGAAGAGTGCCCCCTGTCAATGAGGAGTGCCCACTGTCAATGAGGAACTCCCGCCGTCAATGCGGAGTGCCGTCTCTCAATGAGGAGTGCCCCCTGTCAATTAGGACTGCCCCCTGTCAATGAAGAGTGTCCCCTGTCAATGAGGAGTGCCCACTGTCAACGAGGAGTGCATCTGTCAATGAGGAGTGCCCCCCGTCAATGAGGAGTGCCCCCTGTCAATGAGGAGTAACCCCTCTCAATGAGGAGTGCCCACTGTAAATGGGAAGTGCCCGCGGTCAATAGGAGTGCACCCCCCCCCCGTCAATGAGGAGTGCCCCCTGTCAATGAGAAGTGCCCGCTGTCAATGAGGAGTGCCCCCTGTCAATGAGCAGTGCCACCTGTCAATGAGGAATACCCCTGTCAATGAGGAGTGCCCCCTGTCAATGAGGAGTGCCCCCTGTCAATGAGGAGTTCCCGCTGTCACTGAGGAGTACCCCATGTCAGTGAGGATTGCTCCCTGTCAATGAGGATTTTCCATGTCAATGAGGAGTGGCCCCTGTCAATGAGGAGTTCCCCCCGTCAATAAGGAGTTCCACTCCACGTCAATGAGGAGTGCCCCTGTTAATGAGAAGTGCCCGCCGTCAATGAGGAGTGCCCCCTGTCAATGAGCAATACCCCTGTCAAGAGGATTTTCCCCTTTCAATGATAAGAGCCCCCGTTAAATGAGGAGGGCCCCTGTCAATAAGACGTGCCCCCTGTCAATAGGGAGTGCGTTCTGTCAATAAGGAGTGCTCACTATCAATAAGGAGTGCCTCCTGTCAATTAGGAGTGCCCGCTGTCAATGAGGAGTGCCCCCTGTCAATGAGCAGTGCCACCTGTCAATGAGGAATACCCCTGTCAATGAGGAGTGCCCCCTGTCAATGAGGAGTGCCCCCTGTCAATGAGGAGTTCCCGCTGTCACTGAGGAGTACCCCATGTCAGTGAGGATTGCTCCCTGTCAATGAGGATTTTCCATGTCAATGAGGAGTGGCCCCTGTCAATGAGGAGTTCCCCCCGTCAATAAGGAGTTCCACTCCACGTCAATGAGGAGTGCCCCTGTTAATGAGAAGTGCCCGCCGTCAATGAGGAGTGCCCCCTGTCAATGAGCAATACCCCTGTCAAGAGGATTTTCCCCTTTCAATGATAAGAGCCCCCGGTAAATGAGGAGGGCCCCTGTCAATAAGACGTGCCCCCTGTCAATAGGGAGTGCGTTCTGTCAATAAGGAGTGCTCACTATCAATAAGGAGTGCCTCCTGTCAATTAGGAGTGCCCCATGTCAAATAGCAATGCCCATGTCAATCAGGAGTACACCCTGTCAATTAGGAGTGCCTGCTCTCAATTAGGAGTGCCCCCTGTCAATGGGTAGTGTCCCCCGACAATTAGGAGTGCCCCTGTCAATTAGGAGGCCCATGTCAATGAGGAGTTCCACTTGTCAATGAGGAGCGCCCCCCCCCCTCCGTCAATGAGGAGTGGCCCACTGTCAACGTGGACTGCCCCACCATTATTGAGGAGTCCCCGCTGACAATGAAGAGTGCCCGCTGTCAATGAGGAGTGCCCCCTGTGAGTTCGGAGTTTCCTCTGTCAATTTGGAGTACCCCCTGTTAATTAGTCGTGCCCACTGTCAGTTAGGACTCCCCCCCTGCCAATTACGAGTGCCCCCTGCCTATTCGGAGTGTCCTCTGCCAATGAGGAGTGCCCCCTGTCAATGAGAGTCCCCCATGTCAATTGGAGTGCCCCCTGTCAATTCAAGTGCCCTCTTTCAATTGGAGTATCCCCTGTCAATTGGCGTGCCACCTGTCAATTAGAAGGGCCCACTGTCCATACGGAATGCCCACTGTCAATAAGGAGTGCCCACTGTCAATGAGGAGTGCCTCCTGTCTATTCGGAGTACCCAATGTGAATTCGCAATGCCCCATGACAATTTGGAGTGGCCATGCCAATGTGTTAGGTGCCCCCTGCCAATGAGGAGTGACCCCGTCAATGACGAATGCCCCCGCTCAATGAGCAGTACCCCCTGTCAATGAAGAGTGCTCACGCCAATGAGGAGTGCACCCTGTCAATGAGGAGAGCCCCCTGTCAATGAGTAGTGCCCCCTGTCAATGAGAAGTGCCCCCTCTCAATGAGGAGTGCCCACTGCCAATGAGGAGTGCCCCCTGTCAATGGGTTTTGCCCCCGTCAATGCGGAGGACCCCCTGTCAATGAGCAGTGCCCGCAATCAACTATGTGCACATCAATGAGGAGTGACCGCTGTAAATTAGGAGTGCCGCCAATCAATGAGCAGTGCCCCCCCCCCACAATGTCGAATGCCACCTGTCAATGTGGAGAGCCCCGCAGTCAATGTCGAATGCCCCCTGTCAATGAGGAGTGCCCCTGTCAATGAGGAGCGCCCCCCCGTCCATGAAGAGTGCCCCCTGTCAATGAGGAGTGCCCCCCCGTCAATGAGGAGTGCCCAACCGCCAATGAGGTGTGCCCCCGACAATGAGGAGTGCCATTTTCAATGAGAAGTGCCCGCTGTCAATGAGGAGTCCCCCTGTCAATGAGGAGTGATTCCTGCCAATGAGGTTTGCTCCCAGTCAATGAGGAGTGCCCCTGTCAATGAAGAATGTCCCCTGTCAATCAGGAGTGCCCCCCCCCCGTCTATGAGGTCTTCCCCACCTTCAATAAGCAGTGCCCCCTGACAATGAGAAGTGCCCCCTGTCAATGAGGAGTGTCCCCTGTCAATGATGAGTGTCTCCAGTCAATGCTGAGTGTTCCCTGTCAATGCGAAGAGCCCCCTCTCAATTAGGATTGACCCTGTCAATTTGGAGTGACCCTGTCAATGAGGATTCTCTCCTGTCAATGTGGAATTCCCCCTGTCAATTAGGAGTGACCCCAGTAAATGTGGAGTGCCCCCTGTCAATGAGAAGGGCCCCCAGGAAATGCGGAGTGCCCCCTGACAATGAGGAGTTACCTCTGTCAATAATGAGTGCCTTCTGTCAATGATGAGTGCCCTCTCTCAATAATGAGTGCCTTCTGTAATGAGGAGTGCCCCCGTCAATGACGAATGCCACCGGTCAATGAGCAGTGCCCCCTGTCAATGAAGAGTGCCCACGGCAATGAGGAGTGCTCCCTGTCAAAGAGGAGCGTCTCCTGTCAATGTGGAATTCCCCCGTCAATGAGGAGTGACCGCTGTAAATTAGGAGTCCCCACATCATTGAGCATTGCCCTCTTTAGTGACGAATGACCCCTGAGAATGAGGAGTGTCCCCTGTCAATGAGGAGCGCCCCTACCTCTATAAAGTGTACCCCCTGTCAATGAGGAGTGCCCCACGTCAATGAGAAGTGCCCCCCCACCCCCGTCAATGAGGAGTGCCCCCTGTCAATGAGGAGTGCCCCCTGTCAATGAGGAGTCCCCGTGTCAGTGAGGAGTGCCCCCTGTCAATGAGGAGTTCCCCATGTCAATGAGGAGTGTCCCCTGTCAATGAGGAGTGCCCCGTGCCTATGGGTATTGCCCCCTGTCAATGCGGAAGGCCCCTGTCAATAAGGACTGCCCGCTGTCAACTATGAGTTCCCTCTGTCAATGTGCACTGCCACCTGTCAATGAGGAGTGCACCCTGTCAATGAGAAGTGCCCCCTGTCAATGAGGAGTGCCCCCTGTCAATGCGGAGTGCCCCCCACCCGTCTCTGGAGAGTGCCCCCTGTCAATGAGGAGTGCTCCCCGTCAATAAGGAGTTCCACTCCCCATCAATGAGGAGTGCCCCATGTCAATGAGAAGTGCCCTCTGTTAAAGAGGAGTGCCCCCTGTCAATGAGGTGTGCCCCCTGTCAATGAAGAGTACCCCCTATCAATGAGGAGTGCCCCCCGTCAATAAGGAGTTCCACTCCCCATCAATGAGGAGTGCCCCATGTCAATGAGAAGTGCCCTCTGTTAAAGAGGAGTGCCCCCTGTCAATTAGGACTGCCCCCTGTCAATGAAGAGTGCTCCCTGTCAATGAGGAGTGCCCACTGTCAACGAGGAGTGCCCTCTGTCAATGAGGAGTGCCCCCTGTCAATGAGGAGTGCCCCCTGTCAATGAGGAGAGCCCCCTGTCAATGAGGAGTAACCCTGTAAATGAGGACTGCCCCGCCTTCTTTGAGGAGTGACCGCTGTAAATTAGGAGTACCCCCCATCATTGAGCAGTGCCCCCCGTCAATGAGCAGTTTCCCCGGTCAATTCGGAGAGACCACTGAAAATGAGGAGTGCCACCCGTTAATGAGGAGTGCACCCATTCAATGAGGAAATGCCCCCGTCAATGAAGAGTGCCGCCCGTCAATGGGGAGTGCCCCCTGTCAATGAGGAGTGCCCAATATCAATTAGAAGTGCCCCCTGTCAATTAGGAGTGCCCCTTGTCAATTAGAAGTGCCCCCTGTCAATTAGGAGTGCCCCCTGTCAATAAGGAGTGCCCATTGTCAATACGGAATGCCTCCTGTCAATAAGGAGTGCCCACTGTCAATAAGGAGTGCCTCCCGTCAATTCGGAGTGCCCCATGTGAATTCGCAATGCCCCATGTCAATTTGGAGTGCCCATGTCAATGAGGTGGATGCACCCTGTCAATTAGGAGTGCCCCGTGTCAATTAGGAGTGCCCCTGTCAATGGGTGGTGTCCCCCAAAAATGAGGAGTGGCTCTGTCAATTAGGACTCCCCCCTGCCATTTACGAGTGCCCCCTGCAAATGAGGAGTGACGCTGTAAATGAGGAAGGATGCTGTAAATGAGGAGTGAACAGCCCCCCCCCCCGTCAATGAGGAGTGCCCGCTGCAAATTAGGAGTGTCCCACCTGTCAATGAGGAGTGCACCCCGTCAATGAGGAGTGCCCTCTTTCAATAAGTGACCCTGTCAATGAGGGTTGGACCTGTCAATGAGGAGTGCTCCCCCTGTCAATGAGGAGTAACCCCTCTGTAAATTTGGAGTGCCCAACATCAATGAGGAGTGCCCTCCGTCAATGAGGAGTGCCCCCGTCAAAGAAGAGTGCCCCCATCAATGAGGAGTGCCCTGTGTCAATGAAGAGTGCCCACTGTCAATGAGGAGTGCCCTCTGCCAATTTGGAATGATCCCTGTAGATTAGGAGTGCCCTCGGTCAATGAGGACTGCCGCCCGCCCCCCCCCCCGTCAATGATGAGTGCCCCCTGTCAATTAGGAGTGCTCCCTGTCACTCAGGAGTGATCCCTATCAATGAGGAGTGCCCCCTGTCAATGAGGAGTAACCCCTGTCAATGAGGAGTGCCCACTGTCAATGAAGAGTGTCCCCCGTCAATGAGGTGTGTCCCCTGTCAACGAGGAGTGCCCGCTCTCAGTAAGGAGTGCCCTCTGTCAATGAGGAACTCTCGCTGTCAATGCGGATTGCCCTCTCTCAATGAGGAGTGCCCCCTGTCAATTAGGACTGCCCCCTGTCAATGAAGAGTGCCCCCTGTCAATGAGGAGTTCCCACTGTCAATGAGGAACTCCCGCTGTCAATGCGGAGTGCCCTCTCTCAATGAGGAGTGCCCCCTGTCAATTAGGACTGCCCCCTGTCAATGAAGAGTGCCCCCTGTCAATGAGGAGTGCCCACTGTCAACGAGGAGTGCCCTCTGTCAATGAGGAGTGCACCCTGTCAATGAGGAGTGCCCCCTGTCAATGAGGAGAGCCCCCTGTAAATGAGGAGTAACCCTGTAAATGAGGAGTGCCCCACCGTCATTGAGGAGTGACCGCTGTAAATTAGGAGTACCCCCCATCATTGAGCAGTTCCCCCCCGTCAATGACGAATGACCCCTGTCAATGAGGAGTGTCCCCTGTCAATGAGGAGCGCCCCCCATCTATAAAGTGTACCACCTGTCAATGAAGAGTGCCCTCCGTCAATGAGAAGTGACCCCCACCCCCGTCAATGAGGAGTGCCCCCTGTCAATGAGGAGTAACCCCTGTCAATGAGGAGTGCCCACAGTCAATGGGAAGTGCCCGCGGTCAATAAGGAGTGCACCCCCCCCCCCCCCCCCCGTCAATGATGAGTGCCCCCTGTCAATGAGAAGTGCCCGCTGTCAATGAGGAGTGCCCCCTGTCAATGAGCAGTGCCACCTGTCAATGAGGAATACCCCTGTCAATGAGGAGTGCCCCCTGTCAATGAGGAGTGCCCCCTGTCAATGAGGAGTGCCCGCTGTCACTGAGGAGTGCCCCCTGTCAGTGAGGAGTGCTCCCTGTCAATGAGGATTTCCCCATGTCAATGAGGAGTGACCCCTGTCAATGAGGAGTTCCCCCCCGTCAATAAGGAGTTCCACTCCACGTCAATGAGGAGTGCCCCCTGTCAATGAGAAGTGCCCGCTGTCAATGAGGAGTGCCCCCTGTCAATGAGCAGTGCCACCTGTCAATGAGGAATACCCCTGTCAATGAGGAGTGCCCCCTGTCAATGAGGAGTGCCCCCTGTCAATGAGGAGTGCCCGCTGTCACTGAGGAGTGCCCCCTGTCAGTGAGGAGTGCTCCCTGTCAATGAGGATTTCCCCATGTCAATGAGGAGTGACCCCTGTCAATGAGGAGTTCCCCCCCGTCAATAAGGAGTTCCACTCCACGTCAATGAGGAGTGCCCCTGTTAATGAGAAGTGCCCGCCGTCAATGAGGAGTGCCCCCTGTCAATGAGGAGTGCGCCCCCATCTCTGAAGAGAGCCCCCTGTCAATGAGGAGAGCACCCCGTCAATAAGGAGTTCCACTCCCCGTCAATGAGGAGTGCGCCATGTCAATGAGAAGTGCCCTCTGTCAATGAGGAGTTCCCCATGTCAATGAGGAGTGCCCCCCTGTAAATGAGGAGTGCAACCTATCAATGGGATTTGCCCCCTGTCAATGCGGAGGGCCCCATTTCAATGAGGAGTGCCCGCTATCAACTATGAGTGCCCTCTGGCAATGAGTAGTGCCCCGTCAATGAGGAGTGACCCTGGAAATGAGGCGTGACCCCGTAAATGAGGAGTGCCCCCTGTCAATGACGTGTGCCCCCCGTCAATGAGGTGTGTCCCCTGTCAACGAGAAGTGCCCGCTCTCAGTAAGGAGTGCCCTCTGTCAATGAGGAACTCCCGCTGTCAATGCGGAGTGCCCTCTCTCAATGAGGAGTGCCCCCTGTCAATTAGGACTGCCCCCTGTCAATGAAGAGTGCCCCCTGTCAATGAGGAGTGCCCACTGTCAATGAGGAACTCCCGCCGTCAATGCGGAGTGCCGTCTCTCAATGAGGAGTGCCCCCTGTCAATTAGGACTGCCCCCTGTCAATGAAGAGTGTCCCCTGTCAATGAGGAGTGCCCACTGTCAACGAGGAGTGCATCTGTCAATGAGGAGTGCCCCCCGTCAATGAGGAGTGCCCCCTGTCAATGAGGAGTAACCCCTCTCAATGAGGAGTGCCCACTGTAAATGGGAAGTGCCCGCGGTCAATAGGAGTGCACCCCCCCCCCGTCAATGAGGAGTGCCCCCTGTCAATGAGAAGTGCCCGCTGTCAATGAGGAGTGCCCCCTGTCAATGAGCAGTGCCACCTGTCAATGAGGAATACCCCTGTCAATGAGGAGTGCCCCCTGTCAATGAGGAGTGCCCCCTGTCAATGAGGAGTTCCCGCTGTCACTGAGGAGTACCCCATGTCAGTGAGGATTGCTCCCTGTCAATGAGGATTTTCCATGTCAATGAGGAGTGGCCCCTGTCAATGAGGAGTTCCCCCCGTCAATAAGGAGTTCCACTCCACGTCAATGAGGAGTGCCCCTGTTAATGAGAAGTGCCCGCCGTCAATGAGGAGTGCCCCCTGTCAATGAGCAATACCCCTGTCAAGAGGATTTTCCCCTTTCAATGATAAGAGCCCCCGGTAAATGAGGAGGGCCCCTGTCAATAAGACGTGCCCCCTGTCAATAGGGAGTGCGTTCTGTCAATAAGGAGTGCTCACTATCAATAAGGAGTGCCTCCTGTCAATTAGGAGTGCCCGCTGTCAATGAGGAGTGCCCCCTGTCAATGAGCAGTGCCACCTGTCAATGAGGAATACCCCTGTCAATGAGGAGTGCCCCCTGTCAATGAGGAGTGCCCCCTGTCAATGAGGAGTTCCCGCTGTCACTGAGGAGTACCCCATGTCAGTGAGGATTGCTCCCTGTCAATGAGGATTTTCCATGTCAATGAGGAGTGGCCCCTGTCAATGAGGAGTTCCCCCCGTCAATAAGGAGTTCCACTCCACGTCAATGAGGAGTGCCCCTGTTAATGAGAAGTGCCCGCCGTCAATGAGGAGTGCCCCCTGTCAATGAGCAATACCCCTGTCAAGAGGATTTTCCCCTTTCAATGATAAGAGCCCCCGGTAAATGAGGAGGGCCCCTGTCAATAAGACGTGCCCCCTGTCAATAGGGAGTGCGTTCTGTCAATAAGGAGTGCTCACTATCAATAAGGAGTGCCTCCTGTCAATTAGGAGTGCCCCATGTCAAATAGCAATGCCCATGTCAATCAGGAGTACACCCTGTCAATTAGGAGTGCCTGCTCTCAATTAGGAGTGCCCCCTGTCAATGGGTAGTGTCCCCCGACAATTAGGAGTGCCCCTGTCAATTAGGAGGCCCATGTCAATGAGGAGTTCCACTTGTCAATGAGGAGCGCCCCCCCCCCTCCGTCAATGAGGAGTGGCCCACTGTCAACGTGGACTGCCCCACCATTATTGAGGAGTCCCCGCTGACAATGAAGAGTGCCCGCTGTCAATGAGGAGTGCCCCCTGTGAGTTCGGAGTTTCCTCTGTCAATTTGGAGTACCCCCTGTTAATTAGTCGTGCCCACTGTCAGTTAGGACTCCCCCCCTGCCAATTACGAGTGCCCCCTGCCTATTCGGAGTGTCCTCTGCCAATGAGGAGTGCCCCCTGTCAATGAGAGTCCCCCATGTCAATTGGAGTGCCCCCTGTCAATTCAAGTGCCCTCTTTCAATTGGAGTATCCCCTGTCAATTGGCGTGCCACCTGTCAATTAGAAGGGCCCACTGTCCATACGGAATGCCCACTGTCAATAAGGAGTGCCCACTGTCAATGAGGAGTGCCTCCTGTCTATTCGGAGTACCCAATGTGAATTCGCAATGCCCCATGACAATTTGGAGTGGCCATGCCAATGTGTTAGGTTCCCCCTGCCAATGAGGAGTGACCCCGTCAATGACGAATGCCCCCGCTCAATGAGCAGTACCCCCTGTCAATGAAGAGTGCTCACGCCAATGAGGAGTGCACCCTGTCAATGAGGAGAGCCCCCTGTCAATGAGTAGTGCCCCCTGTCAATGAGAAGTGCCCCCTCTCAATGAGGAGTGCCCACTGCCAATGAGGAGTGCCCCCTGTCAATGGGTTTTGCCCCCGTCAATGCGGAGGACCCCCTGTCAATGAGCAGTGCCCGCAATCAACTATGTGCACATCAATGAGGAGTGACCGCTGTAAATTAGGAGTGCCGCCAATCAATGAGCAGTGCCCCCCCCCCCACAATGTCGAATGCCACCTGTCAATGTGGAGAGCCCCGCAGTCAATGTCGAATGCCCCCTGTCAATGAGGAGTGCCCCTGTCAATGAGGAGCGCCCCCCCGTCCATGAAGAGTGCCCCCTGTCAATGAGGAGTGCCCCCCCGTCAATGAGGAGTGCCCAACCGCCAATGAGGTGTGCCCCCGACAATGAGGAGTGCCATTTTCAATGAGAAGTGCCCGCTGTCAATGAGGAGTCCCCCTGTCAATGAGGAGTGATTCCTGCCAATGAGGTTTGCTCCCAGTCAATGAGGAGTGCCCCTGTCAATGAAGAATGTCCCCTGTCAATCAGGAGTGCCCCCCCCCCGTCTATGAGGTCTTCCCCACCTTCAATAAGCAGTGCCCCCTGACAATGAGAAGTGCCCCCTGTCAATGAGGAGTGTCCCCTGTCAATGATGAGTGTCTCCAGTCAATGCTGAGTGTTCCCTGTCAATGCGAAGAGCCCCCTCTCAATTAGGATTGACCCTGTCAATTTGGAGTGACCCTGTCAATGAGGATTCTCTCCTGTCAATGTGGAATTCCCCCTGTCAATTAGGAGTGACCCCAGTAAATGTGGAGTGCCCCCTGTCAATGAGAAGGGCCCCCAGGAAATGCGGAGTGCCCCCTGACAATGAGGAGTTACCTCTGTCAATAATGAGTGCCTTCTGTCAATGATGAGTGCCCTCTCTCAATAATGAGTGCCTTCTGTAATGAGGAGTGCCCCCGTCAATGACGAATGCCACCGGTCAATGAGCAGTGCCCCCTGTCAATGAAGAGTGCCCACGGCAATGAGGAGTGCTCCCTGTCAAAGAGGAGCGTCTCCTGTCAATGTGGAATTCCCCCGTCAATGAGGAGTGACCGCTGTAAATTAGGAGTCCCCACATCATTGAGCATTGCCCTCTTCAGTGACGAATGACCCCTGAGAATGAGGAGTGTCCCCTGTCAATGAGGAGCGCCCCTACCTCTATAAAGTGTACCCCCTGTCAATGAGGAGTGCCCCACGTCAATGAGAAGTGCCCCCCCACCCCCGTCAATGAGGAGTGCCCCCTGTCAATGAGGAGTGCCCCCTGTCAATGAGGAGTCCCCGTGTCAGTGAGGAGTGCCCCCTGTCAATGAGGAGTTCCCCATGTCAATGAGGAGTGTCCCCTGTCAATGAGGAGTGCCCCGTGCCTATGGGTATTGCCCCCTGTCAATGCGGAAGGCCCCTGTCAATAAGGACTGCCCGCTGTCAACTATGAGTTCCCTCTGTCAATGTGCACTGCCACCTGTCAATGAGGAGTGCACCCTGTCAATGAGAAGTGCCCCCTGTCAATGAGGAGTGCCCCCTGTCAATGCGGAGTGCCCCCCACCCGTCTCTGGAGAGTGCCCCCTGTCAATGAGGAGTGCCCCCCGTCAATAAGGAGTTCCACTCCCCATCAATGAGGAGTGCCCCATGTCAATGAGAAGTGCCCTCTGTTAAAGAGGAGTGCCCCCTGTCAATGAGGTGTGCCCCCTGTCAATGAAGAGTACCCCCTATCAATGAGGAGTGCCCCCCGTCAATAAGGAGTTCCACTCCCCATCAATGAGGAGTGCCCCATGTCAATGAGAAGTGCCCTCTGTTAAAGAGGAGTGCCCCCTGTCAATTAGGACTGCCCCCTGTCAATGAAGAGTGCTCCCTGTCAATGAGGAGTGCCCACTGTCAACGAGGAGTGCCCTCTGTCAATGAGGAGTGCCCCCTGTCAATGAGGAGTGCCCCCTGTCAATGAGGAGAGCCCCCTGTCAATGAGGAGTAACCCTGTAAATGAGGACTGCCCCGCCTTCTTTGAGGAGTGACCGCTGTAAATTAGGAGTACCCCCCATCATTGAGCAGTGCCCCCCGTCAATGACGAATGACCCCTGTCAATGAGGAGTGTCTCCTGTCAATGACGAGTGCCCCCTGTCAATGAGGAGTGTCCCCTGTCAATGAGCAGTGTCCACTTTCAATTAGGAGAGAAATCTGTCAATTGGGAGTCGCCCCCCCCTTCCCCCCGTAAATGACGAGTGCCACCCCCAATCAATGATGAGCGCCCCTGCCAATGAGGAGTGTTCCCTGTCAAGGAGGAGTGCCCACTGTCAATGAAGAGTGCCCCCTGCCAATCAGGACTATCTCCTGTAAATGTGGAATGCCCTCTGTCAATGAGGAGTGCCCCCTGTCAATGGGGTGTGCCCTCTGTCAATGAGTAGTCACCCTGTAAATGCAGAGGGCCCCTGACAATGAAGTGTGCCCCCTGTTAACTAGGACTCATGCCTGTCAATTAGGAGTGCCCCCTGTCAATTAGGAGTGCCCCCTGTCAATTAGGAGTACCACCTTTTAATTGGGAGTACACTTTGTCGATTAGGATTTCCCCCTGTCAGTTGGGAGTGCCCCCTGTCAATTTGGAGTGCCCCCTACCAATGAGGAGACACCCCTGTCAATGAGGAGTGCCCTCTGTCAATGAGGAGTGCTCCCTGTCAATTAGGAATGATCCCTGTAAATTAGGAGTGCCCCCCATCAATGAGGTGTGCCCCCCCCCCTTTGCCGAATGCTCCCTGTCAAAGAGGAGTGCCTCCTGTAAATGAGGAGTGTCCCCCTGTCAATGAAGAGTGACCACTGGAAGTTAGGAGTGCCTCTCATCAATGTGGAGGGCCCCCTCCCAATGAGGAGTGCCTTCTGTCAATGAGGAGTGGCCCTGGAAATGAGGAGTGACCCTGTAAATGAGGAATGACCCTGTAAACGAGGAGTGGCCCACCCATCAATGAGGAGTGCCGCCCGTCATGGAGGAGTCCCCCCTGTCGATGAGGAGTGCCCCCTGTCAATGAGGAGTCACCACTGTCAATGAGGAGTGCCCTCTGTCAATCAGGCGTACCACCGGTTAATGAGGAGTGTCTCCTGTTAATGTGAAATGCCCCCTGTCAATGAGGAGTGCCCCGTGTAATTGCAAAGGTCCCCCTGACAATGAGGATTCCCCCTGACAATGAGGAGTGCCCCTTTTCAATGAGGGGTAACCCCTGTCAATGAGGAGAATCCCCTGTCAATGAAGAGAATCCCCCATCAATGAGGAGTGCCCCCTGTCAATGAGGAGTGATCCCTGTCAATGAGGAGTCACCCTCTCAATGTGAAATGCCCCCGTCAATGAGGAGTGCCCCCTCGTCAATGAGGAGTGCCCCCGTCAATGAGGAGTGCCCCCCGTCAATGAGGACTGCCCCCGGTCAATGAGGAGAGCCCGCGGTCAATGAGGAGAGCCCACTCGTCGATGAGGAGTGAACTCTGAAAATTAGGAGTGCCCCCCCCCCCATCAATGAGGAGTGCCCGCCGTCAATGATGAATGCTCCCTGTCAATGAGGAGTGTTCCCTGTCAATGAAGAGTGCCCCCACGCCCCATCAATGAGGAGTTACCACTGCAAATTCGGAGTGCCCCCATCAATGAGGAGTGTCCCCTGTCAATGAGGAGTGCCCCCCGTCAATGGGAAATGTGCCCCACGTCAATGAAGAGTGCCCCCTGTCAATGATGAGTGCCCCCTTCAATGAGGAGTGCTCCCTGTCAATGAAGACTGCACCCCGTCAATGAGGAGTGACCTCTGCAAATTAGGAGCGCCCCCCATCAATGAGCAGTTTCCCCGGTCAATGAGGAGAGACCACTGAAAATGAGGAGTGCCCCCCGTTAATGAGGAGTGCACCCATTCAATGAGGAAATGCCCCCGTCAATGAAGTGTGCCGCCCGTCAATGGGGAGTGCCCCCTGTCAATGAGGAGTGCCCAATGTCAATTAGAAGTGCCCCCTGTCAATTAGGAGTGCCCCTTGTCAATTAGAAGTGCCCCCTGTCCATTAGGAGTGCCCCCTGTCAATAAGGAGTGCCCACTGTCAATACGGAATGCCTCCTGTCAATAAGGAGTGCCCACTGTCAATAAGGAGTGCCTCCCGTCAATTCGGAGTGCCCCATGTGAATTCCCAATGCCCCATGTCAATTTGGAGTGCCCATGTCAATGAGGTGGATGCACCCTGTCAATTAGGAGTGCCCCGTGTCAATTAGGAGTGCCCCTGTCAATGGGTGGTGTCCCCCAAAAATGAGGAGTGGCCCTGTCAATTAGGACTCCCCCCTGCCATTTACGAGTGCCCCCTGCAAATGAGGAGTGACGCTGTAAATGAGGAAGGATGCTGTAAATGAGGAGTGAACACCCCCCCCCCCGTCAATGAGGAGTGCCCACTGCAAATTAGGAGTGCCCCACCTGTCAATGAGGAGTGCACCCCGTCAATGAGGAGTGCCCTCTTTCAATAAGTGACCCTGTCAATGAGGGTTGGACCTGTCAATGAGGAGTGCTCCCCCTGTCAATGAGGAGTAACCCCTCTGTACATTTGGAGTGCCCAACATCAATGAGGAGTGCCTTCCGTCAATGAGGAGTGCCCCCGTCAAAGCAGAGTGCCCCCATCAATGAGGAGTGCCCTGTGTCAACGAGGAGTGCCCACTGTCAATGAGGAGTGCCCTCTGCCAATTTGGAGTGATCCCTGTAAATTCGGAGTGCCCTCGGTCAATGAGGACTGCCGACCCCACCCCCCCCCCCCCCCGTCAATGATGAGTGCCCCCTGTCAATGAGGAGTGCTCCCTGTCACTCAGGAGTGATCCCTATCAATGAGGAGTGCCCTCTGTCAATGAGGAGTTCCCCCTGTCACTGAGGAGTGCCCCCGTCAATGAGGAGTGCTCCCTGTCAATGAGGAGTGCCCTCTGTCAATGAGGAGTGTCACCTGTCAATGAGGAGTGCCCCCTGTCATTTAGGAGATGCACCTGTAATTTTCGAGTGCCCCCTGCCAATTCGGAGTGACCCTGCCATTTCGAAGTACCCCCCGTCAACTTGGAGTGCCCCTGTCAATTTGGTGTGCCTCCTGTCATGGTTGGAGTACCCCTTCTCAATTAGCAGTGTCCCCTGGCAATTAGTAGTTCCCCCTTCCAATTAGGAGTTCCCGCTGCCAATGAGGAGTACCCGCTGTCAATTAGGCGTCCCCCATGTCAATTGGAATGCCCCATGTCAATTGTCAAAGAGGACAGCCCCCCAGCCTGAGGAGTGCCCCCTGTCAATGAGGAGTGCACCCTTTCAATGAGGAGTGGCCCCGTCAATTAGGACTGCCCCCTGTCAATTAGGAGTTCCCCTGTCAATTAGGATTTCCCCTGTCAATTAAGAGTACCCTGTTTCAATGAGGACTGCCTCCTGTCAATGAGGGGTGCCCCTGTCAATGAGGAGTGCCTCCTGTCAATGAGGAGTGCGCCCTGTCAATGAGGAGTCCCCCCTGTCAATTGGAGTGCTCCCTGTGAATTGGAGGGCACCCTGTCAATTGGAGTGCCCCGTCAATTAGGAGTGCCCCCTGTCAATGAGCAATACCCCTGTCAAGAGGATTTTCCCCTTTCAATGATAACAGCCCCCGGTAAATGAGGAGTGCCCCCTGTCAATAAGACGTGCCCCCTGTCAATAAGGAGTGCGTTCTGTCAATAAGGAGTGCCCACTATCAATAAGGAGTGCCTCCTGTCAATTAGGAGTGCCCCATGTCAAATAGCAATGCCCATGTCAATCAGGAGTACACCCTGTCAATTAGGAGTGCCTGCTCTCAATTAGGAGTGCCCCCTGTCAATGGGTAGTGTCCCCCGACAATTAGGAGTGCCCCTGTCAATTAGGAGGCCCATGTCAATGAGGAGTTCCACTTGTCAATGAGGAGCGCCCCCCCCTCCGTCAATGAGGAGTGGCCCACTGTCAACGTGGACTGCCCCACCATTATTGAGGAGTCCTCGCTGACAATGAAGAGTGCACGCTGTCAATGAGGAGTGCCCCCTGTGAATTCGGAGTTTCCTCTGTCAATTTGGAGTACCCCCTGTTAATTAGTCGTGCGCACTGTCAGTTAGGACTCCCCCCACTGCCAATTACGAGTGCCCCCTGCCTATTCGGAGTGCCCCCTGTCAATGAGAGTCCCCCATGTCAATTGGAGTGCCCCCTGTCAATTCAAGTGCCCTCTTTCAATTGGAGTATCCCCTGTCAATTGGCGTGCCACCTGTCAATTAGAAGGGCCCACTGTCCATACGGAATGCCCACTGTCAATAAGGAGTGCCCTCTGTCAATAAGGAGTGCCCACTGTCAATGAGGAGTGCCTCCTGTCTATTCGGAGTGCCCTATGTGAATTCGCAATGCCCCATGACAATTTGGAGTGGCCATGCCAATGTTTTAGGTGCCCCTGCCAATGAGGAGTGACCCCGTCAATGATGAATGCCCCCGCTCAATGAGCAGTACCCCCTGTCAATGAAGAGTGCCCACGCCAATGAGGAGTGCACCCTGTCAATGAGGAGAGCCCCCTGTCAATGAGTAGTGCCCCCTGTTAATGAGAAGTGCCGCTGTCAATGAGGAGCGCCCCCTGTCAATGAGAAGTGCCCCCTCTCAATGAGGAGTGCCCACTGCCAATGAGGAGTGCCCCCTGTCAATGGGTTTTGCCCCCGTCAATGCGGTGGACCCCCTGTCAATGAGCAGTGCCCGCTATCAACTATGTGCACATCAATGAGGAGTGACCGCTGTAAATTAGGAGTGCCGCCAATCAATGAGCAGTGCCCCCCCCCCCCCACAATGTCGAATGCCACCTGTCAATGTGGAGTGCCACGCAGTCAATGTCGAATGCCCCCTGTCAATGAGGAGTGCCCCTGTCAATGAGGAGCGCCCCCCCGTCCATGAAGAGTGCCCCCTGTCAATGAGGAGTGCCCCCTGTCAATGAGGAGTGCCCAACCGCCAATGAGGTGTGCCCCCTGTCAATGAGGAGTGCCATTGTCAATGAGAAGTTCCCGCTGTCAATGAGGAGTGCCCCTGTCAATGAGGAGTGATTCCTGCCAATGAGGTTTGCTCCCAGTCAATGAGGAGTGCCCCTGTCAATGAAGAATGTCCCCTGTCAATCAGGAGTGCCCCCCCGTCTATGAGGTCTGCCCCACCTTCAATAAGCAGTGCCCCCTGACAATGAGAAGTGCCCCGTGTCAATGAGGAGTGCCCCCTGTCAATGATGAGTGTCTCCAGTCAATGCTGAGTGTTCCCTGTCAATGCGAAGAGCCCCCTCAAAATTAGGAGTGACCCTGTCAATTTGGAGTGACCCTGTCAATGAGGAGTCTCTCCTGTCAATGTGGAATTCCCCCTGTAAATTAGGAGTGACCCCAGTAAATGTGGAGTGCCCCCTGTCAATGAGAAGGGCCCCCAGGAAATGCGGAGTGCCCCCTGACAATGAGGAGTTACCTCTGCCAATAATGAGTGCCTTCTGTCAATGATGAGTGCCCTCTCTCAATAATGAGTGCCTTCTGTAATGAGGAGTGCCCCCGTCAATGACGAATGCCACCGGTCAATGAGCAGTGCCCCCTGTCAATGAAGAGTGCCCACGGCAATGAGGAGTGCTCCCTGTCAAAGAGGAGCATCTCCTGTCAATGTGGAATTCCCCCTGTCAATGAGGAGTGACCGCTGTAAATTAGGAGTCCCCCCATCATTGAGCATTGCCCTCTTCAATGACGAATGACCCCTGAGAATGAGGAGTGTCCCCTGTCAATGAGGAGCGCCCCATCTTCTATAAAGTGTACCCCCTGTCAATGAGGAGTGCCCCACGTCAATGAGAAGTGCCCCCACCCCCGTCAATGAGGAGTGCCCCCTGTCAATGAGGAGTGCCCCCTGTCAATGAGGAGTGCCCCGTGTCAGTGAGGAGTGCCCCCTGTCAATGAGGAGTTCCCCATGTCAATGAGGAGTGTCCCCTGTCAATGAGGAGTGCCCCGTGCCTATGGGTATTGCCCCCTGTCAATGCGGAAGGCCGCTGTCAATAAGGACTGCCCGCTGTCAACTATGAGTTCCCTCTGTCAATGTGCACTGCCATCTGTCAATGAGGAGCGCACCCTGTCAATGAGAAGTGCCCCCTGTCAATGTGGAGTGCCCTCTGTCAATGCGGAGTGCCCCTCAACCGTCTCTGTAGAGTGCCCCCTGTCAATGAGGAGTGCCCCCCGTCAATAAGGAGTTCCACTCCCCATCAATGAGGAGTGCCCCATGTCAATGAGAAGTGCCCCCTGTTAAAGAGGAGTGCCCCCTGTCAATGAGGTGTGCCCCCTGTCAATGAAGAGTACCCCCTATCAATGAGGAGTGCCCTCTGTCAATGAGGAGTGCAACCTGTCAATGGGTTTTGCCCCCTGTCAATGCGGAGGGCCCCATTTCAATGAGGAGTGCCCGCTATCAACTATGAGTGCCCTCTGTCAATGAGTAGTGCCCCGTCAATGAGGAGTGACCCTGGAAATGAGGCGTGACCCCTTAAATGAGGAGTGCCCCCTGTCAATTACATGTGACCCCCGTCAATGAGGTGTGTCCCCTGTCAACGAGGAGTGCCCGCTCTCAGTAAGGAGTGCCCTCTGTCAATGAGGAACTCCCGCTGTCAATGCGGAGTGCCCTCTCTCAATGAGGAGTGCCCCCTGTCAATTAGGGCTGCCCCCTGTCAATGAAGAGTGCCCCCTGTCAATGAGGAGTGCCCACTGTCAATGAGGAACTCCCGCTGTCAATGCGGAGTGCCCACTCTCAATGAGGAGTGCCCCCTGTCAATTAGGACTGCCCCCTGTCAATGAAGAATGCCCCCTGTCAATGAGGAGTGCCCACTGTCAATGAGGAGTGCCCACTGTCAATGAGGAACTCCCGCTGTCAATGCGGAGTGCTCTCTCACAATGAGGAGTGCCCCCTGTCAATTAGGACTGCCCCCTGTCAATGAGGAGAGCCCCCGGTCAATGAGGAGAGCCCACTCGTCGATGAGGAGTGAACTCTGAAAATTAGAAGTGTCCCCACCCCCATCAATGAGGAGTGCCCGCCGTCAATGATGAATGCTCCCTGTCAATGAGGAGTGTTCCCTGTCAATGAAGAGTGCCCCCACGCACCATCAATGAGGAGTGACCACTGCAAATTAGGAGTGCCCCCATCAATGAGGAGTGTCCACTGTCAATGAGGAGTGCCCCCCGTAAATGGGAAATGTGCCCCACGTCAATGAAGAGTGCCCCCTCTCAATGATGAGTGCCCCCTTCAATGAGGAGTGCTCCCTGTCAATGAAGACTGCACCCCGTCAATGAGGAGTGACCTCTGCAAAATAGGAGCGCCCCCCATCAATGAGCAGTTTCCCCGGTCAATGAGGAGAGACCACTGAAAATGAGGAGTGCCCCCCGTTAATGAGGAGTGCCGCCCGTTAATGAGGAGTGCACCCATTCAATGAGGAAATGCCCCCGTCAATGAAGAGTGCCGCCCGTCAATGGGGAGTGCCCCCTGTCAATGAGGAGTGCCCAATGTCAATTAGAAGTGCCCCCTGTCAATTAGGAGTGCCCCTTGTCAATTAGAAGTGCCCCCTGTCCATTAGGAGTGCCCCCTGTCAATAAGGAGTGCCCACTGTCAATACGGAATGCCTCCTGTCAATAAGGAGTGCCCACTGTCAATAAGGAGTGCCTCCCGTCAATTCGGAGTGCCCCATGTGAATTCGCAATGCCCCATGTCAATTTGGAGTGCCCATGTCAATGTGGTGGATGCACCGTGTCAATTAGGAGTGCCCCGTGTCAATTAGGAGTGCCCCTGTCAATGGGTGGTGTCCCCCAAAAATGAGGAGTGGCCCTGTCAATTAGGACTCCCCCCTGCCATTTACGAGTGCCCCCTGCAAATGAGGAGTGACGCTGTAAATGAGGAAGGATGCTGTAAATGAGGAGTGAACACCCCCCCCCGTCAATGAGGAGTGCCCGCTGCAAATTAGGAGTGCCCCACCTGTCAATGAGGAGTGCACCCCGTCAATGAGGAGTGCCCTCTTTCAATAAGTGACCCTGTCAATGAGGGTTGGACCTGTCAATGAGGAGTGCTCCCCCTGTCAATGAGGAGTAACCCCTCTGTAAATTTGGAGTGCCCAACATCAATGAGGAATGCCCTCCGTCAATGAGGAGTGCCCCCGTCAAAGAAGAGTGCCCCCATCAATGAGGAGTGCCCTGTGTCAATGAGGAGTGCCCACTGTCAATGAGGAGTGCCCTCTGCCAATTTGGAGTGATCCCTGTAAATTAGGAGTGCCCTCGGTCAATGAGGACTGCCGCCCCCACCCCCCCCCCCGTCAATGATGAGTGCCCCCTGTCAACGAGGAGTGCTCCCTGTCACTCAGGAGTGATCCCTATCAATGAGGAGTGCCCCCTGTCAATGAGGAGTTCCCCCTGTCACTGAGGAGTGCCCCCTGTCAATGAGGAGTGCTCCCTGTCAATGAGGAGTGCCCTCTGTCAATGAGGAGTGTCACCTGTCAAT